>NW_027278043.1:0-353230 GCF_030028105.1 Mobula birostris
AACACAAAAAAGTTGTTATCTCAGTGCATGCAATGCTTAGACAATACAAATAGTATACATTTCAATTTTACACCAAAGTAGTTACTGCAAACCTAATGGAAACAACTTAGATTAATTTCCCACATGATTCTGAGATGTCTGAAAGTTGTTTCATACTTGTGCACATCAAGACAAAAAAGTTGTTTTCTCAGTGCATGCAATGCTATTACAATACAAATAGTATACATTTCAATTTTACACCAAAGCACTTACTGCAAACCTAATGGAAACACCTTAGGTTAACTTTCCACATGATTATGAGTAGTTTGAAAGTTGTTTCTTGGCTGTACACATCAACACAAAAAAGTTGTTATCTCAGTGCATGCAATGCTAAGACAATACAAATAGTATACATTTCAATTGTACTGAAAAGTCCTGACTGCAAACCTAATGGAAACACCATAGGTTAACTTTCCACATGATTATGAGTAGTTTGAAAGTTGTTTCTTGGCTGTACACATCAACACAAAAAAGTTGTTATCTCAGTGCATGCAATGATTAGACAATACAAATAGTATACATTTCAATTTTACACCAAAGTAGTTACTGCAAACCTAATGGAAACAATTTAGATTAACTTCCCACATGATTCTGAGATGTCTGAAAGTTGTTTCATACTTGTGCACATCAAGACAAAAAAGTTGTTTTCTCAGTGCATGCAATGCTTTTACAAAACAAATAGTATACATTTCAATTTTACACCAAACCACTTACTGCAAACCTAATGGAAACACCTTAGGTTAACTTTCCACATGATTATGAGTAGTTTGAAAGTTGTTTCTTGGCTGTACACATCAACAGAAAAAAGTTGTTATCTCAGTGCATGCAATGCTTAGACAATACAAATAGTATACATTTCAATTTTACACCAAAGCACTTACTGCAAACCTAATGGAAATAACTTAGATTAACTTCCCACATGATTCTGAGATGTCTGAAAGTTGTTTCATACCTGCGCACATAAAGACAAAAAAGTTGATTTCACAGTGAATAGAATGCTTTGGCATAAAAGTAGTATACATTTCAATTTTACTCAAAAGTCCTGACTGCAAACCAAATGGAAACACCTTAGGTTAACTTCCCACATGATTATGAGTAGTTTGAAAGTTGTTTCATTGCTGTACACATCAACTCAAAAAAGCTGTTATCTCAGTGCATGCAATGCTTAGACAATACAAATAGTATACATTTCAATTTTACACCAAAGCACTTACTGCAAACCTAATGGAAACACCTTAGGTTAACTTTCCACATTATTATGAGTAGTTTGAAAGTTGTTTCATGGCTGTACACATCAACACACAAAAGTGGTTATCTCAGTGCATGCAATGCTTAGACAATACAAATAGTATACATTTCAATTTTACACCAAAGCACTTACTGCAAACCTAATGGAAACACTTTAGGTTAACTTCCCACATGATTCTGAGATGTCTGAAACTTGTTTCATACCTGTCCACATAGAGACAAAAAAGTTGATTTCAGAGTGAATAGAATGCTTTGACATAAAAGTAGTATACATTTCAATTGTACTCAAAAGTCCTGAGTGCAAACCTAAAGCAAACACATTTGGTTAACTTCCCACATGATTATGAGTAGTTTGAAAGTTGTTTCATGGCTGTACACATCAACACAAAAAAGTTGTTATCTCAGTGCATGCAATGCTTAGACAATAGAAATAGTATACATTTCAATTTTACACCAAAGTAGTTACTGCAAACCTAATGGAAACAACTTAGATTAATTTCCCACATGATTCTGAGATGTCTGAAAGTTGTTTCATACTTGTGCACATCAAGACAAAAAAGTTGTTTTCTCAGTGCATGCAATGCTTTTACAATACAAATAGTATACATTTCAATTTTACACCAAAGCACTTACTGCAAACCTAATGGAAACACCTTAGGTTAACTTTCCGCATGATTATGAGTAGTTTGAAAGTTGTTTCTTGGCTGTACACATCAACACAAAAAAGTTGTTATCTCAGTGCATGCAATGCTTAGACAATACAAATAGTATACATTTCAATTGTACTGAAAAGTCCTGACTGCAAACCTAATCGAAACACCATAGGTTAACTTTCCACATGATTATGAGTAGCTTGAAAGTTGTTCCATTGCTGTACACATGAACACAATAAAGTTGTTATCTCAGTGCATGCAGTGCTTAGACACTACAAATAGTATACATTTCAATTTTACACCAAAGCACTTACTGCAAACCTAATGGAAACACTTTAGGTTAATATCCCACATGATTCTGAGATGTCTGAAAGTTGTTTCATACCTGTGCACATAGAGACAAAAAAGTTGATTTCACAGTGAATAGAATGCTTTGACAGAAAAGTAGTATACATTTCAATTGTACTCAAAAGTCCTGACTGCAAACCAAAAGCAAACACATTTGGTTAACTTCCCACATGATTATGACTAGCTTTAAAGTTGTTTCATGCCTCAGTTCATCAAGACAAAAAAGTTACTTTCTCAGTACTACTATGCTCTCACATTAAGGTAATATACATCTCAATTTTACACCAAAGTACTTACTGCAAACTAATGGAAACACCTTAGGTTAACTTCCCACATGATTATGAGTAGTTTGAAAGTTGTTTCATGGCTGTACACATCAACACAAAAAAGTTGTTATCTCAGTGCATGCAATGATTAGACAATACAAATAGTATACATTTCAATTTTACACCAAAGTAGTTACTGCAAACCTAATGGAAACAACTTAGATTAACTTCCCACATGATTCTGAGATGTCTGAAAGTTGTTTCATACTTGTGCACATCAAGACAAAAAAGTTGTTTTCTCAGTGCATGCAACGCTTTTACAAAACAAATAGTATACATTTCAATTTTACACCAAAGCACTTACTGCAAACCCAATGGAAACACCTTAGGTTAACTTTCCACATGATTATGAGTAGTTTGAAAGTTGTTTCTTGGCTGTACACATCAACAGAAAAAAGTTGTTATCTCAGTGCATGCAATGCTTAGACAATACAAATAGTATACATTTCAATTTTACACCAAAGCACTTACTGCAAACCTAATGGAAATAACTTAGATTAACTTCCCACATGATTCTGAGATGTCTGAAAGTTGTTTCATACCTGTGCACATAGAGACAAAAAAGTTGATTTCACAGTGAATAGAATGCTTTGACATAAAAGTAGTATACATTTAAATTTTACACCAAAGTACTTACTGCAAACCTAATGGAAACACCATAGGTTAACTTTCCACATGATTATGAGTAGTTTGAAAGTTGTTTCATACCTGTACACATCAACAGAAAAACGTTGTTATCTCAGTGCATGCAATGCTTAGACAATACAAATAGTATACATTTCAATTTTACACCAAAGCACTTACTGCAAACCTAATGGAAATAACTTAGATTAACTTCCCACATGATTCTGAGATGTCTGAAAGTTGTTTCATACCTGTGCACATAAAGACAAAAAAGTTGATTTCACAGTGAATAGAATGCTTTGGCATAAAAGTAGTATACATTTCAATTTTACTCAAAAGTCTTGACTGCAAACCTAATGGAAACACCTTAGGTTAACTTCCCACATGATTATGAGTAGTTTGAAAGTTGTTTCATTGCTGTACACATCAACTCAAAAAAGCTGTTATCTCAGTGCATGCAATGCTTAGACAATACAAATAGTATACATTTCAATTTTACACCAAAGCACTTACTGCAAACCTAATGGAAACACCTTAGGTTAACTTTCCACATTATTATGAGCAGTTTGAAAGTTGTTTCAGGGCTGTACACATCAACACACAGAAGTGGTTATCTCAGTGCATGCAATGCTTAGACAATACAAATAGTATACATTTCAATTTTACACCAAAGCACTTACTGCAAACCTAATGGAAACACTTTAGGTTAACTTCCCACATGATTCTGAGATGTCTGAAACTTGTTTCATACCTGTGCACATAGAGACAAAAAAGTTGATTTCACAGTAAATAGAATGCTTTGACATAAAAGTAGTATACATTTCAATTGTACTCAAAAGTCCTGACTGCAAACCTAAAGCAAACACATTTGGTTAACTTCCCACATGAGTATGACTAGCTTTAAAGTTGTTTCATGCCTCAGTTCATCAAGACAAAAAAGTTACTTTCTCAGTACTACTATGCTCTGACATTAAGGTAATATACATCTCAATTTTACACCAAAGTACTTATTGCAAACTAATGGAAACACCTTAGGTTAACTTCCCACATGATTATGAGTAGTTTGAAAGTTGTTTCATGGCTGTACACATCAACACAAAAAAGTTGTTATCTCAGTGCATGCAATGCTTAGACAATACAAATAGTATACATTTCAATTTTACACCAAAGTAGTTACAGCAAACCTAATGGAAACAACTTAGATTAATTTCCCACATGATTCTGAGATGTCTGAAAGCTGTTTCATACTTGTGCACATCAAGACAAAAAAGTTGTTTTCTCAGTGCATGCAATGCTTTTACAATACAAATAGTATACATTTCAATTTTACACCAAAGCACTTACTGCAAACCTAATGGAAACACCTTAGGTTAACTTTCCACATGATTATGAGTAGTTTGAAAGTTGTTTCTTGGCTGTACACATCAACACAAAAAAGTTGTTATCTCAGTGCATGCAATGCTTAGACAATGCAAATAGTATACATTTCAATTGTACTGAAAAGTCCTGACTGCAAACCTAATGGAAACACCATAGGTTAACTTTCCATATGATTATGAGTAGTTTGAAAGTTGTTTCTTGGCTGTACACATCAACACAAAAAATTGTTATCTCAGTGCATGCAATGATTAGACAATACAAATAGTATACATTTCAATTTTACACCAAAGTAGTTACTGCAAACCTAATGGAAACAATTTAGATTAACTTCCCACATGATTCTGAGATGTCTGAAAGTTGTTTCATACTTGTGCACATCAAGACAAAAAAGTTGTTTTCTCAGTGCATGCAATGGTTTTACAAAACAAATAGTATACATTTCAATTTTACACCAAACCACTTACTGCAAACCTAATGGAAACACCTTAGGTTAACTTTCCACATGATTATGAGTAGTTTGAAAGTTGTTTCTTGGCTGTACCCATCAACAGAAAAAAGTTGTTATCTCAGTGCATGCAATGCTTAGACAATACAAATAGTATACATTTCAATTTTACACCAAAGCACTTACTGCAAACCTAATGGAAATAACTTAGATTAACTTCCCACATGATTCTGAGATGTCTGAAAGTTGTTTCATACCTGTGCACATAGAGACAAAAAAGTTGATTTCACAGTGAATAGAATGCTTTGACATAAAAGTAGTATACATTTCAATTTTACACCAAAGTACTTACTGCAAACCTAATGGAAACACCACAGGTTAACTTTCCACATGATTATGAGTAGTTTGAAAGTTGTTTCATGGCTGTACACATCAACAGTAAAAAGTTGTTATCTCAGTGCATGCAATGCTTAGACAATACAAATAGTATACATTTCAATTTTACACCAAAGCACTTACTGCAAACCTAAAGGAAACAACTTAGATGAACTTTCCACATGATTATGAGTAGTTTGAAAGTTGTTTCATACCTGTACACATCAACAGAAAAAAGTTGTTATCTCAGTGCATGCAATGCTTAGACAATACAAATAGTATACATTTCAATTTTACACCAAAGCACTTACTGAAAACCTAATGGAAATAACTTAGATTAACTTCCCACATGATTCTGAGATGTCTGAAAGTTGTTTCATACCTGTGCACATAAAGACAAAAAAGTTGATTTCACAGTGAATAGAATGCTTTGGCATAAAAGTAGTATACATTTCAATTTTACTCAAAAGTCCTGACTGCAAACCTAATGGAAACACCTTAGGTTAACTTCCCACATGATTATGAGTAGTTTGAAAGTTGTTTCATTGCTGTACACATCAACTCAAAAAAGCTGTTATCTCAGTGCATGCAATGCTTAGACAATACAAATAGTATACATTTCAATTTTACACCAAAGCACTTACTGCAAACCTAATGGAAACACCTTAGGTTAACTTTCCACATTATTATGAGCAGTTTGAAAGTTGTTTCATGGCTGTACACATCAACACACAGAAGTGGTTATCTCAGTGCATGCAATGCTTAGACAATACAAATAGTATAAATTTCAATTTTACACCAAAGCACTTACTGCAAACCTAATGGAAACACTTTAGGTTAACGTCCCACATGATTCTGAGATGTCTGAAACTTGTTTCATACCTGTGCACATAGAGACAAAAAAGTTGATTTCACAGTAAATAGAATGCTTTGACATAAAAGTAGTATACATTTCAATTGTACTCAAAAGTCCTGACTGCAAACCTAAAGCAAACACATTTGGTTAACTTCCCACATGAGTATGACTAGCTTTAAAGTTGTTTCATGCCTCAGTTCATCAAGACAAAAAAGTTACTTTCTCAGTACTACTATGCTCTGACATTAAGGTAATATACATCTCAATTTTACACCAAAGTACTTATTGCAAACTAATGGAAACACCTTAGGTTAACTTCCCACATGATTATGAGTAGTTTGAAAGTTGTTTCATGGCTGTACACATCAACACAAAAAAGTTGTTATCTCAGTGCATGCAATGCTTAGACAATACAAATAGTATACATTTCAATTTTACACCAAAGTAGTTACTGCAAACCTAATGGAAACAACTTAGATTAACTTCCCACATGATTCTGAGATGTCTGAAAGTTGTTTCATACTTGTGCACATCAAGACAAAAAAGTTGTTTTCTCAGTGCATGCAATGCTTTTACAAAACAAATAGTATACATTTCAATTTTACACCAAAGCACTTACTGCAAACCTAATGGAAACACCTTAGGTTAACTTTCCACATGATTATGAGTAGTTTGAAAGTTGTTTCTTGGCTGTACACATCAACAGAAAAAAGTTGTTATCTCAGTGCATGCAATGCTTAGACAATACAAATAGTATACATTTCAATTTTACACCAAAGCACTTACTGCAAACCTAATGGAAATAACTTAGATTAACTTCCCACATGATTCTGAGATGTCTGAAAGTTGTTTCATACCTGTGCACATAGAGACAAAAAAGTTGATTTCACAGTGAATAGAATGCTTTGACATAAAAGTAGTATACATTTCAATTTTACACCAAAGCACTTACTGCAAACCTAATGGAAACACCTTAGGTTAACTTTCCACATGATTATGAGTAGTTTGAAAGTTGTTTCTTGGCTGTACACATCAACAGTAAAAAGTTGTTATCTCAGTGCATGCAATGCTTAGACAATACAAATAGTATACATTTCAATTTTACACCAAAGCACTTACTGCAAACCTAAAGGAAACAACTTAGATGAACTTTCCACATGATTATGAGTAGTTTGAAAGTTGTTTCATACCTGTACACATCAACAGAAAAAAGTTGTTATCTCAGTGCATGCAATGCTTAGACAATACAAATAGTATACATTTCAATTTTACACCAAAGCACTTACTGAAAACCTAATGGAAATAACTTAGATTAACTTCCCACATGATTCTGAGATGTCTGAAAGTTGTTTCATACCTGTGCACATAAAGACAAAAAAGTTGATTTCACAGTGAAAAGAATGCTTTGGCATAAAAGTAGTATACATTTCAATTTTACTCAAAAGTCCTGACTGCAAACCTAATGGAAACACCTTAGGTTAACTTCCCACATGATTATGAGTAGTTTGAAAGTTGTTTCATTGCTGTACACATCAACTCAAAAAAGCTGTTATCTCAGTGCATGCAATGCTTAGACAATACAAATAGTATACATTTCAAGTTTACACCAAAGTAGTTACAGCAAACCTAATGGAAACAACTTAGATTAATTTCCCACATGATTCTGAGATGTCTGAAAGCTGTTTCATACTTGTGCACATCAAGACAAAAAAGTTGTTTTCTCAGTGCATGCAATGCTTTTACAATACAAATAGTATACATTTCAATTTTACACCAAAGCACTTACTGCAAACCTAATGGAAACACCTTAGGTTAACTTTCCACATGATTATGAGTAGTTTGAAAGTTGTTTCTTGGCTGTACACATCAACACAAAAAAGTTGTTTTCTCAGTGCATGCAATGCTTAGACAATGCAAATAGTATACATTTCAATTGTACTGAAAAGTCCTGACTGCAAACCTAATGGAAACACCATAGGTTAACTTTCCATATGATTATGAGTAGTTTGAAAGTTGTTTCTTGGCTGTACACATCAACACAAAAAATTGTTATCTCAGTGCATGCAATGATTAGACAATACAAATAGTATACATTTCAATTTTACACCAAAGTAGTTACTGCAAACCTAATGGAAACAATTTAGATTAACTTCCCACATGATTCTGAGATGTCTGAAAGTTGTTTCATACTTGTGCACATCAAGACAAAAAAGTTGTTTTCTCAGTGCATGCAATGGTTTTACAAAACAAATAGTATACATTTCAATTTTACACCAAACCACTTACTGCAAACCTAATGGAAACACCTTAGGTTAACTTTCCACATGATTATGAGTAGTTTGAAAGTTGTTTCTTGGCTGTACCCATCAACAGAAAAAAGTTGTTATCTCAGTGCATGCAATGCTTAGACAATACAAATAGTATACATTTCAATTTTACACCAAAGCACTTACTGCAAACCTAATGGAAATAACTTAGATTAACTTCCCACATGATTCTGAGATGTCTGAAAGTTGTTTCATACCTGTGCACATAGAGACAAAACAGTTGATTTCACAGTGAATAGAATGCTTTGACATAAAAGTAGTATACATTTCAATTTTACACCAAAGTAGTTACTGCAAACCTAATGGAAACACCATAGGTTAACTTTCCACATGATTATGAGTAGTTTGAAAGTTGTTTCATGGCTGTACACATCAACAGTAAAAAGTTGTTATCTCAGTGCATGCAATGCTTAGACAATACAAATAGTATACATTTCAATTTTACACCAAAGCACTTACTGCAAACCTAAAGGAAACAACTTAGATGAACTTTCCACATGATTATGAGTAGTTTGAAAGTTGTTTCATACCTGTACGCATCAACAGAAAAAAGTTGTTATCTCAGTGCATGCAATGCTTAGACAATACAAATAGTATACATTTCAATTTTACACCAAAGCACTTACTGAAAACCTAATGGAAATAACTTAGATTAACTTCCCACATGATTCTGAGATGTCTGAAAGTTGTTTCATACCTGTGCACATAAAGACAAAAAAGTTGATTTCACAGTGAATAGAATGCTTTGACAGAAAAGTAGTATACATTTCAATTGTACTCAAAAGTCCTGACTGCAAACCAAAAGCAAACACATTTGGTTAACTTCCCACATGATTATGACTAGCTTTAAAGTTGTTTCATGCCTCAGTTCATCAAGACAAAAAAGTTACTTTCTCAGTACTACTATGCTCTCACATTAAGGTAATATACATCTCAATTTTACACCAAAGTACTTACTGCAAACTAATGGAAACACCTTAGGTTAACTTCCCACATGATTATGAGTAGTTTGAAAGTTGTTTCATGGCTGTACACATCAACACAAAAAAGTTGTTATCTCAGTGCATGCAATGATTAGACAATATAAATAGTATACATTTCAATTTTACACCAAAGTAGTTACTGCAAACCTAATGGAAACAACTTAGATTAACTTCCCACATGATTCTGAGATGTCTGAAAGTTGTTTCATACTTGTGCACATCAAGACAAAAAAGTTGTTTTCTCAGTGCATGCAACGCTTTTACAAAACAAATAGTATACATTTCAATTTTACACCAAAGCACTTACTGCAAACCCAATGGAAACACCTTAGGTTAACTTTCCACATGATTATGAGTAGTTTGAAAGTTGTTTCTTGGCTGTACACATCAACAGAAAAAAGTTGTTATCTCAGTGCATGCAATGCTTAGACAATACAAATAGTATACATTTCAATTTTACACCAAATCACTTACTGCAAACCTAATGGAAATAACTTAGATTAACTTCCCACATGATTCTGAGATGTCTGAAAGTTGTTTCATACCTGTGCACATAGAGACAAAAAAGTTGATTTCACAGTGAATAGAATGCTTTGACATAAAAGTAGTATACATTTAAATTTTACACCAAAGTACTTACTGCAAACCTAATGGAAACACCATAGGTTAACTTTCCACATGATTATGAGTAGTTTGAAAGTTGTTTCATACCTGTACACATCAACAGAAAAACGTTGTTATCTCAGTGCATGCAATGCTTAGACAATACAAATAGTATACATTTCAATTTTACACCAAAGCACTTACTGCAAACCTAATGGAAATAACTTAGATTAACTTCCCACATGATTCTGAGATGTCTGAAAGTTGTTTCATACCTGTGCACATAAAGACAAAAAAGTTGATTTCACAGTGAATAGAATGCTTTGGCATAAAAGTAGTATACATTTCAATTTTACTCAAAAGTCTTGACTGCAAACCTAATGGAAACACCTTAGGTTAACTTCCCACATGATTATGAGTAGTTTGAAAGTTGTTTCATTGCCGTACACATCAACTCAAAAAAGCTGTTATCTCAGTGCATGCAATGCTTAGACAATACAAATAGTATACATTTCAATTTTACACCAAAGCACTTACTGCAAACCTAATGGAAACACCTTAGGTTAACTTTCCACATTATTATGAGCAGTTTGAAAGTTGTTTCAGGGCTGTACACATCAACACACAGAAGTGGTTATCTCAGTGCATGCAATGCTTAGACAATACAAATAGTATACATTTCAATTTTACACCAAAGCACTTACTGCAAACCTAATGGAAACACTTTAGGTTAACTTCCCACATGATTCTGAGATGTCTGAAACTTGTTTCATACCTGTGCACATAGAGACAAAAAAGTTGATTTCACAGTAAATAGAATGCTTTGACATAAAAGTAGTATACATTTCAATTGTACTCAAAAGTCCTGACTGCAAACCTAAAGCAAACACATTTGGTTAACTTCCCACATGAGTATGACTAGCTTTAAAGTTGTTTCATGCCTCAGTTCATCAAGACAAAAAAGTTACTTTCTCAGTACTACTATGCTCTGACATTAAGGTAATATACATCTCAATTTTACACCAAAGTACTTATTGCAAACTAATGGAAACACCTTAGGTTAACTTCCCACATGATTATGAGTAGTTTGAAAGTTGTTTCATGGCTGTACACATCAACACAAAAAAGTTGTTATCTCAGTGCATGCAATGCTTAGACAATACAAATAGTATACATTTCAATTTTACACCAAAGTAGTTACAGCAAACCTAATGGAAACAACTTAGATTAATTTCCCACATGATTCTGAGATGTCTGAAAGCTGTTTCATACTTGTGCACATCAAGACAAAAAAGTTGTTTTCTCAGTGCATGCAATGCTTTTACAATACAAATAGTATACATTTCAATTTTACACCAAAGCACTTACTGCAAACCTAATGGAAACACCTTAGGTTAACTTTCCACATGATTATGAGTAGTTTGAAAGTTGTTTCTTGGCTGTACACATCAACACAAAAAAGTTGTTATCTCAGTGCATGCAATGCTTAGACAATGCAAATAGTATACATTTCAATTGTACTGAAAAGTCCTGACTGCAAGCCTAATGGAAACACCATAGGTTAACTTTCCATATGATTATGAGTAGTTTGAAAGTTGTTTCTTGGCTGTACACATCAACACAAAAAATTGTTATCTCAGTGCATGCAATGATTAGACAATACAAATAGTATACATTTCAATTTTACACCAAAGTAGTTACTGCAAACCTAATGGAAACAATTTAGATTAACTTCCCACATGATTCTGAGATGTCTGAAAGTTGTTTCATACTTGTGCACATCAAGACAAAAAAGTTGTTTTCTCAGTGCATGCAATGGTTTTACAAAACAAATAGTATACATTTCAATTTTACACCAAACCACTTACTGCAAACCTAATGGAAACACCTTAGGTTAACTTTCCACATGATTATGAGTAGTTTGAAAGTTGTTTCTTGGCTGTACCCATCAACAGAAAAAAGTTGTTATCTCAGTGCATGCAATGCTTAGACAATACAAATAGTATACATTTCAATTTTACACCAAAGCACTTACTGCAAACCTAATGGAAATAACTTAGATTAACTTCCCACATGATTCTGAGATGTCTGAAAGTTGTTTCATACCTGTGCACATAGAGACAAAAAAGTTGATTTCACAGTGAATAGAATGCTTTGACATAAAAGTAGTATACATTTCAATTTTACACCAAAGTACTTACTGCAAACCTAATGGAAACACCACAGGTTAACTTTCCACATGATTATGAGTAGTTTGAAAGTTGTTTCATGGCTGTACACATCAACAGTAAAAAGTTGTTATCTCAGTGCATGCAATGCTTAGACAATACAAATAGTATACATTTCAATTTTACACCAAAGCACTTACTGCAAACCTAAAGGAAACAACTTAGATGAACTTTCCACATGATTATGAGTAGTTTGAAAGTTGTTTCATACCTGTACACATCAACAGAAAAAAGTTGTTATCTCAGTGCATGCAATGCTTAGACAATACAAATAGTATACATTTCAATTTTACACCAAAGCACTTACTGAAAACCTAATGGAAATAACTTAGATTAACTTCCCACATGATTCTGAGATGTCTGAAAGTTGTTTCATACCTGTGCACATAAAGACAAAAAAGTTGATTTCACAGTGAATAGAATGCTTTGGCATAAAAGTAGTATACATTTCAATTTTACTCAAAAGTCCTGACTGCAAACCTAATGGAAACACCTTAGGTTAACTTCCCACATGATTATGAGTAGTTTGAAAGTTGTTTCATTGCTGTACACATCAACTCAAAAAAGCTGTTATCTCAGTGCATGCAATGCTTAGACAATACAAATAGTATACATTTCAATTTTACACCAAAGCACTTACTGCAAACCTAATGGAAACACCTTAGGTTAACTTTCCACATTATTATGAGCAGTTTGAAAGTTGTTTCATGGCTGTACACATCAACACACAGAAGTGGTTATCTCAGTGCATGCAATGCTTAGACAATACAAATAGTATAAATTTCAATTTTACACCAAAGCACTTACTGCAAACCTAATGGAAACACTTTAGGTTAACTTCCCACATGATTCTGAGCTGTCTGAAACTTGTTTCATACCTGTGCACATAGAGACAAAAAAGTTGATTTCACAGTAAATAGAATGCTTTGACATAAAAGTAGTATACATTTCAATTGTACTCAAAAGTCCTGACTGCAAACCTAAAGCAAACACATTTGGTTAACTTCCCACATGAGTATGACTAGCTTTAAAGTTGTTTCATGCCTCAGTTCATCAAGACAAAAAAGTTACTTTCTCAGTACTACTATGCTCTGACATTAAGGTAATATACATCTCAATTTTACACCAAAGTACTTATTGCAAACTAATGGAAACACCTTAGGTTAACTTCCCACATGATTATGAGTAGTTTGAAAGTTGTTTCATGGCTGTACACATCAACACAAAAAAGTTGTTATCTCAGTGCATGCAATGCTTAGACAATACAAATAGTATACATTTCAATTTTACACCAAAGTAGTTACTGCAAACCTAATGGAAACAACTTAGATTAATTTCCCACATGATTCTGAGATGTCTGAAAGCTGTTTCATACTTGTGCACATCAAGACAAAAAAGTTGTTTTCTCAGTGCATGCAATGCTTTTACAATACAAATAGTATACATTTCAATTTTACACCAAAGCACTTACTGCAAACCTAATGGAAACACCTTAGGTTAACTTTCCACATGATTATGAGTAGTTTGAAAGTTGTTTCTTGGCTGTACACATCAACACAAAAAAGTTGTTATCTCAGTGCATGCAATGCTTAGACAATGCAAATAGTATACATTTCAATTGTACTGAAAAGTCCTGACTGCAAACCTAATGGAAACACCATAGGTTAACTTTCCATATGATTATGAGTAGTTTGAAAGTTGTTTCTTGGCTGTACACATCAACACAAAAAATTGTTATCTCAGTGCATGCAATGATTAGACAATACAAATAGTATACATTTCAATTTTACACCAAAGTAGTTACTGCAAACCTAATGGAAACAATTTAGATTAACTTCCCACATGATTCTGAGATGTCTGAAAGTTGTTTCATACTTGTGCACATCAAGACAAAAAAGTTGTTTTCTCAGTGCATGCAATGGTTTTACAAAACAAATAGTATACATTTCAATTTTACACCAAACCACTTACTGCAAACCTAATGGAAACACCTTAGGTTAACTTTCCACATGATTATGAGTAGTTTGAAAGTTGTTTCTTGGCTGTACCCATCAACAGAAAAAAGTTGTTATCTCAGTGCATGCAATGCTTAGACAATACAAATAGTATACATTTCAATTTTACACCAAAGCACTTACTGCAAACCTAATGGAAATAACTTAGATTAACTTCCCACATGATTCTGAGATGTCTGAAAGTTGTTTCATACCTGTGCACATAGAGACAAAAAAGTTGATTTCACAGTGAATAGAATGCTTTGACATAAAAGTAGTATACATTTCAATTTTACACCAAAGTACTTACTGCAAACCTAATGGAAACACCATAGGTTAACTTTCCACATGATTATGAGTAGTTTGAAAGTTGTTTCATGGCTGTACACATCAACAGTAAAAAGTTGTTATCTCAGTGCATGCAATGCTTAGACAATACAAATAGTATACATTTCAATTTTACACCAAAGCACTTACTGCAAACCTAAAGGAAACAACTTAGATGAACTTTCCACATGATTATGAGTAGTTTGAAAGTTGTTTCATACCTGTACACATCAACAGAAAAAAGTTGTTATCTCAGTGCATGCAATGCTTAGACAATACAAATAGTATACATTTCAATTTTACACCAAAGCACTTACTGAAAACCTAATGGAAATAACTTAGATTAACTTCCCACATGATTCTGAGATGTCTGAAAGTTGTTTCATACCTGTGCACATAAAGACAAAAAAGTTGATTTCACAGTGAATAGAATGCTTTGGCATAAAAGTAGTATACATTTCAATTTTACTCAAAAGTCCTGACTGCAAACCTAATGGAAACACCTTAGGTTAACTTCCCACATGATTATGAGTAGTTTGAAAGTTGTTTCATTGCTGTACACATCAACTCAAAAAAGCTGTTATCTCAGTGCATGCAATGCTTAGACAATACAAATAGTATACATTTCAATTTTACACCAAAGCACTTACTGCAAACCTAATGGAAACACCTTAGGTTAACTTTCCACATTATTATGAGCAGTTTGAAAGTTGTTTCATGGCTGTACACATCAACACACAGAAGTGGTTATCTCAGTGCATGCAATGCTTAGACAATACAAATAGTATAAATTTCAATTTTACACCAAAGCACTTACTGCAAACCTAATGGAAACACTTTAGGTTAACTTCCCACATGATTCTGAGATGTCTGAAACTTGTTTCATACCTGTGCACATAGAGACAAAAAAGTTGATTTCACAGTAAATAGAATGCTTTGACATAAAAGTAGTATACATTTCAATTGTACTCAAAAGTCCTGACTGCAAACCTAAAGCAAACACATTTGGTTAACTTCCCACATGAGTATGACTAGCTTTAAAGTTGTTTCATGCCTCAGTTCATCAAGACAAAAAAGTTACTTTCTCAGTACTACTATGCTCTGACATTAAGGTAATATACATCTCAATTTTACACCAAAGTACTTATTGCAAACTAATGGAAACACCTTAGGTTAACTTCCCACATGATTATGAGTAGTTTGAAAGTTGTTTCATGGCTGTACACATCAACACAAAAAAGTTGTTATCTCAGTGCATGCAATGCTTAGACAATACAAATAGTATACATTTCAATTTTACACCAAAGTAGTTACTGCAAACCTAATGGAAACAACTTAGATTAACTTCCCACATGATTCTGAGATGTCTGAAAGTTGTTTCATACTTGTGCACATCAAGACAAAAAAGTTGTTTTCTCAGTGCATGCAATGCTTTTACAAAACAAATAGTATACATTTCAATTTTACACCAAAGCACTTACTGCAAACCTAATGGAAACACCTTAGGTTAACTTTCCACATGATTATGAGTAGTTTGAAAGTTGTTTCTTGGCTGTACACATCAACAGAAAAAAGTTGTTATCTCAGTGCATGCAATGCTTAGACAATACAAATAGTATACATTTCAATTTTACACCAAAGCACTTACTGCAAACCTAATGGAAATAACTTAGATTAACTTCCCACATGATTCTGAGATGTCTGAAAGTTGTTTCATACCTGTGCACATAGAGACAAAAAAGTTGATTTCACAGTGAATAGAATGCTTTGACATAAAAGTAGTATACATTTCAATTTTACACCAAAGCACTTACTGCAAACCTAATGGAAACACCTTAGGTTAACTTTCCACATGATTATGAGTAGTTTGAAAGTTGTTTCTTGGCTGTACACATCAACAGTAAAAAGTTGTTATCTCAGTGCATGCAATGCTTAGACAATACAAATAGTATACATTTCAATTTTACACCAAATCACTTACTGCAAACCTAAAGGAAACAACTTAGATGAACTTTCCACATGATTATGAGTAGTTTGAAAGTTGTTTCATACCTGTACACATCAACAGAAAAAAGTTGTTATCTCAGTGCATGCAATGCTCAGACAATACAAATAGTATACATTTCAATTTTACACCAAAGCACTTACTGAAAACCTAATGGAAATAACTTAGATTAACTTCCCACATGATTCTGAGATGTCTGAAAGTTGTTTCATACCTGTGCACATAAAGACAAAAAAGTTGATTTCACAGTGAATAGAATGCTTTGGCATAAAAGTAGTATACATTTCAATTTTACTCAAAAGTCCTGACTGCAAACCTAATGGAAACACCTTAGGTTTACTTCCCACATGATTATGAGTAGTTTGAAAGTTGTTTCATTGCTGTACACATCAACTCAAAAAAGCTGTTATCTCAGTGCATGCAATGCTTAGACAATAGAAATAGTATACATTTCAAGTTTACACCAAAGTAGTTACAGCAAACCTAATGGAAACAACTTAGATTAATTTCCCACATGATTCTGAGATGTCTGAAAGCTGTTTCATACTTGTGCACATCAAGACAAAAAAGTTGTTTTCTCAGTGCATGCAATGCTTTTACAATACAAATAGTATACATTTCAATTTTACACCAAAGCACTTACTGCAAACCTAATGGAAACACCTTAGGTTAACTTTCCACATGATTATGAGTAGTTTGAAAGTTGTTTCTTGGCTGTACACATCAACACAAAAAAGTTGTTATCTCAGTGCATGCAATGCTTAGACAATGCAAATAGTATACATTTCAATTGTACTGAAAAGTCCTGACTGCAAACCTAATGGAAACACCATAGGTTAACTTTCCATATGATTATGAGTAGTTTGAAAGTTGTTTCTTGGCTGTACACATCAACACAAAAAATTGTTATCTCAGTGCATGCAATGATTAGACAATACAAATAGTATACATTTCAATTTTACACCAAAGTAGTTACTGCAAACCTAATGGAAACAATTTAGATTAACTTCCCACATGATTCTGAGATGTCTGAAAGTTGTTTCATACCTGTGCACATCAAGACAAAAAAGTTGTTTTCTCAGTGCATGCAATGGTTTTACAAAACAAATAGTATACATTTCAATTTTACACCAAACCACTTACTGCAAACCTAATGGAAACACCTTAGGTTAACTTTCCACATGATTATGAGTAGTTTGAAAGTTGTTTCTTGGCTGTACCCATCAACAGAAAAAAGTTGTTATCTCAGTGCATGCAATGCTTAGACAATACAAATAGTATACATTTCAATTTTACACCAAAGCACTTACTGCAAACCTAATGGAAATAACTTAGATTAACTTCCCACATGATTCTGAGATGTCTGAAAGTTGTTTCATACCTGTGCACATAGAGACAAAAAAGTTGATTTCACAGTGAATAGAATGCTTTGACATAAAAGTAGTATACATTTCAATTTTACACCAAAGTACTTACTGCAAACCTAATGGAAACACCATAGGTTAACTTTCCACATGATTATGAGTAGTTTGAAAGTTGTTTCATGGCTGTACACATCAACAGTAAAAAGTTGTTATCTCAGTGCATGCAATGCTTAGACAATACAAATAGTATACATTTCAATTTTACACCAAAGCACTTACTGCAAACCTAAAGGAAACAACTTAGATGAACTTTCCACATGATTATGAGTAGTTTGAAAGTTGTTTCATACCTGTACACATCAACAGAAAAAAGTTGTTATCTCAGTGCATGCAATGCTTAGACAATACAAATAGTATACATTTCAATTTTACACCAAAGCACTTACTGAAAACCTAATGGAAATAACTTAGATTAACTTCCCACATGATTCTGAGATGTCTGAAAGTTGTTTCATACCTGTGCACATAAAGACAAAAAAGTTGATTTCACAGTGAATAGAATGCTTTGGCATAAAAGTAGTATACATTTCAATTTTACTCAAAAGTCCTGACTGCAAACCTAATGGAAACACCTTAGGTTTACTTCCCACATGATTATGAGTAGTTTGAAAGTTGTTTCATTGCTGTACACATCAACTCAAAAAAGCTGTTATCTCAGTGCATGCAATGCTTAGACAATAGAAATAGTATACATTTCAAGTTTACACCAAAGTAGTTACAGCAAACCTAATGGAAACAACTTAGATTAATTTCCCACATGATTCTGAGATGTCTGAAAGCTGTTTCATACTTGTGCACATCAAGACAAAAAAGTTGTTTTCTCAGTGCATGCAATGCTTTTACAATACAAATAGTATACATTTCAATTTTACACCAAAGCACTTACTGCAAACCTAATGGAAACACCTTAGGTTAACTTTCCACATGATTATGAGTAGTTTGAAAGTTGTTTCTTGGCTGTACACATCAACACAAAAAAGTTGTTATCTCAGTGCATGCAATGCTTAGACAATGCAAATAGTATACATTTCAATTGTACTGAAAAGTCCTGACTGCAAACCTAATGGAAACACCATAGGTTAACTTTCCATATGATTATGAGTAGTTTGAAAGTTGTTTCTTGGCTGTACACATCAACACAAAAAATTGTTATCTCAGTGCATGCAATGATTAGACAATACAAATAGTATACATTTCAATTTTACACCAAAGTAGTTACTGCAAACCTAATGGAAACAATTTAGATTAACTTCCCACATGATTCTGAGATGTCTGAAAGTTGTTTCATACTTGTGCACATCAAGACAAAAAAGTTGTTTTCTCAGTGCATGCAATGGTTTTACAAAACAAATAGTATACATTTCAATTTTACACCAAACCACTTACTGCAAACCTAATGGAAACACCTTAGGTTAACTTTCCACATGATTATGAGTAGTTTGAAAGTTGTTTCTTGGCTGTACCCATCAACAGAAAAAAGTTGTTATCTCAGTGCATGCAATGCTTAGACAATACAAATAGTATACATTTCAATTTTACACCAAAGCACTTACTGCAAACCTAATGGAAATAACTTAGATTAACTTCCCACATGATTCTGAGATGTCTGAAAGTTGTTTCATACCTGTGCACATAGAGACAAAAAAGTTGATTTCACAGTGAATAGAATGCTTTGACATAAAAGTAGTATACATTTCAATTTTACACCAAAGTACTTACTGCAAACCTAATGGAAACACCATAGGTTAACTTTCCACATGATTATGAGTAGTTTGAAAGTTGTTTCATGGCTGTACACATCAACAGTAAAAAGTTGTTATCTCAGTGCATGCAATGCTTAGACAATACAAATAGTATACATTTCAATTTTACACCAAAGCACTTACTGCAAACCTAAAGGAAACAACTTAGATGAACTTTCCACATGATTATGAGTAGTTTGAAAGTTGTTTCATACCTGTACACATCAACAGAAAAAAGTTGTTATCTCAGTGCATGCAATGCTTAGACAATACAAATAGTATACATTTCAATTTTACACCAAAGCACTTACTGAAAACCTAATGGAAATAACTTAGATTAACTTCCCACATGATTCTGAGATGTCTGAAAGTTGTTTCATACCTGTGCACATAAAGACAAAAAAGTTGATTTCACAGTGAATAGAATGCTTTGGCATAAAAGTAGTATACATTTCAATTTTACTCAAAAGTCCTGACTGCAAACCTAATGGAAACACCTTAGGTTAACTTCCCACATGATTATGAGTAGTTTGAAAGTTGTTTCATTGCTGTACACATCAACTCAAAAAAGCTGTTATCTCAGTGCATGCAATGCTTAGACAATACAAATAGTATACATTTCAATTTTACACCAAAGCACTTACTGCAAACCTAATGGAAACACCTTAGGTTAACTTTCCACATTATTATGAGCAGTTTGAAAGTTGTTTCATGGCTGTACACATCAACACACAGAAGTGGTTATCTCAGTGCATGCAATGCTTAGACAATACAAATAGTATAAATTTCAATTTTACACCAAAGCACTTACTGCAAACCTAATGGAAACACTTTAGGTTAACTTCCCACATGATTCTGAGATGTCTGAAACTTGTTTCATACCTGTCCACATAGAGACAAAAAAGTTGATTTCACAGTAAATAGAATGCTTTGACATAAAAGTAGTATACATTTCAATTGTACTCAAAAGTCCTGACTGCAAACCTAAAGCAAACACATTTGGTTAACTTCCCACATGAGTATGACTAGCTTTAAAGTTGTTTCATGCCTCAGTTCATCAAGACAAAAAAGTTACTTTCTCAGTACTACTATGCTCTGACATTAAGGTAATATACATCTCAATTTTACACCAAAGTACTTATTGCAAACTAATGGAAACACCTTAGGTTAACTTCCCACATGATTATGAGTAGTTTGAAAGTTGTTTCATGGCTGTACACATCAACACAAAAAAGTTGTTATCTCAGTGCATGCAATGCTTAGACAATACAAATAGTATACATTTCAATTTTACACCAAAGTAGTTACTGCAAACCTAATGGAAACAACTTAGATTAACTTCCCACATGATTCTGAGATGTCTGAAAGTTGTTTCATACTTGTGCACATCAAGACAAAAAAGTTGTTTTCTCAGTGCATGCAATGCTTTTACAAAACAAATAGTATACATTTCAATTTTACACCAAAGCACTTACTGCAAACCTAATGGAAACACCTTAGGTTAACTTTCCACATGATTATGAGTAGTTTGAAAGTTGTTTCTTGGCTGTACACATCAACAGAAAAAAGTTGTTATCTCAGTGCATGCAATGCTTAGACAATACAAATAGTATACATTTCAATTTTACACCAAAGCACTTACTGCAAACCTAATGGAAATAACTTAGATTAACTTCCCACATGATTCTGAGATGTCTGAAAGTTGTTTCATACCTGTGCACATAGAGACAAAAAAGTTGATTTCACAGTGAATAGAATGCTTTGACATAAAAGTAGTATACATTTCAATTTTACACCAAAGCACTTACTGCAAACCTAATGGAAACACCTTAGGTTAACTTTCCACATGATTATGAGTAGTTTGAAAGTTGTTTCTTGGCTGTACACATCAACACAAAAAAGTTGTTATCTCAGTGCATGCAATGCTTAGACAATGCAAATAGTATACATTTCAATTGTACTGAAAAGTCCTGACTGCAAACCTAATGTGAACACCATAGGTTAACTTTCCACATGATTATGAGTAGCTTGAAAGTTGTTCCATGGCTGTACACATGAACACAATAAAGTTGTTATCTCAGTGCATGCAATGCTTAGACACTACAAATAGTATACATTTCAATTTTACACCAAAGCACTTACTGCAAACCTAATGGAAACACTTTAGGTTAATATCCCAGATGATTCTGAGATGTCTGAAAGTTGTTTCATACCTGTGCACATAGAGACAAAAAAGTTGATTTCACAGTGATTAGAATGCTTTGACATAAAAGTAGTATACATTTCAATTGTACTCTAAAGTCCTGACTGCAAACCAAAAGCAAACACATTTGGTTAACTTCCCACATGATTATGACTAGCTTTAAAGTTGTTTCATGCCTCAGTTCATCAAGACAAAAAAGTTACTTTCTCAGTACAACTATGCTCTGACATTAAGGTAATATACATCTCAATTTTACACCAAAGTACTTATTGCAAACTAATGGAAACACCTTAGGTTAACTTCCCACATGATTATGAGTAGTTTGAAAGTTGTTTCATGGCTGTACACATCAACACAAAAAAGTTGTTATCTCAGTGCATGCAATGCTTAGACAATACAAATAGTATACATTTCAATTTTACACCAAAGTAGTTACTGCAAACCTAATGGAAACAACTTAGATTAATTTCCCACATGATTCTGAGATGTCTGAAAGTTGTTTCATACTTGTGCACATCAAGACAAAAAAGTTGTTTTCTCAGTGCATGCAATGCTATTACAATACAAATAGTATACATTTCAATTTTACACCAAAGCACTTACTGCAAACCTAATGGAAACACCTTAGGTTAACTTTCCACATGATTATGAGTAGTTTGAAAGTTGTTTCTTGGCTGTACACATCAACACAAAAAAGTTGTTATCTCAGTGCATGCAATGCTAAGACAATACAAATAGTATACATTTCAATTGTACTGAAAAGTCCTGACTGCAAACCTAATGGAAACACCATAGGTTAACTTTCCACATGATTATGAGTAGTTTGAAAGTTGTTTCTTGGCTGTACACATCAACACAAAAAAGTTGTTATCTCAGTGCATGCAATGATTAGACAATACAAATAGTATACATTTCAATTTTACACCAAAGTAGTTACTGCAAACCTAATGGAAACAATTTAGATTAACTTCCCACATGATTCTGAGATGTCTGAAAGTTGTTTCATACTTGTGCACATCAAGACAAAAAAGTTGTTTTCTCAGTGCATGCAATGCTTTTACAAAACAAATAGTATACATTTCAATTTTACACCAAACCACTTACTGCAAACCTAATGGAAACACCTTAGGTTAACTTTCCACATGATTATGAGTAGTTTGAAAGTTGTTTCTTGGCTGTACACATCAACAGAAAAAAGTTGTTATCTCAGTGCATGCAATGCTTAGACAATACAAATAGTATACATTTCAATTTTACACCAAAGCACTTACTGCAAACCTAATGGAAATAACTTAGATTAACTTCCCACATGATTCTGAGATGTCTGAAAGTTGTTTCATACCTGCGCACATAAAGACAAAAAAGTTGATTTCACAGTGAATAGAATGCTTTGGCATAAAAGTAGTATACATTTCAATTTTACTCAAAAGTCCTGACTGCAAACCAAATGGAAACACCTTAGGTTAACTTCCCACATGATTATGAGTAGTTTGAAAGTTGTTTCATTGCTGTACACATCAACTCAAAAAAGCTGTTATCTCAGTGCATGCAATGCTTAGACAATACAAATAGTATACATTTCAATTTTACACCAAAGCACTTACTGCAAACCTAATGGAAACACCTTAGGTTAACTTTCCACATTATTATGAGTAGTTTGAAAGTTGTTTCATGGCTGTACACATCAACACACAAAAGTGGTTATCTCAGTGCATGCAATGCTTAGACAATACAAATAGTATACATTTCAATTTTACACCAAAGCACTTACTGCAAACCTAATGGAAACACTTTAGGTTAACTTCCCACATGATTCTGAGATGTCTGAAACTTGTTTCATACCTGTCCACATAGAGACAAAAAAGTTGATTTCAGAGTGAATAGAATGCTTTGACATAAAAGTAGTATACATTTCAATTGTACTCAAAAGTCCTGAGTGCAAACCTAAAGCAAACACATTTGGTTAACTTCCCACATGATTATGAGTAGTTTGAAAGTTGTTTCATGGCTGTACACATCAACACAAAAAAGTTGTTATCTCAGTGCATGCAATGCTTAGACAATACAAATAGTATACATTTCAATTTTACACCAAAGTAGTTACTGCAAACCTAATGGAAACAACTTAGATTAATTTCCCACATGATTCTGAGATGTCTGAAAGTTGTTTAATACTTGTGCACATCAAGACAAAAAAGTTGTTTTCTCAGTGCATGCAATGCTTTTACAATACAAATAGTATACATTTCAATTTTACACCAAAGCACTTACTGCAAACCTAATGGAAACACCTTAGGTTAACTTTCCGCATGATTATGAGTAGTTTGAAAGTTGTTTCTTGGCTGTACACATCAACACAAAAAAGTTGTTATCTCAGTGCATGCAATGCTTAGACAATACAAATAGTATACATTTCAATTGTACTGAAAAGTCCTGACTGCAAACCTAATGGAAACACCATAGGTTAACTTTCCACATGATTATGAGTAGCTTGAAAGTTGTTCCATTGCTGTACACATGAACACAATAAAGTTGTTATCTCAGTGCATGCAGTGCTTAGACACTACAAATAGTATACATTTCAATTTTACACCAAAGCACTTACTGCAAACCTAATGGAAACACTTTAGGTTAATATCCCACATGATTCTGAGATGTCTGAAAGTTGTTTCATACCTGTGCACATAGAGACAAAAAAGTTGATTTCACAGTGAATAGAATGCTTTGACATAAAAGTAGTATACATTTCAATTGTACTCAAAAGTCCTGACTGCAAACCAAAAGCAAACACATTTGGTTAACTTCCCACATGATTATGACTAGCTTTAAAGTTGTTTCATGCCTCAGTTCATCAAGACAAAAAAGTTACTTTCTCAGTACTACTATGCTCTCACATTAAGGTAATATACATCTCAATTTTACACCAAAGTACTTACTGCAAACTAATGGAAACACCTTAGGTTAACTTCCCACATGATTATGAGTAGTTTGAAAGTTGTTTCATGGCTGTACACATCAACACAAAAAAGTTGTTATCTCAGTGCATGCAATGATTAGACAATACAAATAGTATACATTTCAATTTTACACCAAAGTAGTTTACTGCAAACCTAATGGAAACAACTTAGATTAACTTCCCACATGATTCTGAGATGTCTGAAAGTTGTTTCATACTTGTGCACATCAAGACAAAAAAGTTGTTTTCTCAGTGCATGCAACGCTTATACAAAACAAATAGTATACATTTCAATTTTACACCAAAGCACTTACTGCAAACCTAATGGAAACACCTTAGGTTAACTTTCCACATGATTATGAGTAGTTTGAAAGTTGTTTCTTGGCTGTACACATCAACAGAAAAAAGTTGTTATCTCAGTGCATGCAATGCTTAGACAATACAAATAGTATACATTTCAATTTTACACCAAAGCACTTACTGCAAACCTAATGGAAATAACTTAGATTAACTTCCCACATGATTCTGAGATGTCTGAAAGTTGTTTCATACCTGTGCACATAGAGACAAAAAAGTTGATTTCACAGTGAATAGAATGCTTTGACATAAAAGTAGTATACGTTTAAATTTTACACCAAAGTACTTACTGCAAACCTAATGGAAACACCATAGGTTAACTTTCCACATGATTATGAGTAGTTTGAAAGTTGTTTCATGGCTGTACACATCAACAGTAAAAAGTTGTTATCTCAGTGCATGCAATGCTTAGACAATACAAATAGTATACATTTCACTTTTACACCAAAGCACTTACTGCAAACCTAATGGAAACAACTTAGATTAATTTCCCACATGATTCTGAGATGTCTGAAACTTGTTTCATACCTGTCCACATAGAGACAAAAAAGTTGATTTCACAGTGAATAGAATGCTTTGACATAAAAGTAGTATACATTTCAATTGTACTCAAAAGTCCTGACTGCAAACCTAAAGCAAACACATTTGGTTCACTTCCCACATAAGTATGACTAGCTTTAAAGTTGTTTCATGCCTCAGTTCATCAAGACAAAAAAGTTACTTTCTCAGTACCACTATGCTCTGACATTAAGGTAATATACATCTCAATTTTACACCAAAGTACTTATTGCAAACTAATGGAAACACCTTAGGTTAACTTCCCACATGATTATGAGTAGTTTGAAAGTTGTTTCATGGCTGTACACATCAACACAAAAAAGTTGTTATCTCAGTGCATGCAATGCTTAGACAATACAAATAGTATACATTTCAATTTTACACCAAAGTAGTTACTGCAAACCTAATGGAAACAACTTAGATTAACTTCCCACATGATTCTGAGATGTCTGAAAGTTGTTTCATACTTGTGCACATCAAGACAAAAAAGTTGTTTTCTCAGTGCATGCAATGCTTTTACAATACAAATAGTATACATTTCAATTTTACACCAAAGCACTTACTGCAAACCTAATGGAAACACCTTAGGTTAACTTTCCACATGATTATGAGTAGTTTGAAAGTTGTTTCTTGGCTGTACACATCAACAGAAAAAAGAAGTTATCTCACTGCATGCAATGCTTAGACAATACAAATAGTATACATTTCAATTTTACACCAAAGCCCTTACTGCAAACCTAATGGAAATAACTTAGATGAACTTCCCACATGATTCTGAGATGTCTGAAAGTTGTTTCATAACTGTGCACATAGAGACAAAAAAGTTGATTTCACAGTGAATAGAATGCTTTGGCATAAAAGTAGTATACATTTCAATTGTACTGAAAAGTCCTGACTGCAAACCTAATGGAAACAACTTAGATTAACTTCCCACATGATTCTGAGTAGTTTGAAAGTTGTTTCATGGCTGTACACATCAACACAAAAAAGTTGTTATCTCAGTGCATGCAATGCTTAGACACTACAAATAGTATACATTTCAATTTTACACCAAAGTAGTTACTGGAAACCTAATGGAAACAACTTAGATTAACTTCCCACATGATTCTGAGATGTCTGAAAGTTGTTTCATACTTGTGCGCATCACGACAAAAAAGCTGTTATCTCAGTGCATGCAATGCTTAGACAATACAAATAGTATACATTTCAATTTTACACCAAAGCACTTACTGCAAACCTAATGGAAACACCTTAGGTTAACTTTCCACATGATTATGAGTAGTTTGAAAGTTGTTTCTTGGCTGTACACATCAACACAAATAAGTTGTTATCTCAGTGCATGCAATGCTTAGACACTACAAATAGTATACATTTCAATTTTACACCAAAGCACTTACTGCAAACCTAATGGAAACACTTTAGGTTAATATCCCACATGATTCTGAGATGTCTGAAAGTTGTTTCATACCTGTGCACATAGAGACAAAAAACTTGATTTCAACGTGAATAGAATGCTTTGACATAAAAGTAGTATACATTTCAATTGTACTCAAAAGTCCTGACTGCAAACCAAAAGCAAACACATTTGGTTAACTTCCCACATGATTATGACTAGCTTTAAAGTTGTTTCATGCCTCAGTTCATCAAGACAAAAAAGTTACTTTCTCAGTACTACTATGCTCTGACATTAAGGTAATATACATCTCAATTTTACACCAAAGTACTTACTGCAAACTAATGGAAACACCTTAGGTTAACTTCCCACATGATTATGAGTAGTTTGAAAGTTGTTTCATGGCTGTACACATCAACACAAAAAAGTTGTTATCTCAGTGCATGCAATGATTAGACAATACAAATAGTATACATTTCAATTTTACACCAAAGTAGTTACTGCAAACCTAATGGAAACAACTTAGATTAACTTCCCACATGATTCTGAGATGTCTGAAAGTTGTTTCATACTTGTGCACATCAAGACAAAAAAGTTGTTTTCTCAGTGCATGCAATGCTTTTACAAAACAAATAGTATACATTTCAATTTTACACCAAAGCACTTACTGCAAACCTAATGGAAACACCTTAGGTTAACTTTCCACATGATTATGAGTAGTTTGAAAGTTGTTTCTTGGCTGTACACATCAACAGAAAAAAGTTGTTATCTCAGTGCATGCAATGCTTAGACAATACAAATAGTATACATTTCAATTTTACACCAAAGCACTTACTGCAAACCTAATGGAAATAACTTAGATTAACTTCCCACATGATTCTGAGATGTCTGAAAGTTGTTTCATACCTGTGCACATAGAGACAAAAAAGTTGATTTCACAGTGAATAGAATGCTTTGACATAAAAGTAGTATACATTTCAATTTTACACCAAAGTACTTACTGCAAACCTAATGGAAACACCATAGGTTAACTTTCCACATGATTATGAGTAGTTTGAAAGTTGTTTCATGGCTGTACACATCAACAGTAAAAAGTTGTTATCTCAGTGCATTGAATGCTTAGACAATACAAATAGTATACATTTCAATTTTACACCAAAGCACTTACTGCAAACCTAAAGGAAACAACTTAGATGAACTTTCCACATGATTATGAGTAGTTTGAAAGTTGTTTCATACCTGTACACATCAACAGAAAAAAGTTGTTATCTCAGTGCATGCAATGCTTAGACAATACAAATAGTATACATTTCAATTTTACACCAAAGCACTTACTGCAAACCTAATGGAAATAACTTAGATTAACTTCCCACATGATTCTGAGATGTCTGAAAGTTGTTTCATACCTGTGCACATAAAGACAAAAAAGTTGATTTCACAGTGAATAGAATGCTTTGGCATAAAAGTAGTATACATTTCAATTTTACTCAAAAGTCTTGACTGCAAACCTAATGGAAACACCTTAGGTTAACTTCCCACATGATTATGAGTAGTTTGAAAGTTGTTTCATTGCTGTACACATCAACTCAAAAAAGCTGTTATCTCAGTGCATGCAATGCTTAGACAATACAAATAGTATACATTTCAATTTTACACCAAAGCACTTACTGCAAACCTAATGGAAACACCTTAGGTTAACTTTCCACATTATTATGAGCAGTTTGAAAGTTGTTTCAGGGCTGTACACATCAACACACAGAAGTGGTTATCTCAGTGCATGCAATGCTTAGACAATACAAATAGTATACATTTCAATTTTACACCAAAGCACTTACTGCAAACCTAATGGAAACACTTTAGGTTAACTTCCCACATGATTCTGAGATGTCTGAAACTTGTTTCATACCTGTGCACATAGAGACAAAAAAGTTGATTTCACAGTAAATAGAATGCTTTGACATAAAAGTAGCATACATTTCAATTGTACTCAAAAGTCCTGACTGCAAACCTAAAGCAAACACATTTGGTTAACTTCCCACATGAGTATGACTAGCTTTAAAGTTGTTTCATGCCTCAGTTCATCAAGACAAAAAAGTTACTTTCTCAGTACTACTATGCTCTGACATTAAGGTAATATACATCTCAATTTTACACCAAAGTACTTATTGCAAACTAATGGAAACACCTTAGGTTAACTTCCCACATGATTATGAGTAATTTGAAAGTTGTTTCATGGCTGTACACATCAACACAAAAAAGTTGTTATCTCAGTGCATGCAATGCTTAGACAATACAAATAGTATACATTTCAATTTTACACCAAAGTAGTTACAGCAAACCTAATGGAAACAACTTAGATTAATTTCCCACATGATTCTGAGATGTCTGAAAGCTGTTTCATACTTGTGCACATCAAGACAAAAAAGTTGTTTTCTCAGTGCATGCAATGCTTTTACAATACAAATAGTATACATTTCAATTTTACACCAAAGCACTTACTGCAAACCTAATGGAAACACCTTAGGTTAACTTTCCACATGATTATGAGTAGTTTGAAAGTTGTTTCTTGGCTGTACACATCAACACAAAAAAGTTGTTATCTCAGTGCATGCAATGCTTAGACAATGCAAATAGTATACATTTCAATTGTACTGAAAAGTCCTGACTGCAAACCTAATGGAAACACCATAGGTTAACTTTCCACATGATTATGAGTAGCTTGAAAGTTGTTCCATGGCTGTACACATGAACACAATAAAGTTGTTATCTCAGTGCATGCAATGCTTAGACACTACAAATAGTATACATTTCAATTTTACACCAAAGCACTTACTGCAAACCTAATGGAAACACTTTAGGTTAATATCCCAGATGATTCTGAGATGTCTGAAAGTTGTTTCATACCTGTGCACATAGAGACAAAAAAGTTGATTTCACAGTGAATAGAATGCTTTGACATAAAAGTAGTATACATTTCAATTGTACTCTAAAGTCCTGACTGCAAACCAAAAGCAAACACATTTGGTTAACTTCCCACATGATTATGACTAGCTTTAAAGTTGTTTCATGCCTCAGTTCATCAAGACAAAAAAGTTACTTTCTCAGTACAACTATGCTCTGAAATTAAGGTAATATACATCTCAATTTTACACCAAAGTACTTATTGCAAACTAATGGAAACACCTTAGGTTAACTTCCCACATGATTATGAGTAGTTTGAAAGTTGTTTCATGGCTGTACACATCAACACAAAAAAGTTGTTATCTCAGTGCATGCAATGCTAAGACAATACAAATAGTATACATTTCAATTGTACTGAAAAGTCCTGACTGCAAACCTAATGGAAACACCATAGGTTAACTTTCCACATGATTATGAGTAGTTTGAAAGTTGTTTCTTGGCTGTACACATCAACACAAAAAAGTTGTTATCTCAGTGCATGCAATGCTTAGACAATACAAATAGTATACATTTCAATTTTACACCAAAGCACTTACTGCAAACCTAATGGAAACACTTTAGGTTAACTTCCCACATGATTCTGAGATGTCTGAAACTTGTTTCATACCTGTCCACATAGAGACAAAAAAGTTGATTTCAGAGTGAATAGAATGCTTTGACATAAAAGTAGTATACATTTCAATTGTACTCAAAAGTCCTGACTGCAAACCTAAAGCAAACACATTTGGTTAACTTCCCACATGATTATGAGTAGTTTGAAAGTTGTTTCATGGCTGTACACATCAACACAAAAAAGTTGTTATCTCAGTGCATGCAATGCTTAGACAATACAAATAGTATACATTTCAATTTTACACCAAAGTAGTTACTGCAAACCTAATGGAAACAACTTAGATTAATTTCCCACATGATTCTGAGATGTCTGAAAGTTGTTTCATACTTGTGCACATCAAGACAAAAAAGTTGTTTTCTCAGTGCATGCAATGCTTTAACAATACAAATATTATACATTTCAATTTTACACCAAAGCACTTACTGCAAACCTAATGGAAACACCATAGGTTAACTTTCCACATGATTATGAGTAGTTTGAAAGTTGTTTCATTGCTGTACACATCAACTCAAAAAAGCTGTTATCTCAGTGCATGCAATGCTTAGACAATACAAATAGTATACATTTCAATTTTACACCAAAGCACTTACTGCAAACCTAATGGAAACACCTTAGGTTAACTTTCCACATTATTATGAGCAGTTTGAAAGTTGTTTCATGGCTGTACACATCAACACACAGAAGTGGTTATCTCAGTGCATGCAATGCTTAGACAATACAAATAGTATACATTTCAATTTTACACCAAAGTAGTTACTGCAAACCTAATGGAAACAACTTAGATTAACTTCCCACATGATTCTGAGATGTCTGAAAGTTGTTTCATACTTGTGCACATCAAGACAAAAAAGTTGTTTTCTCAGTGCATGCAATGCTTTTACAATACAAATAGTATACATTTCAATTTTACACCAAAGCACTTACTGCAAACCTAATGGAAACACCTTAGGTTAACTTTCCACATGATTATGAGTAGTTTGAAAGTTGTTTCTTGGCTGTACACATCAACAGAAAAAAGTTGTTATCTCAGTGCATGCAATGCTTAGACAATACAAATAGTATACATTTCAATTTTACACCAAAGCACTTACTGCAAACCTAATGGAAATAACTTAGATTAACTTCCCACATGATTCTGAGATGTCTGAAAGTTGTTTCATACCTGTGCACATAGAGACAAAAAAGTTGATTTCAAGTGAATAGAATGCTTTGACATAAAAGTAGTATACATTTCAATTTTACACCAAAGTACTTACTGCAAACCTAATGGAAACACCATAGGTTAACTTTCCACATGATTATGAGTAGTTTGAAAGTTGTTTCATGGCTGTACACATCAACAGTAAAAAGTTGTTATCTCAGTGCATGCAATGCTTAGACAATACAAATAGTATACATTTCAATTTTACACCAAAGCACTTACTGCAAACCTAAAGGAAACAACTTAGATGAACTTTCCACATGATTATGAGTAGTTTGAAAGTTGTTTCATACCTGTACACATCAACAGAAAAAAGTTGTTATCTCAGTGCATGCAATGCTTAGACAATACAAATAGTATACATTTCAATTTTACACCAAAGCACTTTCTGAAAACCTAATGGAAATAACTTAGATTAACTTCCCACATGATTCTGAGATGTCTGAAAGTTGTTTCATACCTGTGCACATAAAGACAAAAAAGTTGATTTCACAGTGAATAGAATGCTTTGGCATAAAAGTAGTATACATTTCAATTTTACTCAAAAGTCCTGACTGCAAACCTAATGGAAACACCTTAGGTTAACTTCCCACATGATTATGAGTAGTTTGAAAGTTGTTTCATTGCTGTACACATCAACTCAAAAAAGCTGTTATCTCAGTGCATGCAATGCTTAGACAATACAAATAGTATACATTTCAATTTTACACCAAAGCACTTACTGCAAACCTAATGGAAACACTTTAGGTTAACTTCCCACATGATTCTGAGATGTCTGAAACTTGTTTCATACCTGTCCACATAGAGACAAAAAAGTTGATTTCAGAGTGAATAGAATGCTTTGACATAAAAGTAGTATACATTTCAATTGTACTCAAAAGTCCTGACTGCAAACCTAAAGCAAACACATTTGGTTAACTTCCCACATGATTATGAGTAGTTTGAAAGTTGTTTCATGGCTGTACACATCAACACAAAAAAGTTGTTATCTCAGTGCATGCAATGCTTAGACAATACAAATAGTATACATTTCAATTTTACACCAAAGTAGTTACTGCAAACCTAATGGAAACAACTTAGATTAATTTCCCACATGATTCTGAGATGTCTGAAAGTTGTTTCATACTTGTGCACATCAAGACAAAAAAGTTGTTTTCTCAGTGCATGCAATGCTTTAACAATACAAATATTATACATTTCAATTTTACACCAAAGCACTTACTGCAAACCTAATGGAAACACCATAGGTTAACTTTCCACATGATTATGAGTAGTTTGAAAGTTGTTTCATTGCTGTACACATCAACTCAAAAAAGCTGTTATCTCAGTGCATGCAATGCTTAGACAATACAAATAGTATACATTTCAATTTTACACCAAAGCACTTACTGCAAACCTAATGGAAACACCTTAGGTTAACTTTCCACATTATTATGAGCAGTTTGAAAGTTGTTTCATGGCTGTACACATCAACACACAGAAGTGGTTATCTCAGTGCATGCAATGCTTAGACAATACAAATAGTATACATTTCAATTTTACACCAAAGCACTTACTGCAAACCTAATGGAAACACTTTAGGTTAACTTCCCACATGATTCTGAGATGTCTGAAACTTGTTTCATACCTGTGCACATAGAGACAAAAAAGTTGATTTCACAGTAAATAGAATGCTTTGACATAAAAGTAGTATACATTTCAATTGTACTCAAAAGTCCTGACTGCAAACCTAAAGCAAACACATTTGGTTAACTTCCCACATGAGTATGACTAGCTTTAAAGTTGTTTCATGCCTCAGTTCATCAAGACAAAAAAGTTACTTTCTCAGTACTACTATGCTCTGACATTAAGGTAATATACATCTCAATTTTACACCAAAGTACTTATTGCAAACTAATGGAAACACCTTAGGTTAACTTCCCACATGATTATGAGTAGTTTGAAAGTTGTTTCATGGCTGTACACATCAACACAAAAAAGTTGTTATCTCAGTGCATGCAATGCTTAGACAATACAAATAGTATACATTTCAATTTTACACCAAAGTAGTTACTGCAAACCTAATGGAAACAACTTAGATTAATTTCCCACATGATTCTGAGATGTCTGAAAGCTGTTTCATACTTGTGCACATCAAGACAAAAAAGTTGTTTTCTCAGTGCATGCAATGCTTTTACAATACAAATAGTATACATTTCAATTTTACACCAAAGCACTTACTGCAAACCTAATGGAAACACCTTAGGTTAACTTTCCACATGATTATGAGTAGTTTGAAAGTTGTTTCTTGGCTGTACACATCAACACAAAAAAGTTGTTATCTCAGTGCATGCAATGCTTAGACAATGCAAATAGTATACATTTCAATTGTACTGAAAAGTCCTGACTGCAAACCTGATGGAAACACCATAGGTTAACTTTCCACATGATTATGAGTAGCTTGAAAGTTGTTCCATGGCTGTACACATGAACACAATAAAGTTGTTATCTCAGTGCATGCAATGCTTAGACACTACAAATAGTATACATTTCAATTTTACACCAAAGCACTTACTGCAAACCTAATGGAAACACTTTAGGTTAATATCCCAGATGATTCTGAGATGTCTGAAAGTTGTTTCATACCTGTGCACATAGAGACAAAAAAGTTGATTTCACAGTGAATAGAATGCTTTGACATAAAAGTAGTATACATTTCAATTGTACTCTAAAGTCCTGACTGCAAACCAAAAGCAAACACATTTGGTTAACTTCCCACATGATTATGACTAGCTTTAAAGTTGTTTCATGCCTCAGTTCATCAAGACAAAAAAGTTACTTTCTCAGTACAACTATGCTCTGACATTAAGGTAATATACATCTCAATTTTACACCAAAGTACTTATTGCAAACTAATGGAAACACCTTAGGTTAACTTCCCACATGATTATGAGTAGTTTGAAAGTTGTTTCATGGCTGTACACATCAACACAAAAAAGTTGTTATCTCAGTGCATGCAAAGCTTAGACAATACAAATAGTATACATTTCAATTTTACACCAAAGTAGTTACTGCAAACCTAATGGAAACAACTTAGATTAATTTCCCACATGATTCTGAGATGTCTGAAAGTTGTTTCATACTTGTGCACATCAAGACAAAAAAGTTGTTTTCTCAGTGCATGCAATGCTATTACAATACAAATAGTATACATTTCAATTTTACACCAAAGCACTTACTGCAAACCTAATGGAAACACCTTAGGTTAACTTTCCACATGATTATGAGTAGTTTGAAAGTTGTTTCTTGGCTGTACACATCAACACAAAAAAGTTGTTATCTCAGTGCATGCAATGCTAAGACAATACAAATAGTATACATTTCAATTGTACTGAAAAGTCCTGACTGCAAACCTAATGGAAACACCATAGGTTAACTTTCCATATGATTATGAGTAGTTTGAAAGTTGTTTCTTGGCTGTACACATCAACACAAAAAAGTTGTTATCTCAGTGCATGCAATGATTAGACAATACAAATAGTATACATTTCAATTTTACACCAAAGTAGTTACTGCAAACCTAATGGAAACAATTTAGATTAACTTCCCACATGATTCTGAGATGTCTGAAAGTTGTTTCATACTTGTGCACATCAAGACAAAAAAGTTGTTTTCTCAGTGCATGCAATGGTTTTACAAAACAAATAGTATACATTTCAATTTTACACCAAACCACTTACTGCAAACCTAATGGAAACACCTTAGGTTAACTTTCCACATGATTATGAGTAGTTTGAAAGTTGTTTCTTGGCTGTACCCATCAACAGAAAAAAGTTGTTATCTCAGTGCATGCAATGCTTAGACAATACAAATAGTATACATTTCAATTTTACACCAAAGCACTTACTGCAAACCTAATGGAAATAACTTAGATTAACTTCCCACATGATTCTGAGATGTCTGAAAGTTGTTTCATACCTGTTCACATAGAGACAAAAAAGTTGATTTCACAGTGAATAGAATGCTTTGACATAAAAGTAGTATACATTTCAATTTTACACCAAAGTACTTACTGCAAACCTAATGGAAACACCATAGGTTAACTTTCCACATGATTATGAGTAGTTTGAAAGTTGTTTCATGGCTGTACACATCAACAGTAAAAAGTTGTTATCTCAGTGCATGCAATGCTTAGACAATACAAATAGTATACATTTCAATTTTACACCAAAGCACTTACTGCAAACCTAAAGGAAACAACTTAGATGAACTTTCCACATGATTATGAGTAGTTTGAAAGTTGTTTCATACCTGTACACATCAACAGAAAAAAGTTGTTATCTCAGTGCATGCAATGCTTAGACAATACAAATAGTATACATTTCAATTTTACACCAAAGCACTTACTGAAAACCTAATGGAAATAACTTAGATTAACTTCCCACATGATTCTGAGATGTCTGAAAGTTGTTTCATACCTGTGCACATAAAGACAAAAAAGTTGATTTCACAGTGAATAGAATGCTTTGGCATAAAAGTAGTATACATTTCAATTTTACTCAAAAGTCCTGACTGCAAACCTAATGGAAACACCTTAGGTTAACTTCCCACATGATTATGAGTAGTTTGAAAGTTGTTTCATTGCTGTACACATCAACTCAAAAAAGCTGTTATCTCAGTGCATGCAATGCTTAGACAATACAAATAGTATACATTTCAATTTTACACCAAAGCACTTGCTGCAAACCTAATGGAAACACCTTAGGTTAACTTTCCAAATTATTATGAGCAGTTTGAAAGTTGTTTCAGGGCTGTACCCATCAACACACAGAAGTGGTTATCTCAGTGCATGCAATGCTTAGACAATACAAATAGTATACATTTCAATTTTACACCAAAGCACTTACTGCAAACCTAATGGAAACACTTTAGGTTAACTTCCCACATGATTCTGAGATGTCTGAAACTTGTTTCATACCTGTGCACATAGAGACAAAAAAGTTGATTTCACAGTAAATAGAATGCTTTGACATAAAAGTAGCATACATTTCAATTGTACTCAAAAGTCCTGACTGCAAACCTAAAGCAAACACATTTGGTTAACTTCCCACATGAGTATGACTAGCTTTAAAGTTGTTTCATGCCTCAGTTCATCAAGACAAAAAAGTTACTTTCTCAGTACTACTATGCTCTGACATTAAGGTAATATACATCTCAATTTTACACCAAAGTACTTATTGCAAACTAATGGAAACACCTTAGGTTAACTTTCCACATGATTATGAGTAGTTTGAAAGTTGTTTCTTGGCTGTACACATCAACACAAAAAAGTTGTTATCTCAGTGCATGCAATGATTAGACAATACAAATAGTATACATTTCAATTTTACACCAAAGCACTTTCTGAAAACCTAATGGAAATAACTTAGATTAACTTCCCACATGATTCTGAGATGTCTGAAAGTTGTTTCATACCTGTGCACATAAAGACAAAAAAGTTGATTTCACAGTGAATAGAATGCTTTGGCATAAAAGTAGTATACATTTCAATTTTACTCAAAAGTCCTGACTGCAAACCTAATGGAAACACCTTAGGTTAACTTCCCACATGATTATGAGTAGTTTGAAAGTTGTTTCATTGCTGTACACATCAACTCAAAAAAGCTGTTATCTCAGTGCATGCAATGCTTAGACAATACAAATAGTATACATTTCAATTTTACACTAAAGCACTTACTGCAAACCTAATGGAAACACTTTAGGTTAACTTCCCACATGATTCTGAGATGTCTGAAACTTGTTTCATACCTGTCCACATAGAGACAAAAAAGTTGATTTCAGAGTGAATAGAATGCTTTGACATAAAAGTAGTATACATTTCAATTGTACTCAAAAGTCCTGACTGCAAACCTAAAGCAAACACATTTGGTTAACTTCCCACATGATTATGAGTAGTTTGAAAGTTGTTTCATGGCTGTACACATCAACACAAAAAAGTTGTTATCTCAGTGCATGCAATGCTTAGACAATACAAATAGTATACATTTCAATTTTACACCAAAGTAGTTACTGCAAACCTAATGGAAACAACTTAGATTAATTTCCCACATGATTCTGAGATGTCTGAAAGTTGTTTCATACTTGTGCACATCAAGACAAAAAAGTTGTTTTCTCAGTGCATGCAATGCTTTAACAATACAAATATTATACATTTCAATTTTACACCAAAGCACTTACTGCAAACCTAATGGAAACACCATAGGTTAACTTTCCACATGATTATGAGTAGTTTGAAAGTTGTTTCATTGCTGTACACATCAACTCAAAAAAGCTGTTATCTCAGTGCATGCAATGCTTAGACAATACAAATAGTATACATTTCAATTTTACACCAAAGCACTTACTGCAAACCTAATGGAAACACCTTAGGTTAACTTTCCACATTATTATGAGCAGTTTGAAAGTTGTTTCATGGCTGTACACATCAACACACAGAAGTGGTTATCTCAGTGCATGCAATGCTTAGACAATACAAATAGTATACATTTCAATTTTACACCAAAGCACTTACTGCAAACCTAATGGAAACACTTTAGGTTAACTTCCCACATGATTCTGAGATGTCTGAAACTTGTTTCATACCTGTGCACATAGAGACAAAAAAGTTGATTTCACAGTAAATAGAATGCTTTGACATAAAAGTAGTATACATTTCAATTGTACTCAAAAGTCCTGACTGCAAACCTAAAGCAAACACATTTGGTTAACTTCCCACATGAGTATGACTAGCTTTAAAGTTGTTTCATGCCTCAGTTCATCAAGACAAAAAAGTTACTTTCTCAGTACTACTATGCTCTGACATTAAGGTAATATACATCTCAATTTTACACCAAAGTACTTATTGCAAACTAATGGAAACACCTTAGGTTAACTTCCCACATGATTATGAGTAGTTTGAAAGTTGTTTCATGGCTGTACACATCAACACAAAAAAGTTGTTATCTCAGTGCATGCAATGCTTAGACAATACAAATAGTATACATTTCAATTTTACACCAAAGTAGTTACTGCAAACCTAATGGAAACAACTTAGATTAATTTCCCACATGATTCTGAGATGTCTGAAAGCTGTTTCATACTTGTGCACATCAAGACAAAAAAGTTGTTTTCTCAGTGCATGCAATGCTTTTACAATACAAATAGTATACATTTCAATTTTACACCAAAGCACTTACTGCAAACCTAATGGAAACACCTTAGGTTAACTTTCCACATGATTATGAGTAGTTTGAAAGTTGTTTCTTGGCTGTACACATCAACACAAAAAAGTTGTTATCTCAGTGCATGCAATGCTTAGACAATGCAAATAGTATACATTTCAATTGTACTGAAAAGTCCTGACTGCAAACCTGATGGAAACACCATAGGTTAACTTTCCACATGATTATGAGTAGCTTGAAAGTTGTTCCATGGCTGTACACATGAACACAATAAAGTTGTTATCTCAGTGCATGCAATGCTTAGACACTACAAATAGTATACATTTCAATTTTACACCAAAGCACTTACTGCAAACCTAATGGAAACACTTTAGGTTAATATCCCAGATGATTCTGAGATGTCTGAAAGTTGTTTCATACCTGTGCACATAGAGACAAAAAAGTTGATTTCACAGTGAATAGAATGCTTTGACATAAAAGTAGTATACATTTCAATTGTACTCTAAAGTCCTGACTGCAAACCAAAAGCAAACACATTTGGTTAACTTCCCACATGATTATGACTAGCTTTAAAGTTGTTTCATGCCTCAGTTCATCAAGACAAACAAGTTACTTTCTCAGTACAACTATGCTCTGACATTAAGGTAATATACATCTCAATTTTACACCAAAGTACTTATTGCAAACTAATGGAAACACCTTAGGTTAACTTCCCACATGATTATGAGTAGTTTGAAAGTTGTTTCATGGCTGTACACATCAACACAAAAAAGTTGTTATCTCAGTGCATGCAAAGCTTAGACAATACAAGTAGTATACATTTCAATTTTACACCAAAGTAGTTACTGCAAACCTAATGGAAACAACTTAGATTAATTTCCCACATGATTCTGAGATGTCTGAAAGTTGTTTCATACTTGTGCACATCAAGACAAAAAAGTTGTTTTCTCAGTGCATGCAATGCTATTACAATACAAATAGTATACATTTCAATTTTACACCAAAGCACTTACTGCAAACCTAATGGAAACACCTTAGGTTAACTTTCCACATGATTATGAGTAGTTTGAAAGTTGTTTCTTGGCTGTACACATCAACACAAAAAAGTTGTTATCTCAGTGCATGCAATGCTAAGACAATACAAATAGTATACATTTCAATTGTACTGAAAAGTCCTGACTGCAAACCTAATGGAAACACCATAGGTTAACTTTCCATATGATTATGAGTAGTTTGAAAGTTGTTTCTTGGCTGTACACATCAACACAAAAAAGTTGTTATCTCAGTGCATGCAATGATTAGACAATACAAATAGTATACATTTCAATTTTACACCAAAGTAGTTACTGCAAACCTAATGGAAACAATTTAGATTAACTTCCCACATGATTCTGAGATGTCTGAAAGTTGTTTCATACTTGTGCACATCAAGACAAAAAAGTTGTTTTCTCAGTGCATGCAATGGTTTTACAAAACAAATAGTATACATTTCAATTTTACACCAAACCACTTACTGCAAACCTAATGGAAACACCTTAGGTTAACTTTCCACATGATTATGAGTAGTTTGAAAGTTGTTTCTTGGCTGTACCCATCAACAGAAAAAAGTTGTTATCTCAGTGCATGCAATGCTTAGACAATACAAATAGTATACATTTCAATTTTACACCAAAGCACTTACTGCAAACCTAATGGAAATAACTTAGATTAACTTCCCACATGATTCTGAGATGTCTGAAAGTTGTTTCATACCTGTTCACATAGAGACAAAAAAGTTGATTTCACAGTGAATAGAATGCTTTGACATAAAAGTAGTATACATTTCAATTTTACACCAAAGTACTTACTGCAAACCTAATGGAAACACCATAGGTTAACTTTCCACATGATTATGAGTAGTTTGAAAGTTGTTTCATGGCTGTACACATCAACAGTAAAAAGTTGTTATCTCAGTGCATGCAATGCTTAGACAATACAAATAGTATACATTTCAATTTTACACCAAAGCACTTACTGCAAACCTAAAGGAAACAACTTAGATGAACTTTCCACATGATTATGAGTAGTTTGAAAGTTGTTTCATACCTGTACACATCAACAGAAAAAAGTTGTTATCTCAGTGCATGCAATGCTTAGACAATACAAATAGTATACATTTCAATTTTACACCAAAGCACTTACTGAAAACCTAATGGAAATAACTTAGATTAACTTCCCACATGATTCTGAGATGTCTGAAAGTTGTTTCATACCTGTGCACATAAAGACAAAAAAGTTGATTTCACAGTGAATAGAATGCTTTGGCATAAAAGTAGTATACATTTCAATTTTACTCAAAAGTCCTGACTGCAAACCTAATGGAAACACCTTAGGTTAACTTCCCACATGATTATGAGTAGTTTGAAAGTTGTTTCATTGCTGTACACATCAACTCAAAAAAGCTGTTATCTCAGTGCATGCAATGCTTAGACAATACAAATAGTATACATTTCAATTTTACACCAAAGCACTTGCTGCAAACCTAATGGAAACACCTTAGGTTAACTTTCCACATTATTATGAGCAGTTTGAAAGTTGTTTCAGGGCTGTACACATCAACACACAGAAGTGGTTATCTCAGTGCATGCAATGCTTAGACAATACAAATAGTATACATTTCAATTTTACACCAAAGCACTTACTGCAAACCTAATGGAAACACTTTAGGTTAACTTCCCACATGATTCTGAGATGTCTGAAACTTGTTTCATACCTGTGCACATAGAGACAAAAAAGTTGATTTCACAGTAAATAGAATGCTTTGACATAAAAGTAGCATACATTTCAATTGTACTCAAAAGTCCTGACTGCAAACCTAAAGCAAACACATTTGGTTAACTTCCCACATGAGTATGACTAGCTTTAAAGTTGTTTCATGCCTCAGTTCATCAAGACAAAAAAGTTACTTTCTCAGTACTACTATGCTCTGACATTAAGGTAATATACATCTCAATTTTACACCAAAGTACTTATTGCAAACTAATGGAAACACCTTAGGTTAACTTTCCACATGATTATGAGTAGTTTGAAAGTTGTTTCTTGGCTGTACACATCAACACAAAAAAGTTGTTATCTCAGTGCATGCAATGATTAGACAATACAAATAGTATACATTTCAATTTTACACCAAAGCACTTTCTGAAAACCTAATGGAAATAACTTAGATTAACTTCCCACATGATTCTGAGATGTCTGAAAGTTGTTTCATACCTGTGCACATAAAGACAAAAAAGTTGATTTCACAGTGAATAGAATGCTTTGGCATAAAAGTAGTATACATTTCAATTTTACTCAAAAGTCCTGACTGCAAACCTAATGGAAACACCTTAGGTTAACTTCCCACATGATTATGAGTAGTTTGAAAGTTGTTTCATTGCTGTACACATCAACTCAAAAAAGCTGTTATCTCAGTGCATGCAATGCTTAGACAATACAAATAGTATACATTTCAATTTTACACCAAAGCACTTACTGCAAACCTAATGGAAACACTTTAGGTTAACTTCCCACATGATTCTGAGATGTCTGAAACTTGTTTCATACCTGTCCACATAGAGACAAAAAAGTTGATTTCAGAGTGAATAGAATGCTTTGACATAAAAGTAGTATACATTTCAATTGTACTCAAAAGTCCTGACTGCAAACCTAAAGCAAACACATTTGGTTAACTTCCCACATGATTATGAGTAGTTTGAAAGTTGTTTCATGGCTGTACACATCAACACAAAAAAGTTGTTATCTCAGTGCATGCAATGCTTAGACAATACAAATAGTATACATTTCAATTTTACACCAAAGTAGTTACTGCAAACCTAATGGAAACAACTTAGATTAATTTCCCACATGATTCTGAGATGTCTGAAAGTTGTTTCATACTTGTGCACATCAAGACAAAAAAGTTGTTTTCTCAGTGCATGCAATGCTTTAACAATACAAATATTATACATTTCAATTTTACACCAAAGCACTTACTGCAAACCTAATGGAAACACCATAGGTTAACTTTCCACATGATTATGAGTAGTTTGAAAGTTGTTTCATTGCTGTACACATCAACTCAAAAAAGCTGTTATCTCAGTGCATGCAATGCTTAGACAATACAAATAGTATACATTTCAATTTTACACCAAAGCACTTACTGCAAACCTAATGGAAACACCTTAGGTTAACTTTCCACATTATTATGAGCAGTTTGAAAGTTGTTTCATGGCTGTACACATCAACACACAGAAGTGGTTATCTCAGTGCATGCAATGCTTAGACAATACAAATAGTATACATTTCAATTTTACACCAAAGCACTTACTGCAAACCTAATGGAAACACTTTAGGTTAACTTCCCACATGATTCTGAGATGTCTGAAACTTGTTTCATACCTGTGCACATAGAGACAAAAAAGTTGATTTCACAGTAAATAGAATGCTTTGACATAAAAGTAGTATACATTTCAATTGTACTCAAAAGTCCTGACTGCAAACCTAAAGCAAACACATTTGGTTAACTTCCCACATGAGTATGACTAGCTTTAAAGTTGTTTCATGCCTCAGTTCATCAAGACAAAAAAGTTACTTTCTCAGTACTACTATGCTCTGACATTAAGGTAATATACATCTCAATTTTACACCAAAGTACTTATTGCAAACTAATGGAAACACCTTAGGTTAACTTCCCACATGATTATGAGTAGTTTGAAAGTTGTTTCATGGCTGTACACATCAACACAAAAAAGTTGTTATCTCAGTGCATGCAATGCTTAGACAATACAAATAGTATACATTTCAATTTTACACCAAAGTAGTTACTGCAAACCTAATGGAAACAACTTAGATTAATTTCCCACATGATTCTGAGATGTCTGAAAGCTGTTTCATACTTGTGCACATCAAGACAAAAAAGTTGTTTTCTCAGTGCATGCAATGCTTTTACAATACAAATAGTATACATTTCAATTTTACACCAAAGCACTTACTGCAAACCTAATGGAAACACCTTAGGTTAACTTTCCACATGATTATGAGTAGTTTGAAAGTTGTTTCTTGGCTGTACACATCAACACAAAAAAGTTGTTATCTCAGTGCATGCAATGCTTAGACAATGCAAATAGTATACATTTCAATTGTACTGAAAAGTCCTGACTGCAAACCTGATGGAAACACCATAGGTTAACTTTCCACATGATTATGAGTAGCTTGAAAGTTGTTCCATGGCTGTACACATGAACACAATAAAGTTGTTATCTCAGTGCATGCAATGCTTAGACACTACAAATAGTATACATTTCAATTTTACACCAAAGCACTTACTGCAAACCTAATGGAAACACTTTAGGTTAATATCCCAGATGATTCTGAGATGTCTGAAAGTTGTTTCATACCTGTGCACATAGAGACAAAAAAGTTGATTTCACAGTGAATAGAATGCTTTGACATAAAAGTAGTATACATTTCAATTGTACTCTAAAGTCCTGACTGCAAACCAAAAGCAAACACATTTGGTTAACTTCCCACATGATTATGACTAGCTTTAAAGTTGTTTCATGCCTCAGTTCATCAAGACAAAAAAGTTACTTTCTCAGTACAACTATGCTCTGACATTAAGGTAATATACATCTCAATTTTACACCAAAGTACTTATTGCAAACTAATGGAAACACCTTAGGTTAACTTCCCACATGATTATGAGTAGTTTGAAAGTTGTTTCATGGCTGTACACATCAACACAAAAAAGTTGTTATCTCAGTGCATGCAAAGCTTAGACAATACAAATAGTATACATTTCAATTTTACACCAAAGTAGTTACTGCAAACCTAATGGAAACAACTTAGATTAATTTCCCACATGATTCTGAGATGTCTGAAAGTTGTTTCATACTTGTGCACATCAAGACAAAAAAGTTGTTTTCTCAGTGCATGCAATGCTATTACAATACAAATAGTATACATTTCAATTTTACACCAAAGCACTTACTGCAAACCTAATGGAAACACCTTAGGTTAACTTTCCACATGATTATGAGTAGTTTGAAAGTTGTTTCTTGGCTGTACACATCAACACAAAAAAGTTGTTATCTCAGTGCATGCAATGCTAAGACAATACAAATAGTATACATTTCAATTGTACTGAAAAGTCCTGACTGCAAACCTAATGGAAACACCATAGGTTAACTTTCCATATGATTATGAGTAGTTTGAAAGTTGTTTCTTGGCTGTACACATCAACACAAAAAAGTTGTTATCTCAGTGCATGCAATGATTAGACAATACAAATAGTATACATTTCAATTTTACACCAAAGTAGTTACTGCAAACCTAATGGAAACAATTTAGATTAACTTCCCACATGATTCTGAGATGTCTGAAAGTTGTTTCATACTTGTGCACATCAAGAGAAAAAAGTTGTTTTCTCAGTGCATGCAATGGTTTTACAAAACAAATAGTATACATTTCAATTTTACACCAAACCACTTACTGCAAACCTAATGGAAACACCTTAGGTTAACTTTCCACATGATTATGAGTAGTTTGAAAGTTGTTTCTTGGCTGTACCCATCAACAGAAAAAAGTTGTTATCTCAGTGCATGCAATGCTTAGACAATACAAATAGTATACATTTCAATTTTACACCAAAGCACTTACTGCAAACCTAATGGAAATAACTTAGATTAACTTCCCACATGATTCTGAGATGTCTGAAAGTTCTTTCATACCTGTTCACATAGAGACAAAAAAGTTGATTTCACAGTGAATAGAATGCTTTGACATAAAAGTAGTATACATTTCAATTTTACACCAAAGTACTTACTGCAAACCTAATGGAAACACCATAGGTTAACTTTCCACATGATTATGAGTAGTTTGAAAGTTGTTTCATGGCTGTACACATCAACAGTAAAAAGTTGTTATCTCAGTGCATGCAATGCTTAGACAATACAAATAGTATACATTTCAATTTTACACCAAAGCACGTACTGCAAACCTAAAGGAAACAACTTAGATGAACTTTCCACATGATTATGAGTAGTTTGAAAGTTGTTTCATACCTGTACACATCAACAGAAAAAAGTTGTTATCTCAGTGCATGCAATGATTAGACAATACAAATAGTATACATTTCAATTTTACACCAAAGCACTTACTGAAAACCTAATGGAAATAACTTAGATTAACTTCCCACATGATTCTGAGATGTCTGAAAGTTGTTTCATACCTGTGCACATAAAGACAAAAAAGTTGATTTCACAGTGAATAGAATGCTTTGGCATAAAAGTAGTATACATTTCAATTTTACTCAAAAGTCCTGACTGCAAACCTAATGGAAACACCTTAGGTTAACTTCCCACATGATTATGAGTAGTTTGAAAGTTGTTTCATTGCTGTACACATCAACTCAAAAAAGCTGTTATCTCAGTGCATGCAATGCTTAGACAATACAAATAGTATACATTTCAATTTTACACCAAAGCACTTACTGCAAACCTAATGGAAACACCTTAGGTTAACTTTCCACATTATTATGAGCAGTTTGAAAGTTGTTTCATGGCTGTACACATCAACACACAGAAGTGGTTATCTCAGTGCATGCAATGCTTAGACAATACAAATAGTATACATTTCAATTTTACACCAAAGCACTTACTGCAAACCTAATGGAAACACTTTAGGTTAACTTCCCACATGATAGTGAGATGTCTGAAACTTGTTTCATACCTGTGCACATAGAGACAAAAAAGTTGATTTCACAGTAAATAGAATGCTTTGACATGAAAGTAGTATACATTTCAATTGTACTCAAAAGTCCTGACTGCAAACCTAAAGCAAACACATTTGGTTAACTTCCCACATGAGTATGACTAGCTTTAAAGTTGTTTCATGCCTCAGTTCATCAAGACAAAAAAGTTACTTTCTCAGTACTACTATGCTCTGACATTAAGGTAATATACATCTCAATTTTACACCAAAGTACTTATTGCAAACTAATGGAAACACCTTAGGTTAACTTCCCACATGATTATGAGTAGTTTGAAAGTTGTTTCATGGCTGTACACATCAACACAAAAAAGTTGTTATCTCAGTGCATGCAATGCTTAGACAATACAAATAGTATACATTTCAATTTTACACCAAAGTAGTTACTGCAAACCTAATGGAAACAACTTAGATTAACTTCCCACATGATTCTGAGATGTCTGAAAGTTGTTTCATACTTGTGCACATCAAGACAAAAAAGTTGTTTTCTCAGTGCATGCAATGCTTTTACAAAACAAATAGTATACATTTCAATTTTACACCAAAGCACTTACTGCAAACCTAATGGAAACACCTTAGGTTAACTTTCCACATGATTATGAGTAGTTTGAAAGTTATTTCTTGGCTGTACACATCAACAGAAAAAAGTTGTTTTCTCAGTGCATGCAATGCTTAGACAATACAAATAGTATACATTTTAATTTTACACCAAAGCACTTACTGCAAACCAAATGGAAATAACTTAGATTAACTTCCCACATGATTCTGAGATGTCTGAAAGTTGTTTCATACCTGTGCACATAGAGACAAAAAAGTTGATTTCACAGTGAATAGAATGCTTTGACATAAAAGTAGTATACATTTCAATTTTACACCAAAGCACTTACTGCAAACCTAATGGAAACACCTTAGGTTAACTTTCCACATGATTATGAGTAGTTTGAAAGTTGTTTCTTGGCTGTACACATCAACACAAAAAAGTTGTTATCTCAGTGCATGCAATGCTTAGACAATGCAAATAGTATACATTTCAATTGTACTGAAAAGTCCTGACTGCAAACCTAATGGAAACACCATAGGTTAACTTTCCACATGATTATGAGTAGCTTGAAAGTTGTTCCATGGCTGTACACATGAACACAATAAAGTTGTTATCTCAGTGCATGCAATGCTTAGACACTACAAATAGTATACATTTCAATTTTACACCAAAGCACTTACTGCAAACCTAATGGAAACACTTTAGGTTAATATCCCAGATGATTCTGAGATGTCTGAAAGTTGTTTCATACCTGTGCACATAGAGACAAAAAAGTTGATTTCACAGTGAATAGAATGCTTTGACATAAAAGTAGTATACATTTCAATTGTACTCTAAAGTCCTGACTGCAAACCAAAAGCAAACACATTTGGTTAACTTCCCACATGATTATGACTAGCTTTAAAGTTGTTTCATGCCTCAGTTCATCAAGACAAAAAAGTTACTTTCTCAGTACAACTATGCTCTGACATTAAGGTAATATACATCTCAATTTTACACCAAAGTACTTATTGCAAACTAATGGAAACACCTTAGGTTAACTTCCCACATGATTATGAGTAGTTTGAAAGTTGTTTCATGGCTGTACACATCAACACAAAAAAGTTGTTATCTCAGTGCATGCAATGCTTAGACAATACAAATAGTATACATTTCAATTTTACACCAAAGTAGTTACTCCAAACCTAATGGAAACAACTTAGATTAATTTCCCACATGATTCTGAGATGTCTGAAAGTTGTTTCATACTTGTGCACATCAAGACAAAAAAGTTGTTTTCTCAGTGCATGCAATGCTATTACAATACAAATAGTATACATTTCAATTTTACACCAAAGCACTTACTGCAAACCTAATGGAAACACCTTAGGTTAACTTTCCACATGATTATGAGTAGTTTGAAAGTTGTTTCTTGGCTGTACACATCAACACAAAAAAGTTGTTATCTCAGTGCATGCAATGCTAAGACAATACAAATAGTATACATTTCAATTGTACTGAAAAGTCCTGACTGCAAACCTAATGGAAACACCATAGGTTAACTTTCCACATGATTATGAGTAGTTTGAAAGTTGTTTCTTGGCTGTACACATCAACACAAAAAAGTTGTTATCTCAGTGCATGCAATGATTAGACAATACAAATAGTATACATTTCAATTTTACACCAAAGTAGTTACTGCAAACCTAATGGAAACAATTTAGATTAACTTCCCACATGATTCTGAGATGTCTGAAAGTTGTTTCATACTTGTGCACATCAAGACAAAAAAGTTGTTTTCTCAGTGCATGCAATGCTTTTACAAAACAAATAGTATACATTTCAATTTTACACCAAACCACTTACTGCAAACCTAATGGAAACACCTTAGGTTAACTTTCCACATGATTATGAGTAGTTTGAAAGTTGTTTCTTGGCTGTACACATCAACAGAAAAAAGTTGTTATCTCAGTGCATGCAATGCTTAGACAATACAAATAGTATACATTTCAATTTTACACCAAAGCACTTACTGCAAACCTAATGGAAATAACTTAGATTAACTTCCCACATGATTCTGAGATGTCTGAAAGTTGTTTCATACCTGTGCACATAGAGACAAAAAAGTTGATTTCACAGTGAATAGAATGCTTTGACATAAAAGTAGTATACATTTCAATTTTACACCAAAGTACTTACTGCAAACCTAATGGAAACACCATAGGTTAACTTTCCACATGATTATGAGTAGTTTGAAAGTTGTTTCATGGCTGTACACATCAACAGTAAAAAGTTGTTATCTCAGTGCATGCAATGCTTAGACAATACAAATAGTATACATTTCAATTTTACACCAAAGCACTTACTGCAAACCTAAAGGAAACAACTTAGATGAACTTTCCACATAATTATGAGTAGTTTGAAAGTTGTTTCATACCTGTACACATCAACAGAAAAAAGTTGTTATCTCAGTGCATGCAATGCTTAGACAATACAAATAGTATACATTTCAATTTTACACCAAAGCACTTACTGAAAACCTAATGGAAATAACTTAGATTAACTTCCCACATGATTCTGAGATGTCTGAAAGTTGTTTCATACCTGTGCACATAAAGACAAAAAAGTTGATTTCACAGTGAATAGAATGCTTTGGCATAAAAGTAGTATACATTTCAATTTTACTCAAAAGTCCTGACTGCAAACCTAATGGAAACACCTTAGGTTAACTTCCCACATGATTATGAGTAGTTTGAAAGTTGTTTCATTGCTGTACACATCAACTCAAAAAATCTGTTATCTCAGTGCATGCAATGCTTAGACAATACAAATAGTATACATTTCAATTTTACACCAAAGCACTTACTGCAAACCTAATGGAAACACTTTAGGTTAACTTCCCACATGATTCTGAGATGTCTGAAACTTGTTTCATACCTGTCCACATAGAGACAAAAAAGTTGATTTCAGAGTGAATAGAATGCTTTGACATAAAAGTAGTATACATTTCAATTGTACTCAAAAGTCCTGACTGCAAACCTAAAGCAAACACATTTGGTTAACTTCCCACATGATTATGAGTAGTTTGAAAGTTGTTTCATGGCTGTACACATCAACACAAAAAAGTTGTTATCTCAGTGCATGCAATGCTTAGACAATACAAATAGTATACATTTCAATTTTACACCAAAGTAGTTACTGCAAACCTAATGGAAACAACTTAGATTAATTTCCCACATGATTCTGAGATGTCTGAAAGTTGTTTCATACTTGTGCACATCAAGACAAAAAAGTTGTTTTCTCAGTGCATGCAATGCTATTACAATACAAATAGTATACATTTCAATTTTACACCAAAGCACTTACTGCAAACCTAATGGAAACACCTTAGGTTAACTTTCCACATGATTATGAGTAGTTTGAAAGTTGTTTCTTGGCTGTACACATCAACACAAAAAAGTTGTTATCTCAGTGCATGCAATGCTAAGACAATACAAATAGTATACATTTCAATTGTACTGAAAAGTCCTGACTGCAAACCTAATGGAAACACCATAGGTTAACTTTCCACATGATTATGAGTAGTTTGAAAGTTGTTTCTTGGCTGTACACATCAACACAAAAAAGTTGTTATCTCAGTGCATGCAATGATTAGACAATACAAATAGTATACATTTCAATTTTACACCAAAGTAGTTACTGCAAACCTAATGGAAACAATTTAGATTAACTTCCCACATGATTCTGAGATGTCTGAAAGTTGTTTCATACTTGTGCACATCAAGACAAAAAAGTTGTTTTCTCAGTGCATGCAATGCTTTTACAAAACAAATAGTATACATTTCAATTTTACACCAAACCACTTACTGCAAACCTAATGGAAACACCTTAGGTTAACTTTCCACATGATTATGAGTAGTTTGAAAGTTGTTTCTTGGCTGTACACATCAACAGAAAAAAGTTGTTATCTCAGTGCATGCAATGCTTAGACAATACAAATAGTATACATTTCAATTTTACACCAAAGCACTTACTGCAAACCTAATGGAAATAACTTAGATTAACTTCCCACATGATTCTGAGATGTCTGAAAGTTGTTTCATACCTGTGCACATAGAGACAAAAAAGTTGATTTCACAGTGAATAGAATGCTTTGACATAAAAGTAGTATACATTTCAATTTTACACCAAAGTACTTACTGCAAACCTAATGGAAACACCATAGGTTAACTTTCCACATGATTATGAGTAGTTTGAAAGTTGTTTCATGGCTGTACACATCAACAGTAAAAAGTTGTTATCTCAGTGCATGCAATGCTTAGACAATACAAATAGTATACATTTCAATTTTACACCAAAGCACTTACTGCAAACCTAAAGGAAACAACTTAGATGAACTTTCCACATAATTATGAGTAGTTTGAAAGTTGTTTCATACCTGTACACATCAACAGAAAAAAGTTGTTATCTCAGTGCATGCAATGCTTAGACAATACAAATAGTATACATTTCAATTTTACACCAAAGCACTTACTGAAAACCTAATGGAAATAACTTAGATTAACTTCCCACATGATTCTGAGATGTCTGAAAGTTGTTTCATACCTGTGCACATAAAGACAAAAAAGTTGATTTCACAGTGAATAGAATGCTTTGGCATAAAAGTAGTATACATTTCAATTTTACTCAAAAGTCCTGACTGCAAACCTAATGGAAACACCTTAGGTTAACTTCCCACATGATTATGAGTAGTTTGAAAGTTGTTTCATTGCTGTACACATCAACTCAAAAAATCTGTTATCTCAGTGCATGCAATGCTTAGACAATACAAATAGTATACATTTCAATTTTACACCAAAGCACTTACTGCAAACCTAATGGAAACACTTTAGGTTAACTTCCCACATGATTCTGAGATGTCTGAAACTTGTTTCATACCTGTCCACATAGAGACAAAAAAGTTGATTTCAGAGTGAATAGAATGCTTTGACATAAAAGTAGTATACATTTCAATTGTACTCAAAAGTCCTGACTGCAAACCTAAAGCAAACACATTTGGTTAACTTCCCACATGATTATGAGTAGTTTGAAAGTTGTTTCATGGCTGTACACATCAACACAAAAAAGTTGTTATCTCAGTGCATGCAATGCTTAGACAATACAAATAGTATACATTTCAATTTTACACCAAAGTAGTTACTGCAAACCTAATGGAAACAACTTAGATTAATTTCCCACATGATTCTGAGATGTCTGAAAGTTGTTTCATACTTGTGCACATCAAGACAAAAAAGTTGTTTTCTCAGTGCATGCAATGCTTTAACAATACAAATATTATACATTTCAATTTTACACCAAAGCACTTACTGCAAACCTAATGGAAACACCATAGGTTAACTTTCCACATGATTATGAGTAGTTTGAAAGTTGTTTCATTGCTGTACACATCAACTCAAAAAAGCTGTTATCTCAGTGCATGCAATGCTTAGACAATACAAATAGTATACATTTCAATTTTACACCAAAGCACTTACTGCAAACCTAATGGAAACACCTTAGGTTAACTTTCCACATTATTATGAGCAGTTTGAAAGTTGTTTCATGGCTGTACACATCAACACACAGAAGTGGTTATCTCAGTGCATGCAATGCTTAGACAATACAAATAGTATACATTTCAATTTTACACCAAAGCACTTACTGCAAACCTAATGGAAACACTTTAGGTTAACTTCCCACATGATTCTGAGATGTCTGAAACTTGTTTCATACCTGTGCACATAGAGACAAAAAAGTTGATTTCACAGTAAATAGAATGCTTTGACATAAAAGTAGTATACATTTCAATTGTACTCAAAAGTCCTGACTGCAAACCTAAAGCAAACACATTTGGTTAACTTCCCACATGAGTATGACTAGCTTTAAAGTTGTTTCATGCCTCAGTTCATCAAGACAAAAAAGTTACTTTCTCAGTACTACTATGCTCTGACTTTAAGGTAATATACATCTCAATTTTACACCAAAGTACTTATTGCAAACTAATGGAAACACCTTAGGTTAACTTCCCACATGATTATGAGTAGTTTGAAAGTTGTTTCATGGCTGTACACATCAACACAAAAAAGTTGTTATCTCAGTGCATGCAATGCTTAGACAATACAAATAGTATACATTTCAATTTTACACCAAAGTAGTTACTGCAAACCTAATGGAAACAACTTAGATTAATTTCCCACATGATTCTGAGATGTCTGAAAGCTGTTTCATACTTGCGCACATCAAGACAAAAAAGTTGTTTTCTCAGTGCATGCAATGCTTTTACAATACAAATAGTATACATTTCAATTTTACACCAAAGCACTTACTGCAAACCTAATGGAAACACCTTAGGTTAACTTTCCACATAATTATGAGTAGTTTGAAAGTTGTTTCTTGGCTGTACACATCAACACAAAAAAGTTGTTATCTCAGTGCATGCAATGCTTAGACAATGCAAATAGTATACATTTCAATTGTACTGAAAAGTCCTGACTGCAAACCTGATGGAAACACCATAGGTTAACTTTCCACATGATTATGAGTAGCTTGAAAGTTGTTCCATGGCTGTACACATGAACACAATAAAGTTGTTATCTCAGTGCATGCAATGCTTAGACACTACAAATAGTATACATTTCAATTTTACACCAAAGCACTTACTGCAAACCTAATGGAAACACTTTAGGTTAATATCCCAGATGATTCTGAGATGTCTGAAAGTTGTTTCATACCTGTGCACATAGAGACAAAAAAGTTGATTTCACAGTGAATAGAATACTTTGACATAAAAGTAGTATACATTTCAATTGTACTCTAAAGTCCTGACTGCAAACCAAAAGTAAACACATTTGGTTAACTTCCCACATGATTATGACTAGCTTTAAAGTTGTTTCATGCCTCAGTTCATCAAGACAAAAAAGTTACTTTCTCAGTACAACTATGCTCTGACATTAAGGTAATATACATCTCAATTTTACACCAAAGTACTTATTGCAAACTAATGGAAACACCTTAGGTTAACTTCCCACATGATTATGAGTAGTTTGAAAGTTGTTTCATGGCTGTACACATCAACACAAAAAAGTTGTTATCTCAGTGCATGCAATGCTTAGACAATACAAATAGTATACATTTCAATTTTACACCAAAGTAGTTACTCCAAACCTAATGGAAACAACTTAGATTAATTTCCCACATGATTCTGAGATGTCTGAAAGTTGTTTCATACTTGTGCACATCAAGACAAAAAAGTTGTTTTCTCAGTGCATGCAATGCTATTACAATACAAATAGTATACATTTCAATTTTACACCAAAGCACTTACTGCAAACCTAATGGAAACACCTTAGGTTAACTTTCCACATGATTATGAGTAGTTTGAAAGTTGTTTCTTGGCTGTACACATCAACACAAAAAAGTTGTTATCTCAGTGCATGCAATGCTAAGACAATACAAATAGTATACATTTCAATTGTACTGAAAAGTCCTGACTGCAAACCTAATGGAAACACCATAGGTTAACTTTCCACATGATTATGAGTAGTTTGAAAGTTGTTTCTTGGCTGTACACATCAACACAAAAAAGTTGTTATCTCAGTGCATGCAATGATTAGACAATACAAATAGTATACATTTCAATTTTACACCAAAGTAGTTACTGCAAACCTAATGGAAACAATTTAGATTAACTTCCCACATGATTCTGAGATGTCTGAAAGTTGTTTCATACTTGTGCACATCAAGACAAAAAAGTTGTTTTCTCAGTGCATGCAATGCTTTTACAAAACAAATAGTATACATTTCAATTTTACACCAAACCACTTACTGCAAACCTAATGGAAACACCTTAGGTTAACTTTCCACATGATTATGAGTAGTTTGAAAGTTGTTTCTTGGCTGTACACATCAACAGAAAAAAGTTGTTATCTCAGTGCATGCAATGCTTAGACAATACAAATAGTATACATTTCAATTTTACACCAAAGCACTTACTGCAAACCTAATGGAAATAACTTAGATTAACTTCCCACATGATTCTGAGATGTCTGAAAGTTGTTTCATACCTGTGCACATAGAGACAAAAAAGTTGATTTCACAGTGAATAGAATGCTTTGACATAAAAGTAGTATACATTTCAATTTTACACCAAAGTACTTACTGCAAACCTAATGGAAACACCATAGGTTAACTTTCCACATGATTATGAGTAGTTTGAAAGTTGTTTCATGGCTGTACACATCAACAGTAAAAAGTTGTTATCTCAGTGCATGCAATGCTTAGACAATACAAATAGTATACATTTCAATTTTACACCAAAGCACTTACTGCAAACCTAAAGGAAACAACTTAGATGAACTTTCCACATAATTATGAGTAGTTTGAAAGTTGTTTCATACCTGTACACATCAACAGAAAAAAGTTGTTATCTCAGTGCATGCAATGCTTAGACAATACAAATAGTATACATTTCAATTTTACACCAAAGCACTTACTGAAAACCTAATGGAAATAACTTAGATTAACTTCCCACATGATTCTGAGATGTCTGAAAGTTGTTTCATACCTGTGCACATAAAGACAAAAAAGTTGATTTCACAGTGAATAGAATGCTTTGGCATAAAAGTAGTATACATTTCAATTTTACTCAAAAGTCCTGACTGCAAACCTAATGGAAACACCTTAGGTTAACTTCCCACATGATTATGAGTAGTTTGAAAGTTGTTTCATTGCTGTACACATCAACTCAAAAAATCTGTTATCTCAGTGCATGCAATGCTTAGAAAATACAAATAGTATACATTTCAATTTTACACCAAAGCACTTACTGCAAACCTAATGGAAACACTTTAGGTTAACTTCCCACATGATTCTGAGATGTCTGAAACTTGTTTCATACCTGTCCACATAGAGACAAAAAAGTTGATTTCAGAGTGAATAGAATGCTTTGACATAAAAGTAGTATACATTTCAATTGTACTCAAAAGTCCTGACTGCAAACCTAAAGCAAACACATTTGGTTAACTTCCCACATGATTATGAGTAGTTTGAAAGTTGTTTCATGGCTGTACACATCAACACAAAAAAGTTGTTATCTCAGTGCATGCAATGCTTAGACAATACAAATAGTATACATTTCAATTTTACACCAAAGTAGTTACTGCAAACCTAATGGAAACAACTTAGATTAATTTCCCACATGATTCTGAGATGTCTGAAAGTTGTTTCATACTTGTGCACATCAAGACAAAAAAGTTGTTTTCTCAGTGCATGCAATGCTTTAACAATACAAATATTATACATTTCAATTTTACACCAAAGCACTTACTGCAAACCTAATGGAAACACCATAGGTTAACTTTCCACATGATTATGAGTAGTTTGAAAGTTGTTTCATTGCTGTACACATCAACTCAAAAAAGCTGTTATCTCAGTGCATGCAATGCTTAGACAATACAAATAGTATACATTTCAATTTTACACCAAAGCACTTACTGCAAACCTAATGGAAACACCTTAGGTTAACTTTCCACATTATTATGAGCAGTTTGAAAGTTGTTTCATGGCTGTACACATCAACACACAGAAGTGGTTATCTCAGTGCATGCAATGCTTAGACAATACAAATAGTATACATTTCAATTTTACACCAAAGCACTTACTGCAAACCTAATGGAAACACTTTAGGTTAACTTCCCACATGATTCTGAGATGTCTGAAACTTGTTTCATACCTGTGCACATAGAGACAAAAAAGTTGATTTCACAGTAAATAGAATGCTTTGACATAAAAGTAGTATACATTTCAATTGTACTCAAAAGTCCTGACTGCAAACCTAAAGCAAACACATTTGGTTAACTTCCCACATGAGTATGACTAGCTTTAAAGTTGTTTCATGCCTCAGTTCATCAAGACAAAAAAGTTACTTTCTCAGTACTACTATGCTCTGACATTAAGGTAATATACATATCAATTTTACACCAAAGTACTTATTGCAAACTAATGGAAACACCTTAGGTTAACTTCCCACATGATTATGAGTAGTTTGAAAGTTGTTTCATGGCTGTACACATCAACACAAAAAAGTTGTTATCTCAGTGCATGCAATGCTTAGACAATACAAATAGTATACATTTCAATTTTACACCAAAGTAGTTACTGCAAACCTAATGGAAACAACTTAGATTAATTTCCCACATGATTCTGAGATGTCTGAAAGCTGTTTCATACTTGCGCACATCAAGACAAAAAAGTTGTTTTCTCAGTGCATGCAATGCTTTTACAATACAAATAGTATACATTTCAATTTTACACCAAAGCACTTACTGCAAACCTAATGGAAACACCTTAGGTTAACTTTCCACATGATTATGAGTAGTTTGAAAGTTGTTTCTTGGCTGTACACATCAACACAAAAAAGTTGTTATCTCAGTGCATGCAATGCTTAGACAATGCAAATAGTATACATTTCAATTGTACTGAAAAGTCCTGACTGCAAACCTGATGGAAACACCATAGGTTAACTTTCCACATGATTATGAGTAGCTTGAAAGTTGTTCCATGGCTGTACACATGAACACAATAAAGTTGTTATCTCAGTGCATGCAATGCTTAGACACTACAAATAGTATACATTTCAATTTTACACCAAAGCACTTACTGCAAACCTAATGGAAACACTTTAGGTTAATATCCCAGATGATTCTGAGATGTCTGAAAGTTGTTTCATACCTGTGCACATAGAGACAAAAAAGTTGATTTCACAGTGAATAGAATACTTTGACATAAAAGTAGTATACATTTCAATTGTACTCTAAAGTCCTGACTGCAAACCAAAAGCAAACACATTTGGTTAACTTCCCACATGATTATGACTAGCTTTAAAGTTGTTTCATGCCTCAGTTCATCAAGACAAAAAAGTTACTTTCTCAGTACAACTATGCTCTGACATTAAGGTAATATACATCTCAATTTTACACCAAAGTACTTATTGCAAACTAATGGAAACACCTTAGGTTAACTTCCCACATGATTATGAGTAGTTTGAAAGTTGTTTCATGGCTGTACACATCAACACAAAAAAGTTGTTATCTCAGTGCATGCAATGCTTAGACAATACAAATAGTATACATTTCAATTTTACACCAAAGTAGTTACTGCAAACCTAATGGAAACAACTTAGATTAATTTCCCACATGATTCTGAGATGTCTGAAAGTTGTTTCATACTTGTGCACATCAAGACAAAAAAGTTGTTTTCTCAGTGCATGCAATGCTATTACAATACAAATAGTATACATTTCAATTTTACACCAAAGCACTTACTGCAAACCTAATGGAAACACCTTAGGTTAACTTTCCACATGATTATGAGTAGTTTGAAAGTTGTTTCTTGGCTGTACACATCAACACAAAAAAGTTGTTATCTCAGTGCATGCAATGCTAAGACAATACAAATAGTATACATTTCAATTGTACTGAAAAGTCCTGACTGCAAACCTAATGGAAACACCATAGGTTAACTTTCCACATGATTATGAGTAGTTTGAAAGTTGTTTCTTGGCTGTACACATCAACACAAAAAAGTTGTTATCTCAGTGCATGCAATGATTAGACAATACAAATAGTATACATTTCAATTTTACACCAAAGTAGTTACTGCAAACCTAATGGAAACAATTTAGATTAACTTCCCACATGATTCTGAGATGTCTGAAAGTTGTTTCATACTTGTGCACATCAAGACAAAAAAGTTGTTTTCTCAGTGCATGCAATGCTTTTACAAAACAAATAGTATACATTTCAATTTTACACCAAACCACTTACTGCAAACCTAATGGAAACACCTTAGGTTAACTTTCCACATGATTATGAGTAGTTTGAAAGTTGTTTCTTGGCTGTACACATCAACAGAAAAAAGTTGTTATCTCAGTGCATGCAATGCTTAGACAATACAAATAGTATACATTTCAATTTTACACCAAAGCACTTACTGCAAACCTAATGGAAATAACTTAGATTAACTTCCCACATGATTCTGAGATGTCTGAAAGTTGTTTCATACCTGTGCACATAGAGACAAAAAAGTTGATTTCACAGTGAATAGAATGCTTTGACATAAAAGTAGTATACATTTCAATTTTACACCAAAGTACTTACTGCAAACCTAATGGAAACACCATAGGTTAACTTTCCACATGATTATGAGTAGTTTGAAAGTTGTTTCATGGCTGTACACATCAAGAGTAAAAAGTTGTTATCTCAGTGCATGCAATGCTTAGACAATACAAATAGTATACATTTCAATTTTACACCAAAGCACTTACTGCAAACCTAAAGGAAACAACTTAGATGAACTTTCCACATGATTATGAGTAGTTTGAAAGTTGTTTCATACCTGTACACATCAACAGAAAAAAGTTGTTATCTCAGTGCATGCAATGCTTAGACAATACAAATAGTATACATTTCAATTTTACACCAAAGCACTTACTGAAAACCTAATGGAAATAACTTAGATTAACTTCCCACATGATTCTGAGATGTCTGAAAGTTGTTTCATACCTGTGCACATAAAGACAAAAAAGTTGATTTCACAGTGAATAGAATGCTTTGGCATAAAAGTAGTATACATTTCAATTTTACTCAAAAGTCCTGACTGCAAACCTAATGGAAACACCTTAGGTTAACTTCCCACATGATTATGAGTAGTTTGAAAGTTGTTTCATTGCTGTACACATCAACTCAAAAAAGCTGTTATCTCAGTGCATGCAATGCTTAGACAATACAAATAGTATACATTTCAATTTTACACCAAAGCACTTACTGCAAACCTAATGGAAACACCTTAGGTTAACTTTCCACATTATTATGAGCAGTTTGAAAGTTGTTTCATGGCTGTACACATCAACACACAGAAGTGGTTATCTCAGTGCATGCAATGCTTAGACAATACAAATAGTATACATTTCAATTTTACACCAAAGCACTTACTGCAAACCTAATGGAAACACTTTAGGTTAACTTCCCACATGATTCTGAGATGTCTGAAACTTGTTTCATACCTGTGCACATAGAGACAAAAAAGTTGATTTCACAGTAAATAGAATGCTTTGACATAAAAGTAGTATACATTTCAATTGTACTCAAAAGTCCTGACTGCAAACCTAAAGCAAACACATTTGGTTAACTTCCCACATGAGTATGACTAGCTTTAAAGTTGTTTCATGCCTCAGTTCATCAAGACAAAAAAGTTACTTTCTCAGTACTACTATGCTCTGACATTAAGGTAATATACATCTCAATTTTACACCAAAGTACTTATTGCAAACTAATGGAAACACCTTAGGTTAACTTCCCACATGATTATGAGTAGTTTGAAAGTTGTTTCATGGCTGTACACATCAACACAAAAAAGTTGTTATCTCAGTGCATGCAATGCTTAGACAATACAAATAGTATACATTTCAATTTTACACCAAAGTAGTTACTGCAAACCTAATGGAAACAACTTAGATTAACTTCCCACATGATTCTGAGATGTCTGAAAGTTGTTTCATACTTGTGCACATCAAGACAAAAAAGTTGTTTTCTCAGTGCATGCAATGCTTTTACAATACAAATAGTATACATTTCAATTTTACACCAAAGCACTTACTGCAAACCTAATGGAAACACCTTAGGTTAACTTTCCACATGATTATGAGTAGTTTGAAAGTTGTTTCTTGGCTGTACACATCAACAGAAAAAAGATGTTATCTCACTGCATGCAATGCTTAGACAATACAAATAGTATACATTTCAATTTTACACCAAAGCCCTTACTGCAAACCTAATGGAAATAACTTAGATGAACTTCCCACATGATTCTGAGATGTCTGAAAGTTGTTTCATAACTGTGCACATAGAGACAAAAAAGTTGATTTCACAGTGAATAGAATGCTTTGACATAAAAGTAGTATACATTTCAATTTTACACCAAAGTACTTACTGCAAACCTAATGGAAACACCATAGGTTAACTTTCCACATGATTATGAGTAGTTTGAAAGTTGTTTCATGGCTGTACACATCAACAGTAAAAAGTTGTTATCTCAGTGCATGCAATGCTTAGACAATACAAATAGTATACATTTCAATTTTACACCAAAGCACTTACTGCAAACCTAATGGAAACAACTTAGATTAATTTCCCACATGATTCTGAGATGTCTGAAACTTGTTTCATACCTGTGCACATCAAGACAAAAAAGTTGTTTTCTCAGTGCATGCAATGCTTTTACAATACAAATAGTATACATTTCAATTTTACACCAGAGCACTTAATGCAAACCTAATGGAAACACCATAGGTTAACTTTCCACATGATTATGAGTAGTTTGAAAGTTGTTTCACGGCTGTACACATCAACACAAAAAAGTTGTTATCTCAGTGCATGCAATGCTTAGACAATACAAATAGTATACATTTCAATTTTACACCAAAGTACTTACTGCAAACCTGTTGGAAACACTTTAGGTTAACTTCCCAGATGATTCTGAGATGTCTGAAAGTTGTTTCATACCTGTGCACATAAAGACAAAAAAGTTGATTTCACAGTGAATAGAATGCTTTGGCATAAAAGTAGTATACATTTCAATTGTACTGAAAAGTCCTGACTGCAAACCTAATGGAAACACCATAGGTTAACTTTCCACATGATTATGAGTAGCTTGAAAGTTGTTCCATGGCTGTACACATGAACACAATAAAGTTGTTATCTCAGTGCATGCAATGCTTAGACAATACAAATAGTATACATTTCAATTTTACACCAAAGCACTTACTGCAAACCTAATGGAAACAACTTAGATTAACTTCCCACATGATTCTGAGTAGTTTGAAAGTTGTTTCATGGCTGTACACATCAACACAAAAAAGTTGTTATCTCAGTGCATGCAATGCTTAGACAATACAAATAGTATACATTTCAATTTTACACCAAAGTAGTTACTGCAAACCTAATGGAAACAACTTAGATTAATTTCCCACATGATTCTGAGATGTCTGAAAGTTGTTTCATACTTGTGCACATCAAGACAAAAAAGTTGTTTTCTCAGTGCATGCAATGCTTTTACAATACAAATAGTATACATTTCAATTTTACACCAAAGCACTTACTGCAAACCTAATGGAAACACCTTAGGTTAACTTTCCACATGATTATGAGTAGTTTGAAAGTTGTTTCTTGGCTGTACACATCAACACAAAAAAGTTGTTATCTCAGTGCATGCAATGCTTAGACAATACAAATAGTATACATTTCAATTGTACTGAAAAGTCCTGACTGCAAACCTAATGGAAACACCATAGGTTAACTTTCCACATGATTATGAGTAGCTTGAAAGTTGTTCCATGGCTGTACACATGAACACAATAAAGTTGTTATCTCAGTGCATGCAATGCTTAGACAATACAAATAGTATACATTTCAATTTTACACCAAAGCACTTTCTGCAAACCTAATGGAAACGCTTTAGGTTAATATCCCACATGATTCTGAGATGTCTGAAAGTTGTTTCATACCTGTGCACATAGAGACAAAAAAGTTGATTTCACAGTGAATAGAATGCTTTGACATAAAAGTAATATAAATTTCAATTGTACTCAAAAGTCCTGACTTCAAACCAAAAGCAAACACATTTGGTTAACTTCCCACATGATTATGACTAGCTTTAAAGTTGTTTCATGCCTCAGTTCATCAAGACAAAAAAATTACTTTCTCAGTACTACTATGCTCTGACATTAAGGTAATATACACCTCAATTTTACACCAAAGTACTTACTGCAAACTAATGGAAACACCTTAGGTTAACTTCCCACATGATTATGAGTAGTTTGAAAGTTGTTTCATGGCTGTACACATCAACACAAAAAAGTTGTTATCTCAGTGCATGCAATGCTTAGACAATACAAATAGTATACATTTCAATTTTACACCAAAGTAGTTACTGCAAACCTAATGGAAACAACTTAGATTAACTTCCCACATGATTCTGAGATGGCTGAAAGTTGTTTCATACTTGTGCACATCAAGACAAAAAAGTTGTTTTCTCAGTGCATGCAATGCTTTTACAATACAAATAGTATACATTTCAATTTTACACCAAAGCACTTACTGCAAACCTAATGGAAACACCTTAGGTTAACTTTCCACATGATTATGAGTAGTTTGAAAGTTGTTTCTTGGCTGTACACATCAACAGAAAAAAGTTGTTATCTCAGTGCATGCAATGCTTAGACAATACAAATAGTATACATTTCAATTTTACACCAAAGCACTTACTGCAAACCTAATGGAAATAACTTAGATTAACTTCCCACATGATTCTGAGATGTCTGAAAATTGTTTCATACCTGTGCACATAGAGTCAAAAAAGTTGATTTCACAGTGAATAGAATGCTTTGACATATAAGTAGTATACATTTCGATTATACTCAAAAGTTCTGACTGCAAACCTAATGCAAACACATTTGGTTAACTTCCCACATGAGTATGACTAGCTTTAAAGTTGTTTCATGCCTCAGTTCATCAAGACAAAAAAGTTACATTCTCAGTACTACTATGCTCTGACATTAAGGTAATATACATATCAATTTTACACCAAAGAACTTATTGCAAACTAATGGAAACACCTTAGGTTAACTTCTCACATGATTATGAGTAGTTTGAAAGTTGTTTCTTGGCTGTACACATCAACAGAATAAAGTTGTTATCTCAGTGCATGCAATGCTTAGACAATACAAATAGTATACATTTCAATTTTACACCAAAGCACTTACTGCAAACCTAATGGAAATACCTTAGATTAACTTCCCACATGATTCTGAGATGTCTGAAAGTTGTTTCATAACTGTGCACATAGAGACAAAAAAGTTGATTTCACAGTGAATAGAATGCTTTGACATAAAAGTAGTATACATTTCAATTTTACACCAAAGTACTTACTGCAAACCTAATGGAAACACCATAGGTTAACTTTCCACATGATTATGAGTAGTTTGAAAGTTGTTTCATGGCTGTACACATCAACAGTAAAAAGTTGTTATCTCAGTGCATGCAATGCTTAGACAATACAAATAGTATACATTTCAATTTTACACCAAAGCACTTACTGCAAACCTAATGGAAACAACTTAGATTAACTTCCCACATGATTCTGAGATGTCTGAAAGTTGTTTCATACCTGTGCACATCAAGACAAAAAAGTTGTTTTCTCAGTGCATGCAATGCTTTTACAATACAAATATACATTTCAATTTTACACCAAAGTACTTACTGCAAACCTGTTGGAAACACTTTAGGTTAACTTCCCAGATGATTCTGAGATGTCTGAAAGTTGTTTCATACCTGTGCACATAAAGACAAAAAAGTTGATTTCACAGTGAATGGAATGCTTTGGCATAAAAGTAGTATACATTTCAATTGTACTGAAAAGTCCTGACTGCAAACCTAATGGAAACACCATAGGTTAACTTTCCACATGATTATGAGTAGCTTGAAAGTTGTTCCATGGCTGTACACATGAACACAATAAAGTTGTTATCTCAGTGCATGCAATGCTTAGACAATACAAATAGTATACATTTCAATTTTACACCAAAGTAGTTACTGCAAACCTAATGGAAACAACTTAGATTAACTTCCCACATGATTCTGAGATGTCTGAAAGTTGTTTCATACTTGTGCACATCAAGACAAAAAAGTTGTTTTCTCAGTGCATGCAATGCTTTTACAATACAAATAGTATACATTTCAATTTTACACCAAAGCACTTACTGCAAACCTAATGGAAACACCTTAGGTTAACTTTCCACATGATTATGAGTAGTTTGAAAGTTGTTTCTTGGCTGTACACATCAACAGAAAAAAGATGTTATCTCACTGCATGCAATGCTTAGACAATACAAATAGTATACATTTCAATTTTACACCAAAGCCCTTACTGCAAACCTAATGGAAATAACTTAGATGAACTTCCCACATGATTCTGAGATGTCTGAAAGTTGTTTCATAACTGTGCACATAGAGACAAAAAAGTTGATTTCACAGTGAATAGAATGCTTTGACATAAAAGTAGTATACATTTCAATTTTACACCAAAGTACTTACTGCAAACCTAATGGAAACACCATAGGTTAACTTTCCACATGATTATGAGTAGTTTGAAAGTTGTTTCATGGCTGTACACATCAACAGTAAAAAGTTGTTATCTCAGTGCATGCAATGCTTAGACAATACAAATAGTATACATTTCAATTTTACACCAAAGCACTTACTGCAAACCTAATGGAAACAACTTAGATTAATTTCCCACATGATTCTGAGATGTCTGAAACTTGTTTCATACCTGTGCACATCAAGACAAAAAAGTTGTTTTCTCAGTGCATGCAATGCTTTTACAATACAAATAGTATACATTTCAATTTTACACCAGAGCACTTAATGCAAACCTAATGGAAACACCATAGGTTAACTTTCCACATGATTATGAGTAGTTTGAAAGTTGTTTCACGGCTGTACACATCAACACAAAAAAGTTGTTATCTCAGTGCATGCAATGCTTAGACAATACAAATAGTATACATTTCAATTTTACACCAAAGTACTTACTGCAAACCTGTTGGAAACACTTTAGGTTAACTTCCCAGATGATTCTGAGATGTCTGAAAGTTGTTTCATACCTGTGCACATAAAGACAAAAAAGTTGATTTCACAGTGAATAGAATGCTTTGGCATAAAAGTAGTATACATTTCAATTGTACTGAAAAGTCCTGACTGCAAACCTAATGGAAACACCATAGGTTAACTTTCCACATGATTATGAGTAGCTTGAAAGTTGTTCCATGGCTGTACACATGAACACAATAAAGTTGTTATCTCAGTGCATGCAATGCTTAGACAATACAAATAGTATACATTTCAATTTTACACCAAAGCACTTACTGCAAACCTAATGGAAACAACTTAGATTAAATTCCCACATGATTCTGAGTAGTTTGAAAGTTGTTTCATGGCTGTACACATCAACACAAAAAAGTTGTTATCTCAGTGCATGCAATGCTTAGACAATACAAATAGTATACATTTCAATTTTACACCAAAGTAGTTACTGCAAACCTAATGGAAACAACTTAGATTAATTTCCCACATGATTCTGAGATGTCTGAAAGTTGTTTCATACTTGTGCACATCAAGACAAAAAAGTTGTTTTCTCAGTGCATGCAATGCTTTTACAATACAAATAGTATACATTTCAATTTTACACCAAAGCACTTACTGCAAACCTAATGGAAACACCTTAGGTTAACTTTCCACATGATTATGAGTAGTTTGAAAGTTGTTTCTTGGCTGTACACATCAACACAAAAAAGTTGTTATCTCAGTGCATGCAATGCTTAGACAATACAAATAGTATACATTTCAATTGTACTGAAAAGTCCTGACTGCAAACCTAATGGAAACACCATAGGTTAACTTTCCACATGATTATGAGTAGCTTGAAAGTTGTTCCATGGCTGTACACATGAACACAATAAAGTTGTTATCTCAGTGCATGCAATGCTTAGACAATACAAATAGTATACATTTCAATTTTACACCAAAGCACTTTCTGCAAACCTAATGGAAACGCTTTAGGTTAATATCCCACATGATTCTGAGATGTCTGAAAGTTGTTTCATACCTGTGCACATAGAGACAAAAAAGTTGATTTCACAGTGAATAGAATGCTTTGACATAAAAGTAATATAAATTTCAATTGTACTCAAAAGTCCTGACTTCAAACCAAAAGCAAACACATTTGGTTAACTTCCCACATGATTATGACTAGCTTTAAAGTTGTTTCATGCCTCAGTTCATCAAGACAAAAAAATTACTTTCTCAGTACTACTATGCTCTGACATTAAGGTAATATACACCTCAATTTTACACCAAAGTACTTACTGCAAACTAATGGAAACACCTTAGGTTAACTTCCCACATGATTATGAGTAGTTTGAAAGTTGTTTCATGGCTGTACACATCAACACAAAAAAGTTGTTATCTCAGTGCATGCAATGCTTAGACAATACAAATAGTATACATTTCAATTTTACACCAAAGTAGTTACTGCAAACCTAATGGAAACAACTTAGATTAACTTCCCACATGATTCTGAGATGGCTGAAAGTTGTTTCATACTTGTGCACATCAAGACAAAAAAGTTGTTTTCTCAGTGCATGCAATGCTTTTACAATACAAATAGTATACATTTCAATTTTACACCAAAGCACTTACTGCAAACCTAATGGAAACACCTTAGGTTAACTTTCCACATGATTATGAGTAGTTTGAAAGTTGTTTCTTGGCTGTACACATCAACAGAAAAAAGTTGTTATCTCAGTGCATGCAATGCTTAGACAATACAAATAGTATACATTTCAATTTTACACCAAAGCACTTACTGCAAACCTAATGGAAATAACTTAGATTAACTTCCCACATGATTCTGAGATGTCTGAAAATTGTTTCATACCTGTGCACATAGAGTCAAAAAAGTTGATTTCACAGTGAATAGAATGCTTTGACATATAAGTAGTATACATTTCGATTATACTCAAAAGTTCTGACTGCAAACCTAATGCAAACACATTTGGTTAACTTCCCACATGAGTATGACTAGCTTTAAAGTTGTTTCATGCCTCAGTTCATCAAGACAAAAAAGTTACATTCTCAGTACTACTATGCTCTGACATTAAGGTAATATACATATCAATTTTACACCAAAGAACTTATTGCAAACTAATGGAAACACCTTAGGTTAACTTCTCACATGATTATGAGTAGTTTGAAAGTTGTTTCTTGGCTGTACACATCAACAGAATAAAGTTGTTATCTCAGTGCATGCAATGCTTAGACAATACAAATAGTATACATTTCAATTTTACACCAAAGCACTTACTGCAAACCTAATGGAAATACCTTAGATTAACTTCCCACATGATTCTGAGATGTCTGAAAGTTGTTTCATAACTGTGCACATAGAGACAAAAAAGTTGATTTCACAGTGAATAGAATGCTTTGACATAAAAGTAGTATACATTTCAATTTTACACCAAAGTACTTACTGCAAACCTAATGGAAACACCATAGGTTAACTTTCCACATGATTATGAGTAGTTTGAAAGTTGTTTCATGGCTGTACACATCAACAGTAAAAAGTTGTTATCTCAGTGCATGCAATGCTTAGACAATACAAATAGTATACATTTCAATTTTACACCAAAGCACTTACTGCAAACGTAATGGAAACAACTTAGATTAACTTCCCACATGATTCTGAGATGTCTGAAAGTTGTTTCATACCTGTGCACATCAAGACAAAAAAGTTGTTTTCTCAGTGCATGCAATGCTTTTACAATACAAATATACATTTCAATTTTACACCAAAGTACTTACTGCAAACCTGTTGGAAACACTTTAGGTTAACTTCCCACATGATTCTGAGATGTCTGAAAGTTGTTTCATACCTGTGCACATAAAGACAAAAAAGTTGATTTCACAGTGAATGGAATGCTTTGGCATAAAAGTAGTATACATTTCAATTGTACTGAAAAGTCCTGACTGCAAACCTAATGGAAACACCATAGGTTAACTTTCCACATGATTATGAGTAGCTTGAAAGTTGTTCCATGGCTGTACACATGAACACAATAAAGTTGTTATCTCAGTGCATGCAATGCTTAGACAATACAAATAGTATACATTTCAATTTTACACCAAAGTAGTTACTGCAAACCTAATGGAAACAACTTAGATTAATTTCCCACATGATTCTGAGATGTCTGAAAGTTGTTTCATACTTGTGCACATCAAGACAAAAAAGTTGTTTTCTCAGTGCATGCAATGCTTTAACAATACAAATATTATACATTTCAATTTTACACCAAAGCACTTACTGCAAACCTAATGGAAACACCATAGGTTAACTTTCCACATGATTATGAGTAGTTTCAAAGTTGTTTCATTGCTGTACACATCAACTCAAAAAAGCTGTTATCTCAGTGCATGCAATGCTTAGACAATACAAATAGTATACATTTCAATTTTACACCAAAGCACTTACTGCAAACCTAATGGAAACACCTTAGGTTAACTTTCCACATTATTATGAGCAGTTTGAAAGTTGTTTCATGGCTGTACACATCAACACACAGAAGTGGTTATCTCAGTGCATGCAATGCTTAGACAATACAAATAGTATACATTTCAATTTTACACCAAAGCACTTACTGCAAACCTAATGGAAACACTTTAGGTTAACTTCCCACATGATTCTGAGATGTCTGAAACTTGTTTCATACCTGTGCACATAGAGACAAAAAAGTTGATTTCACAGTAAATAGAATGCTTTGACATAAAAGTAGTATACATTTCAATTGTACTCAAAAGTCCTGACTGCAAACCTAAAGCAAACACATTTGGTTAACTTCCCACATGAGTATGACTAGCTTTAAAGTTGTTTCATGCCTCAGTTCATCAAGACAAAAAAGTTACTTTCTCAGTACTACTATGCTCTGACATTAAGGTAATATACATCTCAATTTTACACCAAAGTACTTATTGCAAACTAATGGAAACACCTTAGGTTAACTTCCCACATGATTATGAGTAGTTTGAAAGTTGTTTCATGGCTGTACACATCAACACAAAAAAGTTGTTATCTCAGTGCATGCAATGCTTAGACAATACAAATAGTATACATTTCAATTTTACACCAAAGTAGTTACTGCAAACCTAATGGAAACAACTTAGATTAATTTCCCACATGATTCTGAGATGTCTGAAAGCTGTTTCATACTTGCGCACATCAAGACAAAAAAGTTGTTTTCTCAGTGCATGCAATGCTTTTACAATACAAATAGTATACATTTCAATTTTACACCAAAGCACTTACTGCAAACCTAATGGAAACACCTTAGGTTAACTTTCCACATGATTATGAGTAGTTTGAAAGTTGTTTCTTGGCTGTACACATCAACACAAAAAAGTTGTTATCTCAGTGCATGCAATGCTTAGACAATGCAAATAGTATACATTTCAATTGTACTGAAAAGTCCTGACAGCAAACCTGATGGAAACACCATAGGTTAACTTTCCACATGATTATGAGTAGCTTGAAAGTTGTTCCATGGCTGTACACATGAACACAATAAAGTTGTTATCTCAGTGCATGCAATGCTTAGACACTACAAATAGTATACATTTCAATTTTACACCAAAGCACTTACTGCAAACCTAATGGAAACACTTTAGGTTAATATCCCAGATGATTCTGAGATGTCTGAAAGTTGTTTCATACCTGTGCACATAGAGACAAAAAAGTTGATTTCACAGTGAATAGAATACTTTGACATAAAAGTAGTATACATTTCAATTGTACTCTAAAGTCCTGACTGCAAACCAAAAGCAAACACATTTGGTTAACTTCCCACATGATTATGACTAGCTTTAAAGTTGTTTCATGCCTCAGTTCATCAAGACAAAAAAGTTACTTTCTCAGTACAACTATGCTCTGACATTAAGGTAATATACATCTCAATTTTACACCAAAGTACTTATTGCAAACTAATGGAAACACCTTAGGTTAACTTCCCACATGATTATGAGTAGTTTGAAAGTTGTTTCATGGCTGTACACATCAACACAAAAAAGTTGTTATCTCAGTGCATGCAATGCTTAGACAATACAAATAGTATACATTTCAATTTTACACCAAAGTAGTTACTGCAAACCTAATGGAAACAACTTAGATTAATTTCCCACATGATTCTGAGATGTCTGAAAGTTTTTTCATACTTGTGCACATCAAGACAAAAAAGTTGTTTTCTCAGTGCATGCAATGCTATTACAATACAAATAGTATACATTTCAATTTTACACCAAAGCACTTACTGCAAACCTAATGGAAACACCTTAGGTTAACTTTCCACATGATTATGAGTAGTTTGAAAGTTGTTTCTTGGCTGTACACATCAACACAAAAAAGTTGTTATCTCAGTGCATGCAATGCTAAGACAATACAAATAGTATACATTTCAATTGTACTGAAAAGTCCTGACTGCAAACCTAATGGAAACACCATAGGTTAACTTTCCACATGATTATGAGTAGTTTGAAAGTTGTTTCTTGGCTGTACACATCAACACAAAAAAGTTGTTATCTCAGTGCATGCAATGATTAGACAATACAAATAGTATACATTTCAATTTTACACCAAAGTAGTTACTGCAAACCTAATGGAAACAATTTAGATTAACTTCCCACATGATTCTGAGATGTCTGAAAGTTGTTTCATACTTGTGCACATCAAGACAAAAAAGTTGTTTTCTCAGTGCATGCAATGCTTTTACAAAACAAATAGTATACATTTCAATTTTACACCAAACCACTTACTGCAAACCTAATGGAAACACCTTAGGTTAACTTTCCACATGATTATGAGTAGTTTGAAAGTTGTTTCTTGGCTGTACACATCAACAGAAAAAAGTTGTTATCTCAGTGCATGCAATGCTTAGACAATACAAATAGTATACATTTCAATTTTACACCAAAGCACTTACTGCAAACCTAATGGAAATAACTTAGATTAACTTCCCACATGATTCTGAGATGTCTGAAAGTTGTTTCATACCTGTGCACATAGAGACAAAAAAGTTGATTTCACAGTGAATAGAATGCTTTGACATAAAAGTAGTATACATTTCAATTTTACACCAAAGTACTTACTGCAAACCTAATGGAAACACCATAGGTTAACTTTCCACATGATTATGAGTAGTTTGAAAGTTGTTTCATGGCTGTACACATCAACAGTAAAAAGTTGTTATCTCAGTGCATGCAATGCTTAGACAATACAAATAGTATACATTTCAATTTTACACCAAAGCACTTACTGCAAACCTAAAGGAAACAACTTAGATGAACTTTCCACATAATTATGAGTAGTTTGAAAGTTGTTTCATACCTGTACACATCAACAGAAAAAAGTTGTTATCTCAGTGCATGCAATGCTTAGACAATACAAATAGTATACATTTCAATTTTACACCAAAGCACTTACTGAAAACCTAATGGAAATAACTTCGATTAACTTCCCACATGATTCTGAGATGTCTGAAAGTTGTTTCATACCTGTGCACATAAAGACAAAAAAGTTGATTTCACAGTGAATAGAATGCTTTGGCATAAAAGTAGTATACATTTCAATTTTACTCAAAAGTCCTGACTGCAAACCTAATGGAAACACCTTAGGTTAACTTCCCACATGATTATGAGTAGTTTGAAAGTTGTTTCATTGCTGTACACATCAACTCAAAAAATCTGTTATCTCAGTGCATGCAATGCTTAGACAATACAAATAGTATACATTTCAATTTTACACCAAAGCACTTACTGCAAACCTAATGGAAACACTTTAGGTTAACTTCCCACATGATTCTGAGATGTCTGAAACTTGTTTCATACCTGTCCACATAGAGACAAAAAAGTTGATTTCAGAGTGAATAGAATGCTTTGACATAAAAGTAGTATACATTTCAATTGTACTCAAAAGTCCTGACTGCAAACCTAAAGCAAACACATTTGGTTAACTTCCCACATGATTATGAGTAGTTTGAAAGTTGTTTCATGGCTGTAGACATCAACACAAAAAAGTTGTTATCTCAGTGCATGCAATGCTTAGACAATACAAATAGTATACATTTCAATTTTACACCAAAGTAGTTACTGCAAACCTAATGGAAACAACTTAGATTAATTTCCCACATGATTCTGAGATGTCTGAAAGTTGTTTCATACTTGTGCACATCAAGACAAAAAAGTTGTTTTCTCAGTGCATGCAATGCTTTAACAATACAAATATTATACATTTCAATTTTACACCAAAGCACTTACTGCAAACCTAATGGAAACACCATAGGTTAACTTTCCACATGATTATGAGTAGTTTGAAAGTTGTTTCATTGCTGTACACATCAACTCAAAAAAGCTGTTATCTCAGTGCATGCAATGCTTAGACAATACAAATAGTATACATTTCAATTTTACACCAAAGCACTTACTGCAAACCTAATGGAAACACCTTAGGTTAACTTTCCACATTATTATGAGCAGTTTGAAAGTTGTTTCATGGCTGTACACATCAACGCACAGAAGTGGTTATCTCAGTGCATGCAATGCTTAGACAATACAAATAGTATACATTTCAATTTTACACCAAAGCACTTACTGCAAACCTAATGGAAACACTTTAGGTTAACTTCCCACATGATTCTGAGATGTCTGAAACTTGTTTCATACCTGTGCACATAGAGACAAAAAAGTTGATTTCACAGTAAATAGAATGCTTTGACATAAAAGTAGTATACATTTCAATTGTACTCAAAAGTCCTGACTGCAAACCTAAAGCAAACACATTTGGTTAACTTCCCACATGAGTATGACTAGCTTTAAAGTTGTTTCATGCCTCAGTTCATCAAGACAAAAAAGTTACTTTCTCAGTACTACTATGCTCTGACATTAAGGTAATATACATCTCAATTTTACACCAAAGTACTTATTGCAAACTAATGGAAACACCTTAGGTTAACTTCCCACATGATTATGAGTAGTTTGAAAGTTGTTTCATGGCTGTACACATCAACACAAAAAAGTTGTTATCTCAGTGCATGCAATGCTTAGACAATACAAATAGTATACATTTCAATTTTACACCAAAGTAGTTACTGCAAACCTAATGGAAACAACTTAGATTAATTTCCCACATGATTCTGAGATGTCTGAAAGATGTTTCATACTTGCGCACATCAAGACAAAAAAGTTGTTTTCTCAGTGCATGCAATGCTTTTACAATACAAATAGTATACATTTCAATTTTACACCAAAGCACTTACTGCAAACCTAATGGAAACACCTTAGGTTAACTTTCCACATGATTATGAGTAGTTTGAAAGTTGTTTCTTGGCTGTACACATCAACACAAAAAAGTTGTTATCTCAGTGCATGCAATGCTTAGACAATGCAAATAGTATACATTTCAATTGTACTGAAAAGTCCTGACTGCAAACCTGATGGAAACACCATAGGTTAACTTTCCACATGATTATGAGTAGCTTGAAAGTTGTTCCATGGCTGTACACATGAACACAATAAAGTTGTTATCTCAGTGCATGCAATGCTTAGACACTACAAATAGTATACATTTCAATTTTACACCAAAGCACTTACTGCAAACCTAATGGAAACACTTTAGGTTAATATCCCAGATGATTCTGAGATGTCTGAAAGTTGTTTCATACCTGTGCACATAGAGACAAAAAAGTTGATTTCACAGTGAATAGAATACTTTGACATAAAAGTAGTATACATTTCAATTGTACTCTAAAGTCCTGACTGCAAACCAAAAGCAAACACATTTGGTTAACTTCCCACATGATTATGACTAGCTTTAAAGTTGTTTCATGCCTCAGTTCATCAAGACAAAAAAGTTACTTTCTCAGTACAACTATGCTCTGACATTAAGGTAATATACATCTCAATTTTACACCAAAGTACTTATTGCAAACTAATGGAAACACCTTAGGTTAACTTCCCACATGATTATGAGTAGTTTGAAAGTTGTTTCATGGCTGTACACATCAACACAAAAAAGTTGTTATCTCAGTGCATGCAATGCTTAGACAATACAAATAGTATACATTTCAATTTTACACCAAAGTAGTTACTGCAAACCTAATGGAAACAACTTAGATTAATTTCCCACATGATTCTGAGATGTCTGAAAGTTGTTTCATACTTGTGCACATCAAGACAAAAAAGTTGTTTTCTCAGTGCATGCAATGCTATTACAATACAAATAGTATACATTTCAATTTTACACCAAAGCACTTACTGCAAACCTAATGGAAACACCTTAGGTTAACTTTCCACATGATTATGAGTAGTTTGAAAGTTGTTTCTTGGCTGTACACATCAACACAAAAAAGTTGTTATCTCAGTGCATGCAATGCTAAGACAATACAAATAGTATACATTTCAATTGTACTGAAAAGTCCTGACTGCAAACCTAATGGAAACACCATAGGTTAACTTTCCACATGATTATGAGTAGTTTGAAAGTTGTTTCTTGGCTGTACACATCAACACAAAAAAGTTGTTATCTCAGTGCATGCAATGATTAGACAATACAAATAGTATACATTTCAATTTTACACCAAAGTAGTTACTGCAAACCTAATGGAAACAATTTAGATTAACTTCCCACATGATTCTGAGATGTCTGAAAGTTGTTTCATACTTGTGCACATCAAGACAAAAAAGTTGTTTTCTCAGTGCATGCAATGCTTTTACAAAACAAAGAGTATACATTTCAATTTTACACCAAACCACTTACTGCAAACCTAATGGAAACACCTTAGGTTAACTTTCCACATGATTATGAGTAGTTTGAAAGTTGTTTCTTGGCTGTACACATCAACAGAAAAAAGTTGTTATCTCAGTGCATGCAATGCTTAGACAATACAAATAGTATACATTTCAATTTTACACCAAAGCACTTACTGCAAACCTAATGGAAATAACTTAGATTAACTTCCCACATGATTCTGAGATGTCTGAAAGTTGTTTCATACCTGTGCACATAGAGACAAAAAAGTTGATTTCACAGTGAATAGAATGCTTTGACATAAAAGTAGTATACATTTCAATTTTACACCAAAGTACTTACTGCAAACCTAATGGAAACACCATAGGTTAACTTTCCACATGATTATGAGTAGTTTGAAAGTTGTTTCATGGCTGTACACATCAAGAGTAAAAAGTTGTTATCTCAGTGCATGCAATGCTTAGACAATACAAATAGTATACATTTCAATTTTACACCAAAGCACTTACTGCAAACCTAAAGGAAACAACTTAGATGAACTTTCCACATGATTATGAGTAGTTTGAAAGTTGTTTCATACCTGTACACATCAACAGAAAAAAGTTGTTATCTCAGTGCATGCAATGCTTAGACAATACAAATAGTATACATTTCAATTTTACACCAAAGCACTTACTGAAAACCTAATGGAAATAACTTAGATTAACTTCCCACATGATTCTGAGATGTCTGAAAGTTGTTTCATACCTGTGCACATAAAGACAAAAAAGTTGATTTCACAGTGAATAGAATGCTTTGGCATAAAAGTAGTATACATTTCAATTTTACTCAAAAGTCCTGACTGCAAACCTAATGGAAACACCTTAGGTTAACTTCCCACATGATTATGAGTAGTTTGAAAGTTGTTTCATTGCTGTACACATCAACTCAAAAAAGCTGTTATCTCAGTGCATGCAATGCTTAGACAATACAAATAGTATACATTTCAATTTTACACCAAAGCACTTACTGCAAACCTAATGGAAACACCTTAGGTTAACTTTCCACATTATTATGAGCAGTTTGAAAGTTGTTTCATGGCTGTACACATCAACACACAGAAGTGGTTATCTCAGTGCATGCAATGCTTAGACAATACAAATAGTATACATTTCAATTTTACACCAAAGCACTTACTGCAAACCTAATGGAAACACTTTAGGTTAACTTCCCACATGATTCTGAGATGTCTGAAAGTTGTTTCATACCTGTGCACATAGAGACAAAAAAGTTGATTTCACAGTGAATAGAATACTTTGACATAAAAGTAGTATACATTTCAATTGTACTCTAAAGTCCTGACTGCAAACCAAAAGCAAACACATTTGGTTAACTTCCCACATGATTATGACTAGCTTTAAAGTTGTTTCATGCCTCAGTTCATCAAGACAAAAAAGTTACTTTCTCAGTACAACTATGCTCTGACATTAAGGTAATATACATCTCAATTTTACACCAAAGTACTTATTGCAAACTAATGGAAACACCTTAGGTTAACTTCCCACATGATTATGAGTAGTTTGAAAGTTGTTTCATGGCTGTACACATCAACACAAAAAAGTTGTTATCTCAGTGCATGCAATGCTTAGACAATACAAATAGTATACATTTCAATTTTACACCAAAGTAGTTACTGCAAACCTAATGGAAACAACTTAGATTAATTTCCCACATGATTCTGAGATGTCTGAAAGTTGTTTCATACTTGTGCACATCAAGACAAAAAAGTTGTTTTCTCAGTGCATGCAATGCTATTACAATACAAATAGTATACATTTCAATTTTACACCAAAGCACTTACTGCAAACCTAATGGAAACACCTTAGGTTAACTTTCCACATGATTATGAGTAGTTTGAAAGTTGTTTCTTGGCTGTACACATCAACACAAAAAAGTTGTTATCTCAGTGCATGCAATGCTAAGACAATACAAATAGTATACATTTCAATTGTACTGAAAAGTCCTGACTGCAAACCTAATGGAAACACCATAGGTTAACTTTCCACATGATTATGAGTAGTTTGAAAGTTGTTTCTTGGCTGTACACATCAACACAAAAAAGTTGTTATCTCAGTGCATGCAATGATTAGACAATACAAATAGTATACATTTCAATTTTACACCAAAGTAGTTACTGCAAACCTAATGGAAACAATTTAGATTAACTTCCCACATGATTCTGAGATGTCTGAAAGTTGTTTCATACTTGTGCACATCAAGACAAAAAAGTTGTTTTCTCAGTGCATGCAATGCTTTTACAAAACAAATAGTATACATTTCAATTTTACACCAAACCACTTACTGCAAACCTAATGGAAACACCTTAGGTTAACTTTCCACATGATTATGAGTAGTTTGAAAGTTGTTTCTTGGCTGTACACATCAACAGAAAAAAGTTGTTATCTCAGTGCATGCAATGCTTAGACAATACAAATAGTATACATTTCAATTTTACACCAAAGCACTTACTGCAAACCTAATGGAAATAACTTAGATTAACTTCCCACATGATTCTGAGATGTCTGAAAGTTGTTTCATACCTGTGCACATAGAGACAAAAAAGTTGATTTCACAGTGAATAGAATGCTTTGACATAAAAGTAGTATACATTTCAATTTTACACCAAAGTACTTACTGCAAACCTAATGGAAACACCATAGGTTAACTTTCCACATGATTATGAGTAGTTTGAAAGTTGTTTCATGGCTGTACACATCAACAGTAAAAAGTTGTTATCTCAGTGCATGCAATGCTTAGACAATACAAATAGTATACATTTCAATTTTACACCAAAGCACTTACTGCAAACCTAAAGGAAACAACTTAGATGAACTTTCCACATAATTATGAGTAGTTTGAAAGTTGTTTCATACCTGTACACATCAACAGAAAAAAGTTGTTATCTCAGTGCATGCAATGCTTAGACAATACAAATAGTATACATTTCAATTTTACACCAAAGCACTTACTGAAAACCTAATGGAAATAACTTAGATTAACTTCCCACATGATTCTGAGATGTCTGAAAGTTGTTTCATACCTGTGCACATAAAGACAAAAAAGTTGATTTCACAGTGAATAGAATGCTTTGGCATAAAAGTAGTATACATTTCAATTTTACTCAAAAGTCCTGACTGCAAACCTAATGGAAACACCTTAGGTTAACTTCCCACATGATTATGAGTAGTTTGAAAGTTGTTTCATTGCTGTACACATCAACTCAAAAAATCTGTTATCTCAGTGCATGCAATGCTTAGACAATACAAATAGTATACATTTCAATTTTACACCAAAGCACTTACTGCAAACCTAATGGAAACACTTTAGGTTAACTTCCCACATGATTCTGAGATGTCTGAAACTTGTTTCATACCTGTCCACATAGAGACAAAAAAGTTGATTTCAGAGTGAATAGAATGCTTTGACATAAAAGTAGTATACATTTCAATTGTACTCAAAAGTCCTGACTGCAAACCTAAAGCAAACACATTTGGTTAACTTCCCACATGATTATGAGTAGTTTGAAAGTTGTTTCATGGCTGTACACATCAACACAAAAAAGTTGTTATCTCAGTGCATGCAATGCTTAGACAATACAAATAGTATACATTTCAATTTTACACCAAAGTAGTTACTGCAAACCTAATGGAAACAACTTAGATTAATTTCCCACATGATTCTGAGATGTCTGAAAGTTGTTTCATACTTGTGCACATCAAGACAAAAAAGTTGTTTTCTCAGTGCATGCAATGCTTTAACAATACAAATATTATACATTTCAATTTTACACCAAAGCACTTACTGCAAACCTAATGGAAACACCATAGGTTAACTTTCCACATGATTATGAGTAGTTTGAAAGTTGTTTCATTGCTGTACACATCAACTCAAAAAAGCTGTTATCTCAGTGCATGCAATGCTTAGACAATACAAATAGTATACATTTCAATTTTACACCAAAGCACTTACTGCAAACCTAATGGAAACACCTTAGGTTAACTTTCCACATTATTATGAGCAGTTTGAAAGTTGTTTCATGGCTGTACACATCAACACACAGAAGTGGTTATCTCAGTGCATGCAATGCTTAGACAATACAAATAGTATACATTTCAATTTTACACCAAAGCACTTACAGCAAACCTAATGGAAACACTTTAGGTTAACTTCCCACATGATTCTGAGATGTCTGAAACTTGTTTCATACCTGTGCACATAGAGACAAAAAAGTTGATTTCACAGTAAATAGAATGCTTTGACATAAAAGTAGCATACATTTCAATTGTACTCAAAAGTCCTGACTGCAAACCTAAAGCAAACACATTTGGTTAACTTCCCACATGAGTATGACTAGCTTTAAAGTTGTTTCATGCCTCAGTTCATCAAGACAAAAAAGTTACTTTCTCAGTACTACTATGCTCTGACATTAAGGTAATATACATCTCAATTTTACACCAAAGTACTTATTGCAAACTAATGGAAACACCTTAGGTTAACTTCCCACATGATTATGAGTAGTTTGAAAGTTGTTTCATGGCTGTACACATCAACACAAAAAAGTTGTTATCTCAGTGCATGCAATGCTTAGACAATACAAATAGTATACATTTCAATTTTACACCAAAGTAGTTACTGCAAACCTAATGGAAACAACTTAGATTAATTTCCCACATGATTCTGAGATGTCTGAAAGCTGTTTCATACTTGCGCACATCAAGACAAAAAAGTTGTTTTCTCAGTGCATGCAATGCTTTTACAATACAAATAGTATACATTTCAATTTTACACCAAAGCACTTACTGCAAACCTAATGGAAACACCTTAGGTTAACTTTCCACATGATTATGAGTAGTTTGAAAGTTGTTTCTTGGCTGTACACATCAACACAAAAAAGTTGTTATCTCAGTGCATGCAATGCTTAGACAATGCAAATAGTATACATTTCAATTGTACTGAAAAGTCCTGACTGCAAACCTGATGGAAACACCATAGGTTAACTTTCCACATGATTATGAGTAGCTTGAAAGTTGTTCCATGGCTGTACACATGAACACAATAAAGTTGTTATCTCAGTGCATGCAATGCTTAGACACTACAAATAGTATACATTTCAATTTTACACCAAAGCACTTACTGCAAACCTAATGGAAACACTTTAGGTTAATATCCCAGATGATTCTGAGATGTCTGAAAGTTGTTTCATACCTGTGCACATAGAGACAAAAAAGTTGATTTCACAGTGAATAGAATACTTTGACATAAAAGTAGTATACATTTCAATTGTACTCTAAAGTCCTGACTGCAAACCAAAAGCAAACACATTTGGTTAACTTCCCACATGATTATGACTAGCTTTAAAGTTGTTTCATGCCTCAGTTCATCAAGACAAAAAAGTTACTTTCTCAGTACAACTATGCTCTGACATTAAGGTAATATACATCTCAATTTTACACCAAAGTACTTATTGCAAACTAATGGAAACACCTTAGGTTAACTTCCCACATGATTATGAGTAGTTTGAAAGTTGTTTCATGGCTGTACACATCAACACAAAAAAGTTGTTATCTCAGTGCATGCAATGCTTAGACAATACAAATAGTATACATTTCAATTTTACACCAAAGTAGTTACTGCAAACCTAATGGAAACAACTTAGATTAATTTCCCACATGATTCTGAGATGTCTGAAAGTTGTTTCATACTTGTGCACATCAAGACAAAAAAGTTGTTTTCTCAGTGCATGCAATGCTATTACAATACAAATAGTATACATTTCAATTTTACACCAAAGCACTTACTGCAAACCTAATGGAAACACCTTAGGTTAACTTTCCACATGATTATGAGTAGTTTGAAAGTTGTTTCTTGGCTGTACACATCAACACAAAAAAGTTGTTATCTCAGTGCATGCAATGCTAAGACAATACAAATAGTATACATTTCAATTGTACTGAAAAGTCCTGACTGCAAACCTAATGGAAACACCATAGGTTAACTTTCCACATGATTATGAGTAGTTTGAAAGTTGTTTCTTGGCTGTACACATCAACACAAAAAAGTTGTTATCTCAGTGCATGCAATGATTAGACAATACAAATAGTATACATTTCAATTTTACACCAAAGTAGTTACTGCAAACCTAATGGAAACAATTTAGATTAACTTCCCACATGATTCTGAGATGTCTGAAAGTTGTTTCATACTTGTGCACATCAAGACAAAAAAGTTGTTTTCTCAGTGCATGCAATGCTTTTACAAAACAAATAGTATACATTTCAATTTTACACCAAACCACTTACTGCAAACCTAATGGAAACACCTTAGGTTAACTTTCCACATGATTATGAGTAGTTTGAAAGTTGTTTCTTGGCTGTACACATCAACAGAAAAAAGTTGTTATCTCAGTGCATGCAATGCTTAGACAATACAAATAGTATACATTTCAATTTTACACCAAAGCACTTACTGCAAACCTAAAGGAAACAACTTAGATGAACTTTCCACATGATTATGAGTAGTTTGAAAGTTGTTTCATACCTGTACACATCAACAGAAAAAAGTTGTTATCTCAGTGCATGCAATGCTTAGACAATACAAATAGTATACATTTCAATTTTACACCAAAGCACTTACTGAAAACCTAATGGAAATAACTTAGATTAACTTCCCACATGATTCTGAGATGTCTGAAAGTTGTTTCATACCTGTGCACATAAAGACAAAAAAGTTGATTTCACAGTGAATAGAATGCTTTGGCATAAAAGTAGTATACATTTCAATTTTACTCAAAAGTCCTGACTGCAAACCTAATGGAAACACCTTAGGTTAACTTCCCACATGATTATGAGTAGTTTGAAAGTTGTTTCATTGCTGTACACATCAACTCAAAAAAGCTGTTATCTCAGTGCATGCAATGCTTAGACAATACAAATAGTATACATTTCAATTTTACACCAAAGCACTTACTGCAAACCTAATGGAAACACCTTAGGTTAACTTTCCACATTATTATGAGCAGTTTGAAAGTTGTTTCATGGCTGTACACATCAACACACAGAAGTGGTTATCTCAGTGCATGCAATGCTTAGACAATACAAATAGTATACATTTCAATTTTACACCAAAGCACTTACTGCAAACCTAATGGAAACACTTTAGGTTAACTTCCCACATGATTCTGAGATGTCTGAAACTTGTTTCATACCTGTGCACATAGAGACAAAAAAGTTGATTTCACAGTAAATAGAATGCTTTGACATAAAAGTAGTATACATTTCAATTGTACTCAAAAGTCCTGACTGCAAACCTAAAGCAAACACATTTGGTTAACTTCCCACATGAGTATGACTAGCTTTAAAGTTGTTTCATGCCTCAGTTCATCAAGACAAAAAAGTTACTTTCTCAGTACTACTATGCTCTGACATTAAGGTAATATACATCTCAATTTTACACCAAAGTACTTATTGCAAACTAATGGAAACACCTTAGGTTAACTTCCCACATGATTATGAGTAGTTTGAAAGTTGTTTCATGGCTGTACACATCAACACAAAAAAGTTGTTATCTCAGTGCATGCAATGCTTAGACAATACAAATAGTATACATTTCAATTTTACACCAAAGTAGTTACTGCAAACCAAATGGAAACAACTTAGATTAACTTCCCACATGATTCTGAGATGTCTGAAAGTTGTTTCATACTTGTGCACATCAAGACAAAAAAGTTGTTTTCTCAGTGCATGCAATGCTTTTACAATACAAATAGTATACATTTCAATTTTACACCAAAGCACTTACTGCAAACCTAATGGAAACACCTTAGGTTAACTTTCCACATGATTATGAGTAGTTTGAAAGTTGTTTCTTGGCTGTACACATCAACAGAAAAAAGATGTTATCTCACTGCATGCAATGCTTAGACAATACAAATAGTATACATTTCAGTTTTACACCAAAGCCCTTACTGCAAACCTAATGGAAATAACTTAGATGAACTTCCCACATGATTCTGAGATGTCTGAAAGTTGTTTCATAACTGTGCACATAGAGACAAAAAAGTTGATTTCACAGTGAATAGAATGCTTTGACATAAAAGTAGTATACATTTCAATTTTACACCAAAGTACTTACTGCAAACCTAATGGAAACACCATAGGTTAACTTTCCACATGATTATGAGTAGTTTGAAAGTTGTTTCATGGCTGTACACATCAACAGTAAAAAGTTGTTATCTCAGTGCATGCAATGCTTAGACAATACAAATAGTATACATTTCAATTTTACACCAAAGCACTTACTGCAAACCTAATGGAAACAACTTAGATTAATTTCCCACATGATTCTGAGATGTCTGAAACTTGTTTCATACCTGTGCACATCAAGACAAAAAAGTTGTTTTCTCAGTGCATGCAATGCTTTTACAATACAAATAGTATACATTTCAATTTTACACCAGAGCACTTAATGCAAACCTAATGGAAACACCATAGGTTAACTTTCCACATGATTATGAGTAGTTTGAAAGTTGTTTCACGGCTGTACACATCAACACAAAAAAGTTGTTATCTCAGTGCATGCAATGCTTAGACAATACAAATAGTATACATTTCAATTTTACACCAAAGTACTTACTGCAAACCTGTTGGAAACACTTTAGGTTAACTTCCCAGATGATTCTGAGATGTCTGAAAGTTGTTTCATACCTGTGCACATAAAGACAAAAAAGTTGATTTCACAGTGAATAGAATGCTTTGGCATAAAAGTAGTATACATTTCAATTGTACTGAAAAGTCCTGACTGCAAACCTAATGGAAACACCATAGGTTAACTTTCCACATGATTATGAGTAGCTTGAAAGTTGTTCCATGGCTGTACACATGAACACAATAAAGTTGTTATCTCAGTGCATGCAATGCTTAGACAATACAAATAGTATACATTTCAATTTTACACCAAAGCACTTACTGCAAACCTAATGGAAACAACTTAGATTAACTTCCCACATGATTCTGAGTAGTTTGAAAGTTGTTTCATGGCTGTACACATCAACACAAAAAAGTTGTTATCTCAGTGCATGCAATGCTTAGACAATACAAATAGTATACATTTCAATTTTACACCAAAGTAGTTACTGCAAACCTAATGGAAACAACTTAGATTAATTTCCCACATGATTCTGAGATGTCTGAAAGTTGTTTCATACTTGTGCACATCAAGACAAAAAAGTTGTTTTCTCAGTGCATGCAATGCTTTTACAATACAAATAGTATACATTTCAATTTTACACCAAAGCACTTACTGCAAACCTAATGGAAACACCTTAGGTTAACTTTCCACATGATTATGAGTAGTTTGAAAGTTGTTTCTTGGCTGTACACATCAACACAAAAAAGTTGTTATCTCAGTGCATGCAATGCTTAGACAATACAAATAGTATACATTTCAATTGTACTGAAAAGTCCTGACTGCAAACCTAATGGAAACACCATAGGTTAACTTTCCACATGATTATGAGTAGCTTGAAAGTTGTTCCATGGCTGTACACATGAACACAATAAAGTTGTTATCTCAGTGCATGCAATGCTTAGACAATACAAATAGTATACATTTCAATTTTACACCAAAGCACTTTCTGCAAACCTAATGGAAACGCTTTAGGTTAATATCCCACATGATTCTGAGATGTCTGAAAGTTGTTTCATACCTGTGCACATAGAGACAAAAAAGTTGATTTCACAGTGAATAGAATGCTTTGACATAAAAGTAATATAAATTTCAATTGTACTCAAAAGTCCTGACTTCAAACCAAAAGCAAACACATTTGGTTAACTTCCCACATGATTATGACTAGCTTTAAAGTTGTTTCATGCCTCAGTTCATCAAGACAAAAAAATTACTTTCTCAGTACTACTATGCTCTGACATTAAGGTAATATACACCTCAATTTTACACCAAAGTACTTACTGCAAACTAATGGAAACACCTTAGGTTAACTTCCCACATGATTATGAGTAGTTTGAAAGTTGTTTCATGGCTGTACACATCAACACAAAAAAGTTGTTATCTCAGTGCATGCAATGCTTAGACAATACAAATAGTATACATTTCAATTTTACACCAAAGTAGTTACTGCAAACCTAATGGAAACAACTTAGATTAACTTCCCACATGATTCTGAGATGGCTGAAAGTTGTTTCATACTTGTGCACATCAAGACAAAAAAGTTGTTTTCTCAGTGCATGCAATGCTTTTACAATACAAATAGTATACATTTCAATTTTACACCAAAGCACTTACTGCAAACCTAATGGAAACACCTTAGGTTAACTTTCCACATGATTATGAGTAGTTTGAAAGTTGTTTCTTGGCTGTACACATCAACAGAAAAAAGTTGTTATCTCAGTGCATGCAATGCTTAGACAATACAAATAGTATACATTTCAATTTTACACCAAAGCACTTACTGCAAACCTGATGGAAATAACTTAGATTAACTTCCCACATGATTCTGAGATGTCTGAAAATTGTTTCATACCTGTGCACATAGAGTCAAAAAAGTTGATTTCACAGTGAATAGAATGCTTTGACATATAAGTAGTATACATTTCGATTATACTCAAAAGTTCTGACTGCAAACCTAATGCAAACACATTTGGTTAACTTCCCACATGAGTATGACTAGCTTTAAAGTTGTTTCATGCCTCAGTTCATCAAGACAAAAAAGTTACATTCTCAGTACTACTATGCTCTGACATTAAGGTAATATACATATCAATTTTACACCAAAGAACTTATTGCAAACTAATGGAAACACCTTAGGTTAACTTCTCACATGATTATGAGTAGTTTGAAAGTTGTTTCTTGGCTGTACACATCAACAGAATAAAGTTGTTATCTCAGTGCATGCAATGCTTAGACAATACAAATAGTATACATTTCAATTTTACACCAAAGCACTTACTGCAAACCTAATGGAAATACCTTAGATTAACTTCCCACATGATTCTGAGATGTCTGAAAGTTGTTTCATAACTGTGCACATAGAGACAAAAAAGTTGATTTCACAGTGAATAGAATGCTTTGACATAAAAGTAGTATACATTTCAATTTTACACCAAAGTACTTACTGCAAACCTAATGGAAACACCATAGGTTAACTTTCCACATGATTATGAGTAGTTTGAAAGTTGTTTCATGGCTGTACACATCAACAGTAAAAAGTTGTTATCTCAGTGCATGCAATGCTTAGACAATACAAATAGTATACATTTCAATTTTACACCAAAGCACTTACTGCAAACCTAATGGAAACAACTTAGATTAACTCCCCACATGATTCTGAGATGTCTGAAAGTTGTTTCATACCTGTGCACATCAAGACAAAAAAGTTGTTTTCTCAGTGCATGCAATGCTTTTACAATACAAATATACATTTCAATTTTACACCAAAGTACTTACTGCAAACCTGTTGGAAACACTTTAGGTTAACTTCCCAGATGATTCTGAGATGTCTGAAAGTTGTTTCATACCTGTGCACATAAAGACAAAAAAGTTGATTTCACAGTGAATGGAATGCTTTGGCATAAAAGTAGTATACATTTCAATTGTACTGAAAAGTCCTGACTGCAAACCTAATGGAAACACCATAGGTTAACTTTCCACATGATTATGAGTAGCTTGAAAGTTGTTCCATGGCTGTACACATGAACACAATAAAGTTGTTATCTCAGTGCATGCAATGCTTAGACAATACAAATAGTATACATTTCAATTTTACACCAAAGCACTTTCTGCAAACCTAATGGAAACGCTTTAGGTTAATATCCCACATGATTCTGAGATGTCTGAAAGTTGTTTCATACCTGTGCACATAGAGACAAAAAAGTTGATTTCACAGTGAATAGAATGCTTTGACATATAAGTAATATACATTTCAATTGTACTCAAAAGTCCTGACTGCAAACCAAAAGCAAACACATTTGGTTAACTTCCCACATGATTATGACTAGCTTTAAAGTTGTTTCATGCCTCAGTTCATCAAGACAAAAAAATTACTTTCTCAGCACTACTATGCTCTGACATTAAGGTAATATACACCTCAATTTTACACCAAAGTACTTACTGCAAACTAATGGAAACACCTTAGGTTAACTTCCCACATGATTATGAGTAGTTTGAAAGTTGTTTCATGGCTGTACACATCAACACAAAAAAGTTGTTATCTCAGAGCATGCAATGCTTAGACAATACAAATAGTATACATTTCAATTTTACACCAAAGTAGTTACTGCAAACCTAATGGAAACAACTTAGATTAACTTCCCACATGATTCTGAGATGGCTGAAAGTTGTTTCATACTTGTGCACATCAAGACAAAAAAGTTGTTTTCTCAGTGCATGCAATGCTTTTACAATACAAATAGTATACATTTCAATTTTACACCAAAGCACTTACTGCAAACCTAATGGAAACACCTTAGGTTAACTTTCCACATGATTATGAGTAGTTTGAAAGTTGTTTCTTGGCTGTACACATCAACAGAAAAAAGTTGTTATCTCAGTGCATGCAATGCTTAGACAATACAAATAGTATACATTTCAATTTTACACCAAAGCACTTACTGCAAACCTAATGCAAATAACTTAGATTAACTTCCCACATGATTCTGAGATGTCTGAAAGTTGTTTCATACCTGTGCACATCAAGACAAAGAAGTTCATTTCACAGTGAATAGAATGCTTTGACATGAAAGTAGTATACATTTCAATTTTACACCAAAGCACTTACTGCAAACCTAATGGAAACACTTTAGGTTAATATCCCACATGATTCTGAGATGTCTGAAAGTTGTTTCATACCTGTGCACATAGAGACAAAAAAGTTGATTTCACAGTGAATAGAATGCTTTGACATAAAAGTAGTATACATTTCAATTGTACTGTAAAGTCCTGACTGCAAACCAAAAGCAAACACATTTGGTTAACTTCCCACATGATTATGACTAGCTTTAAAGTTGTTTCATGCCTCAGTTCATCAAGACAAAAAAGTTACTTTCTCAGTACAACTATGCTCTGACATTAAGGTAATATACATCTCAATTTTACACCAAAGTAGTTACTGCAAACCTAATGGAAACAACTTAGATTAACTTCCCACATGATTCTGAGATGGCTGAAAGTTGTTTCATACTTGTGCACATCAAGACAAAAAAGTTGTTTTCTGAGTGCATGCAATGCTTTTACAATACAAATAGTATACATTTCAATATTACACCAAAGCACTTACTGCAAACCTAATGGAAACACCTTAGGTTAACTTTCCACATGATTATGAGTAGTTTGAAAGTTGTTTCTTGGCTGTACACATCAACACAAAAAAGTTGTTATCTCAGTGCATGCAATGCTTAGACAATGCAAATAGTATACATTTCAATTGTACTGAAAAGTCCTGACTGCAAACCTGATGGAAACACCATAGGTTAACTTTCCACATGATTATGAGTAGCTTGAAAGTTGTTCCATGGCTGTACACATGAACACAATAAAGTTGTTATCTCAGTGCATGCAATGCTTAGACACTACAAATAGTATACATTTCAATTTTACACCAAAGCACTTACTGCAAACCTAATGGAAACACTTTAGGTTAATATCCCAGATGATTCTGAGATGTCTGAAAGTTGTTTCATACCTGTGCACATAGAGACAAAAAAGTTGATTTCACAGTGAATAGAATACTTTGACATAAAAGTAGTATACATTTCAATTGTACTCTAAAGTCCTGACTGCAAACCAAAAGCAAACACATTTGGTTAACTTCCCACATGATTATGACTAGCTTTAAAGTTGTTTCATGCCTCAGTTCATCAAGACAAAAAAGTTACTTTCTCAGTACAACTATGCTCTGACATTAAGGTAATATACATCTCAATTTTACACCAAAGTACTTATTGCAAACTAATGGAAACACCTTAGGTTAACTTCCCACATGATTATGAGTAGTTTGAAAGTTGTTTCATGGCTGTACACATCAACACAAAAAAGTTGTTATCTCAGTGCATGCAATGCTTAGACAATACAAATAGTATACATTTCAATTTTACACCAAAGTAGTTACTGCAAACCTAATGGAAACAACTTAGATTAATTTCCCACATGATTCTGAGATGTCTGAAAGTTGTTTCATACTTGTGCACATCAAGACAAAAAAGTTGTTTTCTCAGTGCATGCAATGCTATTACAATACAAATAGTATACATTTCAATTTTACACCAAAGCACTTACTGCAAACCTAATGGAAACACCTTAGGTTAACTTTCCACATGATTATGAGTAGTTTGAAAGTTGTTTCTTGGCTGTACACATCAACACAAAAAAGTTGTTATCTCAGTGCATGCAATGCTAAGACAATACAAATAGTATACATTTCAATTGTACTGAAAAGTCCTGACTGCAAACCTAATGGAAACACCATAGGTTAACTTTCCATATGATTATGAGTAGTTTGAAAGTTGTTTCTTGGCTGTACACATCAACACAAAAAAGTTGTTATCTCAGTGCATGCAATGATTAGACAATACAAATAGTATACATTTCAATTTTACACCAAAGTAGTTACTGCAAACCTAATGGAAACAATTTAGATTAACTTCCCACATGATTCTGAGATGTCTGAAAGTTGTTTCATACTTGTGCACATCAAGACAAAAAAGTTGTTTTCTCAGTGCATGCAATGGTTTTACAAAACAAATAGTATACATTTCAATTTTACACCAAACCACTTACTGCAAACCTAATGGAAACACCTTAGGTTAACTTTCCACATGATTATGAGTAGTTTGAAAGTTGTTTCTTGGCTGTACCCATCAACAGAAAAAAGTTGTTATCTCAGTGCATGCAATGCTTAGACAATACAAATAGTATACATTTCAATTTTACACCAAAGCACTTACTGCAAACCTAATGGAAATAACTTAGATTAACTTCCCACATGATTCTGAGATGTCTGAAAGTTGTTTCATACCTGTGCACATAGAGACAAAAAAGTTGATTTCACAGTGAATAGAATGCTTTGACATAAAAGTAGTATACATTTCAATTTTACACCAAAGTACTTACTGCAAACCTAATGGAAACACCATAGGTTAACTTTCCACATGATTATGAGTAGTTTGAAAGTTGTTTCATGGCTGTACACATCAAGAGTAAAAAGTTGTTATCTCAGTGCATGCAATGCTTAGACAATACAAATAGTATACATTTCAATTTTACACCAAAGCACTTACTGCAAACCTAAAGGAAACAACTTAGATGAACTTTCCACATGATTATGAGTAGTTTGAAAGTTGTTTCATACCTGTACACATCAACAGAAAAAAGTTGTTATCTCAGTGCATGCAATGCTTAGACAATACAAATAGTATACATTTCAATTTTACACCAAAGCACTTACTGAAAACCTAATGGAAATAACTTAGATTAACTTCCCACATGATTCTGAGATGTCTGAAAGTTGTTTCATACCTGTGCACATAAAGACAAAAAAGTTGATTTCACAGTGAATAGAATGCTTTGGCATAAAAGTAGTATACATTTCAATTTTACTCAAAAGTCCTGACTGCAAACCTAATGGAAACACCTTAGGTTAACTTCCCACATGATTATGAGTAGTTTGAAAGTTGTTTCATTGCTGTACACATCAACTCAAAAAAGCTGTTATCTCAGTGCATGCAATGCTTAGACAATACAAATAGTATACATTTCAATTTTACACCAAAGCACTTACTGCAAACCTAATGGAAACACCTTAGGTTAACTTTCCACATTATTATGAGCAGTTTGAAAGTTGTTTCATGGCTGTACACATCAACACACAGAAGTGGTTATCTCAGTGCATGCAATGCTTAGACAATACAAATAGTATACATTTCAATTTTACACCAAAGCACTTACTGCAAACCTAATGGAAACACTTTAGGTTAACTTCCCACATGATTCTGAGATGTCTGAAACTTGTTTCATACCTGTGCACATAGAGACAAAAAAGTTGATTTCACAGTAAATAGAATGCTTTGACATAAAAGTAGTATACATTTCAATTGTACTCAAAAGTCCTGACTGCAAACCTAAAGCAAACACATTTGGTTAACTTCCCACATGAGTATGACTAGCTTTAAAGTTGTTTCATGCCTCAGTTCATCAAGACAAAAAAGTTACTTTCTCAGTACTACTATGCTCTGACATTAAGGTAATATACATCTCAATTTTACACCAAAGTACTTATTGCAAACTAATGGAAACACCTTAGGTTAACTTCCCACATGATTATGAGTAGTTTGAAAGTTGTTTCATGGCTGTACACATCAACACAAAAAAGTTGTTATCTCAGTGCATGCAATGCTTAGACAATACAAATAGTATACATTTCAATTTTACACCAAAGTAGTTACTGCAAACCTAATGGAAACAACTTAGATTAACTTCCCACATGATTCTGAGATGTCTGAAAGTTGTTTCATACTTGTGCACATCAAGACAAAAAAGTTGTTTTCTCAGTGCATGCAATGCTTTTACAAAACAAATAGTATACATTTCAATTTTACACCAAAGCACTTACTGGAAACCTAATGGAAACACCTTAGGTTAACTTTCCACATGATTATGAGTAGTTTGAAAGTTGTTTCTTGGCTGTACACATCAACAGAAAAAAGTTGTTATCTCAGTGCATGCAATGCTTAGACAATACAAATAGTATACATTTCAATTTTACACCAAAGCACTTACTGCAAACCTAATGGAAATAACTTAGATTAACTTCCCACATGATTCTGAGATGTCTGAAAGTTGTTTCATACCTGTGCACATAGAGACAAAAAAGTTGATTTCACAGTGAATAGAATGCTTTGACATAAAAGTAGTATACATTTCAATTTTACACCAAAGTACTTTCTGCAAACCTAATGGAAACACCATAGGTTAACTTTCCACATGATTATGAGTAGTTTGAAAGTTGTTTCATGGCTGTACACATCAACAGTAAAAAGTTGTTATCTCAGTGCATGCAATGCTTAGACAATACAAATAGTATACATTTCACTTTTACACCAAAGCACTTACTGCAAACCTAATGGAAACAACTTAGATTAATTTCCCACATGATTCTGAGATGTCTGAAACTTGTTTCATACCTGTCCACATAGAGACAAAAAAGTTGATTTCACAGTGAATAGAATGCTTTGACATAAAAGTAGTATACATTTCAATTGTACTCAAAAGTCCTGACTGCAAACCTAAAGCAAACACATTTGGTTCACTTCCCACATAAGTATGACTAGCTTTAAAGTTGTTTCATGCCTCAGTTCATCAAGACAAAAAAGTTACTTTCTCAGTACCACTATGCTCTGACATTAAGGTAATATACATCTCAATTTTACACCAAAGTACTTATTGCAAACTAATGGAAACACCTTAGGTTAACTTCCCACATGATTATGAGTAGTTTGAAAGTTGTTTCATGGCTGTACACATCAACACAAAAAAGTTGTTATCTCAGTGCATGCAATGCTTAGACAATACAAATAGTATACATTTCAATTTTACACCAAAGTAGTTACTGCAAACCTAATGGAAACAACTTAGATTAACTTCCCACATGATTCTGAGATGTCTGAAAGTTGTTTCATACTTGTGCACATCAAGACAAAAAAGTTGTTTTCTCAGTGCATGCAATGCTTTTACAATGACAAATAGTATACATTTCAATTTTACACCAAAGCACTTACTGCAAACCTAATGGAAACACCTTAGGTTAACTTTCCACATGATTATGAGTAGTTTGAAAGTTGTTTCTTGGCTGTACACATCAACAGAAAAAAGATGTTATCTCACTGCATGCAATGCTTAGACAATACAAATAGTATACATTTCAATTTTACACCAAAGCCCTTACTGCAAACCTAATGGAAATAACTTAGATGAACTTCCCACATGATTCTGAGATGTCTGAAAGTTGTTTCATAACTGTGCACATAGAGACAAAAAAGTTGATTTCACAGTGAATAGAATGCTTTGACATAAAAGTAGTATACATTTCAATTTTACACCAAAGTACTTACTGCAAACCTAATGGAAACACCATAGGTTAACTTTCCACATGATTATGAGTAGTTTGAAAGTTGTTTCATGGCTGTACACATCAACAGTAAAAAGTTGTTATCTCAGTGCATGCAATGCTTAGACAATACAAATAGTATACATTTCAATTTTACACCAAAGCACTTACTGCAAACCTAATGGAAACAACTTAGATTAATTTCCCACATGATTCTGAGATGTCTGAAACTTGTTTCATACCTGTGCACATCAAGACAAAAAAGTTGTTTTCTCAGTGCATGCAATGCTTTTACAATACAAATAGTATACATTTCAATTTTACACCAGAGCACTTAATGCAAACCTAATGGAAACACCATAGGTTAACTTTCCACATGATTATGAGTAGTTTGAAAGTTGTTTCACGGCTGTACACATCAACACAAAAAAGTTGTTATCTCAGTGCATGCAATGCTTAGACAATACAAATAGTATACATTTCAATTTTACACCAAAGTACTTACTGCAAACCTGTTGGAAACACTTTAGGTTAACTTCCCAGATGATTCTGAGATGTCTGAAAGTTGTTTCATACCTGTGCACATAAAGACAAAAAAGTTGATTTCACAGTGAATAGAATGCTTTGGCATAAAAGTAGCATACATTTCAATTGTACTGAAAAGTCCTGACTGCAAACCTAATGGAAACACCATAGGTTAACTTTCCACATGATTATGAGTAGCTTGAAAGTTGTTCCATGGCTGTACACATGAACACAATAAAGTTGTTATCTCAGTGCATGCAATGCTTAGACAATACAAATAGTATACATTTCAATTTTACACCAAAGCACTTACTGCAAACCTAATGGAAACAACTTAGATTAACTTCCCACATGATTCTGAGTAGTTTGAAAGTTGTTTCATGGCTGTACACATCAACACAAAAAAGTTGTTATCTCAGTGCATGCAATGCTTAGACAATACAAATAGTATACATTTCAATTTTACACCAAAGCACTTACTGCAAACCTAATGGAAATACCTTAGATTAACTTCCCACATGATTCTGAGATGTCTGAAAGTTGTTTCATATCTGTGCACATAGAGACAAAAAAGTTGATTTCACAGTGAATAGAATGCTTTGACATAAAAGTAGTATACATTTCAATTTTACACCAAAGTACTTACTGCAAACCTAATGGAAACACCATAGGTTAACTTTCCACATGATTATGAGTAGTTTGAAAGTTGTTTCATGGCTGTACACATCAACAGTAAAAAGTTGTTATCTCAGTGCATGCAATGCTTAGACAATACAAATAGTATACATTTCAATTTTACACCAAAGCACTTACTGCAAACCTAATGGAAACAACTTAGATTAACTTCCCACATGATTCTGAGATGTCTGAAAGTTGTTTCATACCTGTGCACATCAAGACAAAAAAGTTGTTTTCTCAGTGCATGCAATGCTTTTACAATACAAATATACATTTCAATTTTACACCAAAGTACTTACTGCAAACCTGTTGGAAACACTTTAGGTTAACTTCCCAGATGATTCTGAGATGTCTCAAAGTTGTTTCATACCTGTGCACATAAAGACAAAAAAGTTGATTTCACAGTGAATGGAATGCTTTGGCATAAAAGTAGTATACATTTCGATTATACTGAAAAGTCCTGACTGCAAACCTAATGGAAACACCATAGGTTAACTTTCCACATGATTATGAGTAGCTTGAAAGTTGTTCCATGGCTGTACACATGAACACAATAAAGTTGTTATCTCAGTGCATGCAATGCTTAGACAATACAAATAGTATACATTTCAATTTACACCAAAGCACTTTCTGTAAACCTAATGGAAACGCTTTAGGTTAATATCCCACATGATTCTGAGATGTCTGAAAGTTGTTTCATACCTGTGCACATAGAGACAAAAAAGTTGATTTCACAGTGAATAGAATGCTTTGACATAAAAGTAATATACATTTCAATTGTACTCAAAAGTCCTGACTGCAAACCAAAAGCAAACACATTTGGTTAACTTCCCACATGATTATGACTAGCTTTAAAGTTGTTTCATGCCTCAGTTCATCAAGACAAAAAAATTACTTTCTCAGTACTACTATGCTCTGACATTAAGGTAATATACACCTCAATTTTACACCAAAGTACTTACTGCAAACTAATGGAAACACCTTAGGTTAACTTCCCACATGATTATGAGTAGTTTGAAAGTTGTTTCATGGCTGTACACATCAACAGAAAAAAGTTGTTATCTCAGTGCATGCAATGCTTAGACAATACAAATAGTATACATTTCAATTTTACACCAAAGTAGTTACTGCAAACCTAATGGAAACAACTTAGATTAACTTCCCACATGATTCTGAGATGGCTGAAAGTTGTTTCATACTTGTGCACATCAAGACAAAAAAGTTGTTTTCTCAGTGCATGCAATGCTTTTACAATACAAATAGTATACATTTCAATTTTACACCAAAGCACTTACTGCAAACCTAATGGAAACACCTTAGGTTAACTTTCCACATGATTATGAGTAGTTTGAAAGTTGTTTCTTGGCTGTACACATCAACAGAAAAAAGTTGTTATCTCAGTGCATGCAATGCTTAGACAATACAAATAGTATACATTTCAATTTTACACCAAAGCACTTACTGCAAACCTAATGCAAATAACTTAGATTAACTTCCCACATGATTCTGAGATGTCTGAAAGTTGTTTCATACCTGTGCACATAGAGACAAAAAAGTTGATTTCACAGTGAATAGAATGCTTTGACATAAAAGTAGTATACATTTCAATTTTACACCAAAGTACTTTCTGCAAACCTAATGGAAACACCATAGGTTAACTTTCCACATGATTATGAGTAGTTTGAAAGTTGTTTCATGGCTGTACACATCAACAGTAAAAAGTTGTTATCTCAGTGCATGCAATGCTTAGACAATACAAATAGTATACATTTCACTTTTACACCAAAGCACTTACTGCAAACCTAATGGAAACAACTTAGATTAATTTCCCACATGATTCTGAGATGTCTGAAACTTGTTTCATACCTGTCCACATAGAGACAAAAAAGTTGATTTCACAGTGAATAGAATGCTTTGACATAAAAGTAGTATACATTTCAATTGTACTCAAAAGTCCTGACTGCAAACCTAAAGCAAACACATTTGGTTCACTTCCCACATAAGTATGACTAGCTTTAAAGTTGTTTCATGCCTCAGTTCATCAAGACAAAAAAGTTACTTTCTCAGTACCACTATGCTCTGACATTAAGGTAATATACATCTCAATTTTACACCAAAGTACTTATTGCAAACTAATGGAAACACCTTAGGTTAACTTCCCACATGATTATGAGTAGTTTGAAAGTTGTTTCATGGCTGTACACATCAACACAAAAAAGTTGTTATCTCAGTGCATGCAATGCTTAGACAATACAAATAGTATACATTTCAATTTTACACCAAAGTAGTTACTGCAAACCTAATGGAAACAACTTAGATTAACTTCCCACATGATTCTGAGATGTCTGAAAGTTGTTTCATACTTGTGCACATCAAGACAAAAAAGTTGTTTTCTCAGTGCATGCAATGCTTTTACAATACAAATAGTATACATTTCAATTTTACACCAAAGCACTTACTGCAAACCTAATGGAAACACCTTAGGTTAACTTTCCACATGATTATGAGTAGTTTGAAAGTTGTTTCTTGGCTGTACACATCAACAGAAAAAAGATGTTATCTCACTGCATGCAATGCTTAGACAATACAAATAGTATACATTTCAATTTTACACCAAAGCCCTTACTGCAAACCTAATGGAAATAACTTAGATGAACTTCCCACATGATTCTGAGATGTCTGAAAGTTGTTTCATAACTGTGCACATAGAGACAAAAAAGTTGATTTCACAGTGAATAGAATGCTTTGACATAAAAGTAGTATACATTTCAATTTTACACCAAAGTACTTACTGCAAACCTAATGGAAACACCATAGGTTAACTTTCCACATGATTATGAGTAGTTTGAAAGTTGTTTCATGGCTGTACACATCAACAGTAAAAAGTTGTTATCTCAGTGCATGCAATGCTTAGACAATACAAATAGTATACATTTCAATTTTACACCAAAGCACTTACTGCAAACCTAATGGAAACAACTTAGATTAATTTCCCACATGATTCTGAGATGTCTGAAACTTGTTTCATACCTGTGCACATCAAGACAAAAAAGTTGTTTTCTCAGTGCATGCAATGCTTTTACAATACAAATAGTATACATTTCAATTTTACACCAGAGCACTTAATGCAAACCTAATGGAAACACCATAGGTTAACTTTCCACATGATTATGAGTAGTTTGAAAGTTGTTTCACGGCTGTACACATCAACACAAAAAAGTTGTTATCTCAGTGCATGCAATGCTTAGACAATACAAATAGTATACATTTCAATTTTACACCAAAGTACTTACTGCAAACCTGTTGGAAACACTTTAGGTTAACTTCCCAGATGATTCTGAGATGTCTGAAAGTTGTTTCATACCTGTGCACATAAAGACAAAAAAGTTGATTTCACAGTGAATAGAATGCTTTGGCATAAAAGTAGCATACATTTCAATTGTACTGAAAAGTCCTGACTGCAAACCTAATGGAAACACCATAGGTTAACTTTCCACATGATTATGAGTAGCTTGAAAGTTGTTCCATGGCTGTACACATGAACACAATAAAGTTGTTATCTCAGTGCATGCAATGCTTAGACAATACAAATAGTATACATTTCAATTTTACACCAAAGCACTTACTGCAAACCTAATGGAAACAACTTAGATTAACTTCCCACATGATTCTGAGTAGTTTGAAAGTTGTTTCATGGCTGTACACATCAACACAAAAAAGTTGTTATCTCAGTGCATGCAATGCTTAGACAATACAAATAGTATACATTTCAATTTTACACCAAAGCACTTACTGCAAACCTAATGGAAATACCTTAGATTAACTTCCCACATGATTCTGAGATGTCTGAAAGTTGTTTCATATCTGTGCACATAGAGACAAAAAAGTTGATTTCACAGTGAATAGAATGCTTTGACATAAAAGTAGTATACATTTCAATTTTACACCAAAGTACTTACTGCAAACCTAATGGAAACACCATAGGTTAACTTTCCACATGATTATGAGTAGTTTGAAAGTTGTTTCATGGCTGTACACATCAACAGTAAAAAGTTGTTATCTCAGTGCATGCAATGCTTAGACAATACAAATAGTATACATTTCAATTTTACACCAAAGCACTTACTGCAAACCTAATGGAAACAACTTAGATTAACTTCCCACATGATTCTGAGATGTCTGAAAGTTGTTTCATACCTGTGCACATCAAGACAAAAAAGTTGTTTTCTCAGTGCATGCAATGCTTTTACAATACAAATATACATTTCAATTTTACACCAAAGTACTTACTGCAAACCTGTTGGAAACACTTTAGGTTAACTTCCCAGATGATTCTGAGATGTCTCAAAGTTGTTTCATACCTGTGCACATAAAGACAAAAAAGTTGATTTCACAGTGAATGGAATGCTTTGGCATAAAAGTAGTATACATTTCGATTATACTGAAAAGTCCTGACTGCAAACCTAATGGAAACACCATAGGTTAACTTTCCACATGATTATGAGTAGCTTGAAAGTTGTTCCATGGCTGTACACATGAACACAATAAAGTTGTTATCTCAGTGCATGCAATGCTTAGACAATACAAATAGTATACATTTCAATTTTACACCAAAGCACTTTCTGTAAACCTAATGGAAACGCTTTAGGTTAATATCCCACATGATTCTGAGATGTCTGAAAGTTGTTTCATACCTGTGCACATAGAGACAAAAAAGTTGATTTCACAGTGAATAGAATGCTTTGACATAAAAGTAATATACATTTCAATTGTACTCAAAAGTCCTGACTGCAAACCAAAAGCAAACACATTTGGTTAACTTCCCACATGATTATGACTAGCTTTAAAGTTGTTTCATGCCTCAGTTCATCAAGACAAAAAAATTACTTTCTCAGTACTACTATGCTCTGACATTAAGGTAATATACACCTCAATTTTACACCAAAGTACTTACTGCAAACTAATGGAAACACCTTAGGTTAACTTCCCACATGATTATGAGTAGTTTGAAAGTTGTTTCATGGCTGTACACATCAACACAAAAAAGTTGTTATCTCAGTGCATGCAATGCTTAGACAATACAAATAGTATACATTTCAATTTTACACCAAAGTAGTTACTGCAAACCTAATGGAAACAACTTAGATTAACTTCCCACATGATTCTGAGATGGCTGAAAGTTGTTTCATACTTGTGCACATCAAGACAAAAAAGTTGTTTTCTCAGTGCATGCAATGCTTTTACAATACAAATAGTATACATTTCAATTTTACACCAAAGCACTTACTGCAAACCTAATGGAAACACCTTAGGTTAACTTTCCACATGATTATGAGTAGTTTGAAAGTTGTTTCTTGGCTGTACACATCAACAGAAAAAAGTTGTTATCTCAGTGCATGCAATGCTTAGACAATACAAATAGTATACATTTCAATTTTACACCAAAGCACTTACTGCAAACCTAATGCAAATAACTTAGATTAACTTCCCACATGATTCTGAGATGTCTGAAAGTTGTTTCATACCTGTGCACATCAAGACAAAGAAGTTCATTTCACAGTGAATAGAATGCTTTGACATGAAAGTCGTATACATTTCAATTTTACACCAAAGCACTTACTGCAAACCTAATGGAAACACTTTAGGTTAATATCCCACATGATTCTGAGATGTCTGAAAGTTGTTTCATACCTGTGCACATAGAGACAAAAAAGTTGATTTCACAGTGAATAGAATGCTTTGACATAAAAGTAGTATACATTTCAATTGTACTCTAAAGTCCTGACTGCAAACCAAAAGCAAACACATTTGGTTAACTTCCCACATGATTATGACTAGCTTTAAAGTTGTTTCATGCCTCAGTTCATCAAGACAAAAAAGTTACTTTCTCAGTACAACTATGCTCTGACATTAAGGTAATATACATCTCAATTTTACACCAAAGTAGTTACTGCAAACCTAATGGAAACAACTTAGATTAACTTCCCACATGATTCTGAGATGGCTGAAAGTTGTTTCATACTTGTGCACATCAAGACAAAAAAGTTGTTTTCTCAGTGCATGCAATGCTTTTACAATACAAATAGTATACATTTCAATTTTACACCAAAGCACTTACTGCAAACCTAATGGAAACACCTTAGGTTAACTTTCCACATGATTATGAGTAGTTTGAAAGTTGTTTCTTGGCTGTACACATCAACAGAAAAAAGTTGTTATCTCAGTGCATGCAATGCTTAGACAATACAAATAGTATACATTTCAATTTTACACCAAAGCACTTACTGCAAACCTAATGGAAATAACTTAGATTAACTTCCCACATGATTCTGAGATGTCTGAAAATTGTTTCATACCTGTGCACATAGAGTCAAAAAAGTTGATTTCACAGTGAATAGAATGCTTTGACATATAAGTAGTATACATTTCGATTATACTCAAAAGTTCTGACTGCAAACCTAATGCAAACACATTTGGTTAACTTCCCACATGAGTATGACTAGCTTTAAAGTTGTTTCATGCCTCAGTTCATCAAGACAAAAAAGTTACATTCTCAGTACTACTATGCTCTGACATTAAGGTAATATACATATCAATTTTACACCAAAGAACTTATTGCAAACTAATGGAAACACCTTAGGTTAACTTCCCACATGATTATGAGTAGTTTGAAAGTTGTTTCTTGGCTGTACACATCAACAGAATAAAGTTGTTATCTCAGTGCATGCAATGCTTAGACAATACAAATAGTATACATTTCAATTTTACACCAAAGCACTTACTGCAAACCTAATGGAAATACCTTAGATTAACTTCCCACATGATTCTGAGATGTCTGAAAGTTGTTTCATAACTGTGCACATAGAGACAAAAAAGTTGATTTCACAGTGAATAGAATGCTTTGACATAAAAGTAGTATACATTTCAATTTTACACCAAAGTACTTACTGCAAACCTAATGGAAACACCATAGGTTAACTTTCCACATGATTATGAGTAGTTTGAAAGTTGTTTCATGGCTGTACACATCAACAGTAAAAAGTTGTTATCTCAGTGCATGCAATGCTTAGACAATACAAATAGTATACATTTCAATTTTACACCAAAGCACTTACTGCAAACCTAATGGAAACAACTTAGATTAACTTCCCACATGATTCTGAGATGTCTGAAAGTTGTTTCATACCTGTGCACATCAAGACAAAAAAGTTGTTTTCTCAGTGCATGCAATGCTTTTACAATACAAATATACATTTCAATTTTACACCAAAGTACTTACTGCAAACCTGTTGGAAACACTTTAGGTTAACTTCCCAGATGATTCTGAGATGTCTGAAAGTTGTTTCATACCTGTGCACATAAAGACAAAAAAGTTGATTTCACAGTGAATGGAATGCTTTGACATAAAAGTAGTATACATTTCAATTGTACTGAAAAGTCCTGACTGCAAACCTAATGGAAACACCATAGCTTAACTTTCCACATGATTATGAGTAGCTTGAAAGTTGTTCCATGGCTGTACACATGAACACAATAAAGTTGTTATCTCAGTGCATGCAATGCTTAGACAATACAAATAGTATACATTTCAATTTTACACCAAAGCACTTTCTGCAAACCTAATGGAAACGCTTTAGGTTAATATCCCACATGATTCTGAGATGTCTGAAAGTTGTTTCATACCTGTGCACATAGAGACAAAAAAGTTGATTTCACAGTGAATAGAATGCTTTGACATAAAAGTAATATACATTTCAATTGTACTCAAAAGTCCTGACTGCAAACCAAAAGCAAACACATTTGGTTAACTTCCCACATGATTATGACTAGCTTTAAAGTTGTTTCATGCCTCAGTTCATCAAGACAAAAAAATTACTTTCTCAGTACTACTATGCTCTGACATTAAGGTAATATACACCTCAATTTTACACCAAAGTACTTACTGCAAACTAATGGAAACACCTTAGGTTAACTTCCCACATGATTATGAGTAGTTTGAAAGTTGTTTCATGGCTGTACACATCAACACAAAAAAGTTGTTATCTCAGTGCATGCAATGCTTAGACAATACAAATAGTATACATTTCAATTTTACACCAAAGTAGTTACTGCAAACCTAATGGAAACAACTTAGATTAACTTCCCACATGATTCTGAGATGGCTGAAAGTTGTTTCATACTTGTGCACATCAAGACAAAAAAGTTGTTTTCTCAGTGCATGCAATGCTTTTACAATACAAATAGTATACATTTCAATTTTACACCAAAGCACTTACTGCAAACCTAATGGAAACACCTTAGGTTAACTTTCCACATGATTATGAGTAGTTTGAAAGTTGTTTCTTGGCTGTACACATCAACAGAAAAAAGTTGTTATCTCAGTGCATGCAATGCTTAGACAATACAAATAGTATACATTTCAATTTTACACCAAAGCACTTACTGCAAACCTAATGCAAATAACTTAGATTAACTTCCCACATGATTCTGAGATGTCTGAAAGTTGTTTCATACCTGTGCACATCAAGACAAAGAAGTTCATTTCACAGTGAATAGAATGCTTTGACATGAAAGTAGTATACATTTCAATTTTACACCAAAGCACTTACTGCAAACCTAATGGAAACACTTTAGGTTAATATCCCACATGATTCTGAGATGTCTGAAAGTTGTTTCATACCTGTGCACATAGAGACAAAAAAGTTGATTTCACAGTGAATAGAATGCTTTGACATATAAGTAGTATACATTTCGAATATACTCAAAAGTCCTGACTGCAAACCTAATGCAAACACATTTCGTTAACTACCCAGATGAGGATGACTAGCTTTAAAGTTGTTTCATGCCTCAGTTCATCAAGACAAAAAAGTTACTTTCTCAGTACTACTATGCTCTGACATTAAGGTAATATACATTTCAATTTTACACCAAAGCACTTACTGCAAACCTAATGGAAACAACTTAGATTAACTTCCCACATGATTCTGAGTAGTTTGAAAGTTGTTTCATGGCTGTACACATCAACACAAAGAAGTTGTTATCTCAGTGCATGCAATGCTTAGACAATACAAATAGTATACATTTCAATTTTACACCAAAGTAGTTACTGGAAACCTAATGGAAACAACATAGATTAACTTCCCACATGATTCTGAGATGTCTGAAAGTTGTTTCATACTTGTGCACATCACGACAAAAAAGTTGTTTTCTCAGTGCATGCAATGCTTTTACAATACAAATAGTATATATTTCAATTTTACACCAAAGCACTTACTGCAAACCTAATGGAAACACCTTAGGTTAACTTTCCACATGATTATGAGTAGTTTGAATGTTGTTTCTTGGCTCTACACATCAACAGAAAAAAGTTGTTATCTCAGTGCATGCAATGCTTACACAATACAAATAGTATACATTTCAATTTTACACCAAAGCACTTACTGCAAACCTAATGGAAATAACTTAGATTAACTTCCCACATGATTCTGAGATGTCTGAAAGTTGTTTCATACCTGTGCACATAGAGACAAAAAAGTTGATTTCACAGTGAATAGAATGCTTTGACATAAAAGTAGTATACATTTCAATTTTACACCAAACTACTTACTGCAAACCTAATGGAAACACCTTAGGTTAACTTCCCACATGATTATGAGTAGTTTGAAAGTTGTTTCATTGCTGTACACATCAACTCAAAAAAGTTGTTATCTCAGTGCATGCAATGCTTAGACAATACAAATAGTATACATTTCAATTTTACACCAAAGCACTTACTGCAAACCTAATGGAAACAACTTAGATTAACTTCCCACATGATTCTGAGATGTCTGAAAGTTGTTTCATACCTGTGCACATAAAGACAAAAAAGTTGATTTCTCAGTGAATAGAATGCTTTGACATAAATGTAGTTTCCATTTCAATTGTACTCAAACGTCCTCACTGCAAACCTAATGGAAACACCATAGGGTAACTTTCCACATGATTATGAGCAGTTTGAAAGTCGTTTCATGGCTATACACATCAACACAAAAAAGTTGTTATCTCAGTGCATGCAATGCTTAGACAATACAAATAGTATACATTTCAATTTTACACCAAAGCACTTACTGCAAACCTAATGGAAACACCTTAGGTTATCTTTCCACATTATTATGAGTAGTTTGAAAGTTGTTTCATGGCTGTACACATCAACACACAAAAGTGGTTATCTCAGTGCATGCAATGCTTAGACAATACAAATAGTATACATTTCAATTTAACACCAAAGCACTTACTGCAAACCTAATGGAAACACATTTGGTTAACTTCCCACATGAGTATGACTAGCTTTAAAGTTGTTTCATGCCTCAGTTCATCAAGACAAAAAAGTTACTTTCTCAGTACTACTATGCTCTGACATTAAGGTAATATACATCTCAATTTTAAACCAAAGTACTTATTGCAAACTAATGGAAAAACCTTAGGTTAACTTCCCACATGATTATGAGTAGTTTGAAAGTTGTTTCATGGCTGTACACATCAACAGAAAAAAGTTGTTATCTCAGTGCATGCAATGCTTAGACAATACAAATAGTATACATTTCAATTTTACACCAAAGCACTTACTGCAAACCTAATGGAAATAATTTAGATTAACTTCCCACATGATTCTGAGATGTCTGAAAGTTGTTTCATACCTGTGCACATAAAGACAAAAAAGTTGATTTCACAGTGAATAGAATGCTTTGGCATAAAAGTAGTATACATTTCAATTGTACTGAAAAGTCCTGACTGCAAACCTAATGGAAACACCATAGGTTAACTTTCCACATGATTATGAGTAGCTTGAAAGTTGTTCCATGGCTGTACACATGAACACAATAAAGTTGTTATCTCAGTGCATGCAATGCTTAGACAATACAAATAGTATACATTTCAATTTTACACCAAAGCACTTTCTGCAAACCTAATGGAAACACTTTAGGTTAATATCCCACATGATTCTGAGATGTCTGAAAGTTGTTTCATACCTGTGCACATAGAGACAAAAAAGTTGATTTCACAGTGAATAGAATGCTTTGACATAAAAGTAATATACATTTCAATTGTACTCAAAAGTCCTGACTGCAAACCAAAAGCAAACACATTTGGTTAACTTCCCACATGATTATGACTAGCTTTAAAGTTGTTTCATGCCTCAGTTCATCAAGACAAAAAAATTACTTTCTCAGTACTACTATGCTCTGACATTAAGGTAATATACATCTCAATTTTACACCAAAGTACTTACTGCAAACTAATGGAAACACCTTAGGGTGTTTCCCACATGATTATGAGTAGTTTGAAAGTTGTTTCATGGCTGTACAGATCAACACAAAAAAGCGGTTATCTCAGTGCATGCAATGATGAGACAATACAAATAGTATACATTTCAATTTTACACCAAAGTAGTTACTGCAAACCTAATGGAAACAACTTAGATTAACTTCCCACATGATTCTGAGATGTCTGAAAGTTGTTTCATACTTGTGCACATCAAGACAAAAAAGTTGTTTTCTCAGTGCATGCAATGCTTTTACAATACAAATAGTATACATTTCAATTTTACACCAAAGCACTTACTGCAAACCTAATGGAAACACCTTAGGTTAACTTTCCACATGATTATGAGTAGTTTGAAAGTTGTTTCTTGGCTGTACACATCAACAGAAAAAAGTTGTTATCTCAGTGCATGCAATGCTTTGACAATACAAATAGTATACATTTCAATTTTACACCAAAGCACTTACTGCAAACCTAATGGAAATAACTTAGATTAACTTCCCACATGATTCTGAGATGTCTGAAAGTTGTTTCATACCTGTGCACATCAAGACAAAAAAGTTCATTTCACAGTGAATAGAATGCTTTGACATAAAAGTAGTATACATTTCAATTTTACACCAAAGCACTTACTGCAAACCTAATGGAAACACTTTAGGTTAATATCCCACATGATTCTGAGATGTCTGAAAGTTGTTTCATACCTGTGCACATAGACACAAAAAAGTTGATTTCACAGTGAATAGAATGCTTTGACATATAAGTAGTATACATTTCGATTATACTCAAAAGTCCTGACTGCAAACCTAATGCAAACACATTTGGTTAACTACCCAGATGAGTATGACTAGCTTTAAAGTTGTTTCATGCCTCAGTTCATCAAGACAAAAAAGTTACTTTCTCAGTACTACTATGCTCTGACATTAAGGTAATATACATTTCAATTTTACACCAAAGCACTTACTGCAAACCTAATGGAAACACCTTAGGTTAACTTTCCACATGATTATGAGTAGTTTGAATGTTGTTTCTTGGCTCTACACATCAACAGAAAAAAGTTGTTATCTCAGTGCATGCAATGCTTACACAATACAAATAGTATACATTTCAATTTTACACCAAAGCACTTACTGCAAACCTAATGGAAATAACTTAGATTAACTTCCCACATGATTCTGAGATGTCTGAAAGTTGTTTCATACCTGTGCACATAGAGACAAAAAAGTTGATTTCACAGTGAATAGAATGCTTTGACATAAATGGAGTTTCCATTTCAATTGTACTCAAAAGTCCTCACTGCAAACCTAATGGAAACACCATAGGGTAACTTTCCACATGATTATGAGCAGTTTGAAAGTCGTTTCATGGCTATACACATCAACACAAAAAAGTTGTTATCTCAGTGCGTGCAATGCTTAGACAATACAAATAGTATACATTTCAATTTTACACCAAAGCACTTACTGCAAACCTAATGGAAACACCTTAGGTTAACTTTCCACATTATTATGAGTAGTTTGAAAGTTGTTTCATGGCTGTACACATCAACACACAAAAGTGGTTATCTCAGTGCATGCAATGCTTAGACAATACAAATAGTATACATTTCAATTTTACACCAAAGCACTTACTGCAAACCTAATGGAAACACATTTGGTTAACTTCCCAGATGAGTATGACTAGCTTTAAAGATGTTAAATGCCTCAGTTCATCAAGACAAAAAAGTTACTTTCTCAGTACTACTATGCTCTGACATTAAGGTAATATACATCTCAATTTTACACCAAAGTACTTACTGCAAACTAATGGAAACACCTTAGGTTAACTTCCCATATGATTATGAGTAGTTTGAAAGTTGTTTCATGGCTGTGCAGATCAACACAAAAAAGTGGTTATCTCAGTGCATGCAATGATTAGACAATACAAATAGTATACATTTCAATTTTACACCAAAGTAGTTACTGCAAACCTAATGGAAACAACTTAGATTAACTTCCCACATGATTCTGAGATGTCTGAAAGTTGTTTCATACTTGTGCACATCAAGACAAAAAAGTTCATTTCACAGTGAATAGAATGCTTTGACATAAAAGTAGTATACATTTCAATTTTACACCAAAGCACTTACTGCAAACCTAATGGAAACACTTTAGGTTAATATCCCACATGATTCTGAGATGTCTGAAAGTTGTTTCATACCTGTGCACATAGAGACAAAAAAGTTGATTTCACAGTGAATAGAATGCTTTGACATATAAGTAGTATACATTTCGATTATACTCAAAAGTCCTGACTGCAAACCTAATGCAAACACATTTGGTTAACTTCCCAGATGAGTATGACTAGCTTTAAAGTTCTTTCATGCCTCAGTTCATCAAGACAAAAAAGTTACTTTCTCAGTACTACTATGCTCTGACATTAAGGTAATATACATTTCAATTTTACACCAAAGCACTTACTGGAAACCTAATGGAAACAACTTAGATTAACTTCCCACATGATTCTGAGATGTCTGAAAGTTGTTTCATACTTGTGCACATCACGACAAAAAAGTTGTTTTCTCAGTGCATGCAATGCTTTTACAATACAAATAGTATACATTTCAATTTTACACCAAAGCACTTACTGCAAACCTAATGGAAACACCTTAGGTTAACTTTCCACATGATTATGAGTAGTTTGCATGTTGTTTCTTGGCTGTACACATCAACAGAAAAAAGTTGTTATCTCAGTGCATGCAATGCTTACACAATACAAATAGTATACATTTCAATTTTACACCAAAGCACTTACTGCAAACCTAATGGAAATAACTTAGATTAACTTCCCACATGATTCTGAGATGTCTGAAAGTTGTTTCATACCTGTGCACATAGAGACAAAAAAGTTGATTTCACAGTGAATAGAATGCTTTGACATAAAAGTAGTATACATTTCAATTTTACACCAAACTACTTACTGCAAACCTAATGGAAACACCATAGGTTAACTTTCCACATGATTATGAGTAGTTTGAAAGTTGTTTCATGGCTGTACACATCAACAGTAAAAAGTTGTTATCTCAGTGCATGCAATGCTTAGACAATACAAATAGTATACATTTCAATTTTACACCAAAGCACTTACTGCAAACCTAATGGAAACAACTTAGATTAATTTCCCACATGATTCTGAGATGTCTGAAAGTTGTTTCATACCTGTGCACATAGAGACAAAAAAGTTGATTTCACAGTGAATAGAATGCTTTGACATAAAAGTAATATACATTTCAATTGTACTCAAAAGTCCTCACTTCAAACCAAAAGCAAACACATTTGGTTAACTTCCCACATGATTATGACTAGCTTTAAAGTTGTTTCATGCCTCAGTTCATCAAGACAAAAAAATTACTTTCTCAGTACTACTATGCTCTGACATTAAGGTAATATACACCTCAATTTTACACCAAAGCACTTACTGCAAACCTAATGGAAACACCTTAGGTTAACTTTCCACATGATTATGAGTAGTTTGAATGTTGTTTCTTGGCTCTACACATCAACAGAAAAAAGTTGTTATCTCAGTGCATGCAATGCTTACACAATACAAATAGTATACATTTCAATTTTACACCAAAGCACTTACTGCAAACCTAATGGAAATAACTTAGATTAACTTCCCACATGATTCTGAGATGTCTGAAAGTTGTTTCATACCTGTGCACATAGAGACAAAAAAGTTGATTTCACAGTGAATAGAATGCTTTGACATAAATGGAGTTTCCATTTCAATTGTACTCAAAAGTCCTCACTGCAAACCTAATGGAAACACCATAGGGTAACTTTCCACATGATTATGAGCAGTTTGAAAGTCGTTTCATGGCTATACACATCAACACAAAAAAGTTGTTATCTCAGTGCGTGCAATGCTTAGACAATACAAATAGTATACATTTCAATTTTTCACCAAAGCACTTACTGCAAACCTAATGGAAACACCTTAGGTTAACTTTCCACATTATTATGAGTAGTTTGAAAGTTGTTTCATGGCTGTACACATCAACACACAAAAGTGGTTATCTCAGTGCATGCAATGCTTAGACAATACAAATAGTATACATTTCAATTTTACACCAAAGCACTTACTGCAAACCTAATGGAAACACATTTGGTTAACTTCCCAGATGAGTATGACTAGCTTTAAAGATGTTAAATGCCTCAGTTCATCAAGACAAAAAAGTTACTTTCTCAGTACTACTATGCTCTGACATTAAGGTAATATACATCTCAATTTTACACCAAAGTACTTACTGCAAACTAATGGAAACACCTTAGGTTAACTTCCCATATGATTATGAGTAGTTTGAAAGTTGTTTCATGGCTGTGCAGATCAACACAAAAAAGTGGTTATCTCAGTGCATGCAATGATTAGACAATACAAATAGTATACATTTCAATTTTACACCAAAGTAGTTACTGCAAACCTAATGGAAACAACTTAGATTAACTTCCCACATGATTCTGAGATGTCTGAAAGTTGTTTCATACTTGTGCACATCAAGACAAAAAAGTTCATTTCACAGTGAATAGAATGCTTTGACATAAAAGTAGTATACATTTCAATTTTACACCAAAGCACTTACTGCAAACCTAATGGAAACACTTTAGGTTAATATCCCACATGATTCTGAGATGTCTGAAAGTTGTTTCATACCTGTGCACATAGAGACAAAAAAGTTGATTTCACAGTGAATAGAATGCTTTGACATATAAGTAGTATACATTTCGATTATACTCAAAAGTCCTGACTGCAAACCTAATGCAAACACATTTGGTTAACTTCCCAGATGAGTATGACTAGCTTTAAAGTTCTTTCATGCCTCAGTTCATCAAGACAAAAAAGTTACTTTCTCAGTACTACTATGCTCTGACATTAAGGTAATATACATTTCAATTTTACACCAAAGCACTTACTGGAAACCTAATGGAAACAACTTAGATTAACTTCCCACATGATTCTGAGATGTCTGAAAGTTGTTTCATACTTGTGCACATCACGACAAAAAAGTTGTTTTCTCAGTGCATGCAATGCTTTTACAATACAAATAGTATACATTTCAATTTTACACCAAAGCACTTACTGCAAACCTAATGGAAACACCTTAGGTTAACTTTCCACATGATTATGAGTAGTTTGCATGTTGTTTCTTGGCTGTACACATCAACAGAAAAAAGTTGTTATCTCAGTGCATGCAATGCTTACACAATACAAATAGTATACATTTCAATTTTACACCAAAGCACTTACTGCAAACCTAATGGAAATAACTTAGATTAACTTCCCACATGATTCTGAGATGTCTGAAAGTTGTTTCATACCTGTGCACATAGAGACAAAAAAGTTGATTTCACAGTGAATAGAATGCTTTGACATAAAAGTAATATACATTTCAATTGTACTCAAAAGTCCTCACTTCAAACCAAAAGCAAACACATTTGGTTAACTTCCCACATGATTATGACTAGCTTTAAAGTTGTTTCATGCCTCAGTTCATCAAGACAAAAAAATTACTTTCTCAGTACTACTATGCTCTGACATTAAGGTAATATACACCTCAATTTTACACCAAAGTACTTACTGCAAACTAATGGAAACACCTTAGGTTAACTTCCCACATGATTATGAGTAGTTTGAAAGTTGTTTCATGGCTGTACACATCAACACAAAAAAGTTGTTATCTCAGTGCATGCAATGCTTAGACAATACAAATAGTATACATTTCAATTTTACACCAAAGTAGTTACTGCAAACCTAATGGAAACAACTTAGATTAACTTCCCACATGATTCTGAGATGGCTGAAAGTTGTTTCATACTTGTGCACATCAAGACAAAAAAGTTGTTTTCTCAGTGCATGCAATGCTTTTACAATACAAATAGTATACATTTCAATTTTACACCAAAGCACTTACTGCAAACCTAATGGAAACACCTTAGGTTAACTTTCCACATGATTATGAGTAGTTTGAAAGTTGTTTCTTGGCTGTACACATCAACAGAAAAAAGTTGTTATCTCAGTGCATGCAATGCTTAGACAATACAAATAGTATACATTTCAATTTTACACCAAAGCACTTACTGCAAACCTAATGGAAATAACTTAGATTAACTTCCCACATGATTCTGAGATGTCTGAAAATTGTTTCATACCTGTGCACATAGAGTCAAAAAAGTTGATTTCACAGTGAATAGAATGCTTTGACATATAAGTAGTATACATTTCGATTATACTCAAAAGTTCTGACTGCAAACCTAATGCAAACACATTTGGTTAACTTCCCACATGAGTATGACTAGCTTTAAAGTTGTTTCATGCCTCAGTTCATCAAGACAAAAAAGTTACATTCTCAGTACTACTATGCTCTGACATTAAGGTAATATACATATCAATTTTACACCAAAGAACTTATTGCAAACTAATGGAAACACCTTAGGTTAACTTCCCACATGATTATGAGTAGTTTGAAAGTTGTTTCTTGGCTGTACACATCAACAGAATAAAGTTGTTATCTCAGTGCATGCAATGCTTAGACAATACAAATAGTATACATTTCAATTTTACACCAAAGCACTTACTGCAAACCTAATGGAAATACCTTAGATTAACTTCCCACATGATTCTGAGATGTCTGAAAGTTGTTTCATAACTGTGCACATAGAGACAAAAAAGTTGATTTCACAGTGAATAGAATGCTTTGACATAAAAGTAGTATACATTTCAATTTTACACCAAAGTACTTACTGCAAACCGAATGGAAACACGATAGGTTAACTTTCCACATGATTATGAGTAGTTTGAAAGTTGTTTCATGGCTGTACACATCAACAGTAAAAAGTTGTTATCTCAGTGCATGCAATGCTTAGACAATACAAATAGTATACATTTCAATTTTACACCAAAGCACTTACTGCAAACCTAATGGAAACAACTTAGATTAACTTCCCACATGATTCTGAGATGTCTGAAAGTTGTTTCATACCTGTGCACATCAAGACAAAAAAGTTGTTTTCTCAGTGCATGCAATGCTTTTACAATACAAATATACATTTCAATTTTACACCAAAGTACTTACTGCAAACCTGTTGGAAACACTTTAGGTTAACTTCCCAGATGATTCTGAGATGTCTGAAAGTTGTTTCATACCTGTGCACATAAAGACAAAAAAGTTGATTTCACAGTGAATGGAATGCTTTGGCATAAAAGTAGTATACATTTCAATTGTACTGAAAAGTCCTGACTGCAAACCTAATGGAAACACCATAGGTTAACTTTCCACATGATTATGAGTAGCTTGAAAGTTGTTCCATGGCTGTACACATGAACACAATAAAGTTGTTATCTCAGTGCATGCAATGCTTAGACAATACAAATAGTATACATTTCAATTTTACACCTAAGCACTTTCTGCAAACCTAATGGAAACGCTTTAGGTTAATATCCCACATGATTCTGAGATGTCTGAAAGTTGTTTCATACCTGTGCACATAGAGACAAAAAAGTTGATTTCACAGTGAATAGAATGCTTTGACATAAAAGTAATATACATTTCAATTGTACTCAAAAGTCCTGACTGCAAACCAAAAGCAAACACATTTGGTTAACTTCCCACATGATTATGACTAGCTTTAAAGTTGTTTCATGCCTCAGTTCATCAAGACAAAAAAATTACTTTCTCAGTACTACTATGCTCTGACATTAAGGTAATATACACCTCAATTTTACACCAAAGTACTTACTGCAAACTAATGGAAACACCTTAGGTTAACTTCCCACATGATTATGAGTAGTTTGAAAGTTGTTTCATGGCTGTACACATCAACACAAAAAAGTTGTTATCTCAGTGCATGCAATGCTTAGACAATACAAATAGTATACATTTCAATTTTACACCAAAGTAGTTACTGCAAACCTAATGGAAACAACTTAGATTAACTTCCCACATGATTCTGAGATGGCTGAAAGTTGTTTCATACCTGTGCACATCAAGACAAAGAAGTTCATTTCACAGTGAATAGAATGCTTTGACATGAAAGTAGTATACATTTCAATTTTACACCAAAGCACTTACTGCAAACCTAATGGAAACACTTTAGGTTAATATCCCACATGATTCTGAGATGTCTGAAAGTTGTTTCATACCTGTGCACATAGAGACAAAAAAGTTGATTTCACAGTGAATAGAATGCTTTGACATATAAGTAGTATACATTTCGAATATACTCAAAAGTCCTGACTGCAAACCTAATGCAAACACATTTCGTTAACTACCCAGATGAGTATGACTAGCTTTAAAGTTGTTTCATGCCTCAGTTCATCAAGACAAAAAAGTTACTTTCTCAGTACTACTATGCTCTGACATTAAGGTAATATACATTTCAATTTTACACCAAAGCACTTACTGCAAACCTAATGGAAACAACTTAGATTAACTTCCCACATGATTCTGAGTAGTTTGAAAGTTGTTTCATGGCTGTACACATCAACACAAAAAAGTTGTTATCTCAGTGCATGCAATTCTTAGACAATACAAATAGTATACATTTCAATTTTACACCAAAGTAGTTACTGGAAACCTAATGGAAACAACATAGATTAACTTCCCACATGATTCTGAGATGTCTGAAAGTTGTTTCATACTTGTGCACATCACGACAAAAAAGTTGTTTTCTCAGTGCATGCAATGCTTTTACAATACAAATAGTATATATTTCAATTTTACACCAAAGCACTTACTGCAAACCTAATGGAAACACCTTAGGTTAACTTTCCACATGATTATGAGTAGTTTGAATGTTGTTTCTTGGCTCTACACATCAACAGAAAAAAGTTGTTATCTCAGTGCATGCAATGCTTACACAATACAAATAGTATACATTTCAATTTTACACCAAAGCACTTACTGCAAACCTAATGGAAATAACTTAGATTAACTTCCCACATGATTCTGAGATGTCTGAAAGTTGTTTCATACCTGTGCACATAGAGACAAAAAAGTTGATTTCACAGTGAATAGAATGCTTTGACATAAAAGTAGTATACATTTCAATTTTACACCAAACTACTTACTGCAAACCTAATGGAAACACCTTAGGTTAACTTCCCACATGATTATGAGTAGTTTGAAAGTTGTTTCATTGCTGTACACATCAACTCAAAAAAGTTGTTATCTCAGTGCATGCAATGCTTAGACAATACAAATAGTATACATTTCAATTTTACACCAAAGCACTTACTGCAAACCTAATGGAAACAACTTAGATTAACTTCCCACATGATTCTGAGATGTCTGAAAGTTGTTTCATACCTGTGCACATAAAGACAAAAAAGTTGATTTCTCAGTGAATAGAATGCTTTGACATAAATGTAGTTTCCATTTCAATTGTACTCAAACGTCCTCACTGCAAACCTAATGGAAACACCATAGGGTAACTTTCCACATGATTATGAGCAGTTTGAAAGTCGTTTCATGGCTATACACATCAACACAAAAAAGTTGTTATCTCAGTGCATGCAATGCTTAGACAATACAAATAGTATACATTTCAATTTTACACCAAAGCACTTACTGCAAACCTAATGGAAACACCTTAGGTTATCTTTCCACATTATTATGAGTAGTTTGAAAGTTGTTTCATGGCTGTACACATCAACACACAAAAGTGGTTATCTCAGTGCATGCAATGCTTAGACAATACAAATAGTATACATTTCAATTTTACACCAAAGCACTTACTGCAAACCTAATGGAAACACATTTGGTTAACTTCCCACATGAGTATGACTAGCTTTAAAGTTGTTTCATGCCTCAGTTCATCAAGACAAAAAAGTTACTTTCTCAGTACTACTATGCTCTGACATTAAGGTAATATACATCTCAATTTTAAACCAAAGTACTTATTGCAAACTAATGGAAAAACCTTAGGTTAACTTCCCACATGATTATGAGTAGTTTGAAAGTTGTTTCATGGCTGTACACATCAACAGAAAAAAGTTGTTATCTCAGTGCATGCAATGCTTAGACAATACAAATAGTATACATTTCAATTTTACACCAAAGCACTTACTGCAAACCTAATGGAAATAATTTAGATTAACTTCCCACATGATTCTGAGATGTCTGAAAGTTGTTTCATAACTGTGCACATAGAGACAAAAAAGTTGATTTCACTGTGAATAGAATGCTTTGACATAAAAGTAGTATACATTTCAATTTTACACCAAAGTACTTACTGCAAAGCTAATGGAAACACCATAGGTTAACTTTCGACATGATTATGAGTAGTTTGAAAGTTGTTTCATGGCTGTACACATCAACAGTAAAAAGTTGTTATCTCAGTGCATGCAATGCTTAGACAATACAAATAGTATACATTTCAATTTTACACCAAAGCACTTACTGCAAACCTAATGGAAACAACTTAGATTAACTTCCCACATGATTCTGAGATGTCTGAAAGTTGTTTCATACCTGTGCACATCAAGGCAAAAAAGTTGTTTTCTCAGTGCATGCAATCCTTTTACAATACAAATATACATTTCAATTTTACACCAAAGTACTTACTGCAAACCTGTTGGAAACACTTTAGGTTAACTTCCCAGATGATTCTGAGATGTCTGAAAGTTGTTTCATACCTGTGCACATAAAGACAAAAAAGTTGATTTCACAGTGAATAGAATGCTTTGGCATAAAAGTAGTATACATTTCAATTGTACTGAAAAGTCCTGACTGCAAACCTAATGGAAACACCATAGGTTAACTTTCCACATGATTATGAGTAGCTTGAAAGTTGTTCCATGGCTGTACACATGAACACAATAAAGTTGTTATCTCAGTGCATGCAATGCTTAGACAATACAAATAGTATACATTTCAATTTTACACCAAAGCACTTTCTGCAAACCTAATGGAAACACTTTAGGTTAATATCCCACATGATTCTGAGATGTCTGAAAGTTGTTTCATACCTGTGCACATAGAGACAAAAAAGTTGATTTCACAGTGAATAGAATGCTTTGACATAAAAGTAATATACATTTCAATTGTACTCAAAAGTCCTGACTTCAAACCAAAAGCAAACACATTTGGTTAACTTCCCACATGATTATGACTAGCTTTAAAGTTGTTTCATGCCTCAGTTCATCAAGACAAAAAAATTACTTTCTCAGTACTACTATGCTCTGACATTAAGGTAATATACACCTCAATTTTACACCAAAGTACTTACTGCAAACTAATGGAAACACCTTAGGTTAACTTCCCACATGATTATGAGTAGTTTGAAAGTTGTTTCATGGCTGTACACATCAACACAAAAAAGTTGTTATCTCAGTGCATGCAATGCTTAGACAATACAAATAGTATACATTTCAATTTTACACCAAAGTAGTTACTGCAAACCTAATGGAAACAACTTAGATTAACTTCCCACATGATTCTGAGATGGCTGAAAGTTGTTTCATACTTGTGCACATCAAGACAAAAAAGTTGTTTTCTCAGTGCATGCAATGCTTTTACAATACAAATAGTATACATTTCAATTTTACACCAAAGCACTTACTGCAAACCTAATGGAAACACCTTAGGTTAACTTTCCACATGATTATGAGTAGTTTGAAAGTTGTTTCTTGGCTGTACACATCAACAGAATAAAGTTGTTATCTCAGTGCATGCAATGCTTAGACAATACAAATAGTATACATTTCAATTTTACACCAAAGCACTTACTGCAAACCTAATGGAAATACCTTAGATTAACTTCCCACATGATTCTGAGATGTCTGAAAGTTGTTTCATAACTGTGCACATAGAGACAAAAAAGTTGATTTCACAGTGAATAGAATGCTTTGACATAAAAGTAGTATACATTTCAATTTTACACCAAAGTACTTACTGCAAACCTAATGGAAACACCATAGGTTAACTTTCCACATGATTATGAGTAGTTTGAAAGTTGTTTCATGGCTGTACACATCAACAGTAAAAAGTTGTTATCTCAGTGCATGCAATGCTTAGACAATACAAATAGTATACATTTCAATTTTACACCAAAGCACTTACTGCAAACCTAATGGAAACAACTTAGATTAACTTCCCACATGATTCTGAGATGTCTGAAAGTTGTTTCATACCTGTGCACATCAAGACAAAAAAGTTGTTTTCTCAGTGCATGCAATGCTTTTACAATACAAATATACATTTCAATTTTACACCAAAGTACTTACTGCAAACCTGTTGGAAACACTTTAGGTTAACTTCCCAGATGATTCTGAGATGTCTGAAAGTTGTTTCATACCTGTGCACATAAAGACAAAAAAGTTGATTTCACAGTGAATGGAATGCTTTGGCATAAAAGTAGTATACATTTCAATTGTACTGAAAAGTCCTGACTGCAAACCTAATGGAAACACCATAGGTTAACTTTCCACATCATTATGAGTAGCTTGAAAGTTGTTCCATGGCTGTACACATGAACACAATAAAGTTGTTATCTCAGTGCATGCAATGCTTAGACAATACAAATAGTATACATTTCAATTTTACACCAAAGCACTTTCTGCAAACCTAATGGAAACGCTTTAGGTTAATATCCCACATGATTCTGAGATGTCTGAAAGTTGTTTCATACCTGTGCACATAGAGACAAAAAAGTTGATTTCACAGTGAATAGAATGCTTTGACATAAAAGTAATATACATTTCAATTGTACTCAAAAGTCCTGACTGCAAACCAAAAGCAAACACATTTGGTTAACTTCCCACATGATTATGACTAGCTTTAAAGTTGTTTCATGCCTCAGTTCATCAAGACAAAAAAATTACTTTCTCAGTACTACTATGCTCTGACATTAAGGTAATATACACCTCAATTTTACACCAAAGCACTTACTGCAAACCTAATGGAAACACCTTAGGTTAACTTTCCACATGATTATGAGTAGTTTGAATGTTGTTTCTTGGCTCTACACATCAACAGAAAAAAGTTGTTATCTCAGTGCATGCAATGCTTACACAATACAAATAGTACACATTTCAATTTTACACCAAAGCACTTACTGCAAACCTAATGGAAATAACTTAGATTAACTTCCCACATGATTCTGAGATGTCTGAAAGTTGTTTCATACCTGTGCACATAGAGACAAAAAAGTTGATTTCACAGTGAATAGAATGCTTTGACATAAATGTAGTTTCCATTTCAATTGTACTCAAAAGTCCTCACTGCAAACCTAATGGAAACACCATAGGGTAACTTTCCACATGATTATGAGCAGTTTGAAAGTCGTTTCATGGCTATACACATCAACACAAAAATTTGTTATCTCTGTGCGTGCAATGCTTAGACAATACAAATAGTATACATTTCAATTTTACACCAAAGCACTTACTGCAAACCTAATGGAAACACCTTAGGTTAACTTTCCACATTATTATGAGTAGTTTGAAAGTTGTTTCATGGCTGTACACATCAACACACAAAAGTGGTTATCTCAGTGCATGCAATGCTTAGACAATACAAATAGTATACATTTCAATTTTACACCAAAGCACTTACTGCAAACCTAATGGAAACACATTTGGTTAACTTCCCAGATGAGTATGACTAGCTTTAAAGATGTTTCATGCCTCAGTTCATCAAGACAAAAAAGTTACTTTCTCAGTACTACTATGCTCTGACATTAAGGTAATATACATCTCAATTTTACACCAAAGTACTTACTGCAAACTAATGGAAACACCTTAGGTTAACTTCCCATATGATTATGAGTAGTTTGAAAGTTGTTTCATGGCTGTACAGATCAACACAAAAAAGTGGTTATCTCAGTGCATGCAATGATTAGACAATACAAATAGTATACATTTCAATTTTACACCAAAGTAGTTACTGCAAACCTAATGGAAACAACTTAGATTAACTTCCCACATGATTCTGAGATGTCTGAAAGTTGTTTCATACTTGTGCACATCAAGACAAAAAAGTTGTTTTCTCAGTGCATGCAATGCTTTTACAATACAAATAGTATACATTTCAATTTTACACCAAAGCACTTACTGCAAACCTAATGGAAACACCTTAGGTTAACTTTCCACATGATTATGAGTAGTTTGAAAGTTGTTTCTTGGCTGTACACATCAACAGAAAAAAGTTGTTATCTCAGTGCATGCAATGCTTTGACAATACAAATAGTATACATTTCAATTTTACACCAAAGCACTTACTGCAAACCTAATGGAAATAACTTAGCTTAACTTCCCACATGATTCTGAGATGTCTGAAAGTTGTTTCATACCTGTGCACATCAAGACAAAAAAGTTCATTTCACAGTGAATAGAATGCTTTGACATAAAAGTAGTATACATTTCAATTTTACACCAAAGCCCTTACTGCAAACCTAATGGAAACACTTTAGGTTAATATCCCACATGATTCTGAGATGTCTGAAAGTTGTTTCATACCTGTGCACATAGAGACAAAAAAGTTGATTTCACAGTGAATAGAATGCTTTGACATATAAGTAGTATACATTTCGATTATACTCAAAAGTCCTGACTGCAAACCTAATGCAAACACATTTGGTTAACTTCCCAGATGAGTATGACTAGCTTTAAAGTTCTTTCATGCCTCAGTTCATCAAGACAAAAAAGTTACTTTCTCAGTACTACTATGCTCTGACATTAAGGTAATATACATTTCAATTTTACATCAAAGCACTTACTGGAAACCTAATGGAAACAACTTAGATTAACTTCCCACATGATTCTGAGATGTCTGAAAGTTGTTTCATACTTGTGCACATCACGACAAAAAAGTTGTTTTCTCAGTGCATGCAATGCTTTTACAATACAAATAGTATACATTTCAATTTTACACCAAAGCACTTACTGCAAACCTAATGGAAACACCTTAGGTTAACTTTCCACATGATTATGAGTAGTTTGCATGTTGTTTCTTGGCTGTACACATCAACAGAAAAAAGTTGTTATCTCAGTGCATGCAATGCTTACACAATACAAATAGTATACATTTCAATTTTACACCAAAGCACTTACTGCAAACCTAATGGAAATAACTTAGATTAACTTCCCACATGATTCTGAGATGTCTGAAAGTTGTTTCATACCTGTGCACATAGAGACAAAAAAGTTGATTTCACAGTGAATAGAATGCTTTGACATAAAAGTAGTATACATTTCAATTTTACACCAAACTACTTACTGCAAACCTAATGGAAACACCATAGGTTAACTTTCCACATGATTATGAGTAGTTTGAAAGTTGTTTCATGGCTGTACACATCAACAGTAAAAAGTTGTTATCTCAGTGCATGCAATGCTTAGACAATACAAATAGTATACATTTCAATTTTACACCAAAGCACTTACTGCAAACCTGTTGGAAACACTTTAGGTTAACTTCCCAGATGATTCTGAGATGTCTGAAAGTTGTTTCATACCTGTGCACATAAAGGCAAACAAGTTGATTTCACAGTGAATAGAATGCTTTGACATAAATGTAGTTTCCATTTCAATTGTACTCAAAAGTCCTGACTGCAAACCTAATGGAAACACCATAGGGTAACTTTCCACATGATTATGAGCAGTTTGAAAGTGGTTTCATGGCTGTACACATCAACACAAAAAAATTGTTATCTCAGAGCATGCAATGCTTAGACAATACAAATAGTATACATTTCAATTTTACACCAAAGCACTTACTGCAAACCTAATGGAAACACCTTAGGTTAACTTTCCACATTATTATGAGTAGTTTGAAAGTTGTTTCATAGCTGTACACATCAACACACAAAAGTGGTTATCTCAGTGCATGCAATGCTTAGACAATACAAATAGTATACATTTCAATTTTACACCAAAGCACTTACTGCAAACCTGTTGGAAACACTTTAGGTTAACTTCCCACATGATTCTGAGATGTCTGAAAGTTGTTTCATACCTGTGCACATAGAGACAAAAAAGTTGATTTCACAGTGAATAGAATGCTTTGACATAAAAGTAGTATACATTTCAATTGTACTCAAAAATCCTGACTGCAAACCTAAAGCAAACACATTTGGTTAACTTCCCACATGATTATGACTAGCTTTAAAGTTGTTTCATGCCTCAGTTCATCAAGACAAAAAAGTTACTTTCTCAGTACTACTATGCTCTGACATTAAGGTAATATACATCTCAATTTTACACCAAAGTACTTACTGCAAACTAATGGAAACACCTTAGATTAACTTCCCACATGATTATGAGTAGTTTGAAAGTTGTTTCATGGCTGTACACATCAACACAAAAAAGTTGTTATCTCAGTGCATGCAATGATTAGACAATACAAATAGAATACATTTCAATTTTACACCAAAGTAGTTACTGCAAACCTAATGGAAGCAACTTAGATTAACTTCCCACATGATTCTGAGATGTCTGAAAGTTGTTTCATACCTGTGCACATAGAGACAAAAAAGTTGATTTCACAGTGAATAGAATGCTTTGGCATAAAAGTAGTATACATTTCAATTTTACACCAAAGTACTTACTGCAAACCTAATGGAAACACCATAGGTTAACTTTCCACATGATTATGAGTAGTTTGAAAGTTGTTTCATGGCTGTACACATCAACAGTAAAAAGTTGTTATCTCAGTGCATGCAATGCTTAGACAATACAAATAGTATACATTTCAATTTTACACCAAAGCACTTACTGCAAACCTGAAGGAAACAACTTAGATTAACTTCCCACATGATTCTGAGATGTCTGAAAGTTGTTTCATACTTGTGCACATCACGACAAAAAAGTTGTTTTCTCAGTGCATGCAATGCTTTTACAATACAAATAGTATATATTTCAATTTTACACCAAAGCACTTACTGCAAACCTAATGGAAACACCTTAGGTTAACTTTCCACATGATTATGAGTAGTTTGAATGTTGTTTCTTGGCTCTACACATCAACAGAAAAAAGTTGTTATCTCAGTGCATGCAATGCTTACACAATACAAATAGTATACATTTCAATTTTACACCAAAGCACTTACTGCAAACCTAATGGAAATAACTTAGATTAACTTCCCACATGATTCTGAGATGTCTGAAAGTTGTTTCATACCTGTGCACATAGAGACAAAAAAGTTGATTTCACAGTGAATAGAATGCTTTGACATAAAAGTAGTATACATTTCAATTTTACACCAAACTACTTACTGCAAACCTAATGGAAACACCATAGGTTAACTTTCGACATGATTATGAGTAGTTTGAAAGTTGTTTCATTGCTGTACACATCAACTCAAAAAAGTTGTTATCTCAGTGCATGCAATGCTTAGACAATACAAATAGTATACATTTCAATTTTACACCAAAGCACTTACTGCAAACCTAATGGAAACAACTTAGATTAACTTCCCACATGATTCTGAGATGTCTGAAAGTTGTTTCATACCTGTGCACATAAAGACAAAAAAGTTGATTTCTCAGTGAATAGAATGCTTTGACATAAATGTAGTTTCCATTTCAATTGTACTCAAACGTCCTCACTGCAAACCTAATGGAAACACCATAGGGTAACTTTCCACATGATTATGAGCAGTTTGAAAGTCGTTTCATGGCTATACACATCAACACAAAAAAGTTGTTATCTCAGTGCATGCAATTCTTAGACAATACAAATAGTATACATTTCAATTTTACACCAAAGCACTTACTGCAAACCTAATGGAAACACCTTAGGTTATCTTTCCACATTATTATGAGTAGTTTGAAAGTTGTTTCATGGCTGTACACATCAACACACAAAAGTGGTTATCTCAGTGCATGCAATGCTTAGACAATACAAATAGTATACATTTCAATTTTACACCAAAGCACTTACTGCAAACCTAATGGAAACACATTTGGTTAACTTCCCACATGAGTATGACTAGCTTTAAAGTTGTTTCATGCCTCAGTTCATCAAGACAAAAAAGTTACTTTCTCAGTACTACTATGCTCTGACATTAAGGTAATATACATCTCAATTTTAAACCAAAGTACTTATTGCAAACTAATGGAAAAACCTTAGGTTAACTTCCCACATGATTATGAGTAGTTTGAAAGTTGTTTCATGGCTGTACACATCAACAGAAAAAAGTTGTTATCTCAGTGCATGCAATGCTTAGACAATACAAATAGTATACATTTCAATTTTACACCAAAGCACTTACTGCAAACCTAATGGAAATAATTTAGATTAACCTCCCACATGATTCTGAGATGTCTGAAAGTTGTTTCATAACTGTGCACATAGAGACAAAAAAGTTGATTTCACAGTGAATAGAATGCTTTGACATAAAAGTAGTATACATTTCAATTTTACACCAAAGTACTTACTGCAAAGCTAATGGAAACACCATAGGTTAACTTTCGACATGATTATGAGTAGTTTGAAAGTTGTTTCATGGCTGTACACATCAACAGTAAAAAGTTGTTATCTCAGTGCATGCAATGCTTAGACAATACAAATAGTATACATTTCAATTTTATACCAAAGCACTTTCTGCAAACCTAATGGAAACACTTTAGGTTAACTTCACACATGATTCTGAGATGTCTGAAAGTTGTTTCATACCTGTGCACATCAAGGCAAAAAAGTTGTTTTCTCAGTGCATGCAATCCTTTTACAATACAAATATACATTTCAATTTTACACCAAAGTACTTACTGCAAACCTGTTGGAAACACTTTAGGTTAACTTCCCAGATGATTCTGAGATGTCTGAAAGTTGTTTCATACCTGTGCACATAAAGACAAAAAAGTTGATTTCACAGTGAATAGAATGCTTTGGCATAAAAGTAGTATACATTTCAATTGTACTGAAAAGTCCTGACTGCAAACCTAATGGAAACACCATAGGTTAACTTTCCACATGATTATGAGTAGCTTGAAAGTTGTTCCATGGCTGTACACATGAACACAATAAAGTTGTTATCTCAGTGCATGCAATGCTTAGACAATACAAATAGTATACATTTCAATTTTATACCAAAGCACTTTCTGCAAACCTAATGGAAACACTTTAGGTTAATATCCCACATGATTCTGAGATGTCTGAAAGTTGTTTCATACCTGTGCACATAGAGACAAAAAAGTTGATTTCACAGTGAATAGAATGCTTTGACATAAAAGTAATATACATTTCAATTGTACTCAAAAGTCCTGACTGCAAACCAAAAGCAAACACATTTGGTTAACTTCCCACATGATTATGACTAGCTTTAAAGTTGTTTCATGCCTCAGTTCATCAAGACAAAAAAATTACTTTCTCAGTACTACTATGCTCTGACATTAAGGTAATATACATCTCAATTTTACACCAAAGTACTTACTGCAAACTAATGGAAACACCTTAGGTTAACTTCCCACATGATTATGAGTAGTTTGAAAGTTGTTTCATGGCTGTACAGATCAACACAAAAAAGTGGTTATCTCAGTGCATGCAATGATGAGACAATACAAATAGTATACATTTCAATTTTACACCAAAGTAGTTACTGCAAACCTAATGGAAACAACTTAGATTAACTTCCCACATGATTCTGAGATGTCTGAAAGTTGTTTCATACTTGTGCACATCAAGACAAAAAAGTTGTTTTCTCAGTGCATGCAATGCTTTTACAATACAAATAGTATACATTTCAATTTTACACCAAAGCACTTACTGCAAACCTAATGGAAACACCTTAGGTTAACTTTCCACATGATTATGAGTAGTTTGAAAGTTGTTTCTTGGCTGTACACATCAACAGAAAAAAGTTGTTATCTCAGTGCATGCAATGCTTTGACAATACAAATAGTATACATTTCAATTTTACACCAAAGCACTTACTGCAAACCTAATGGAAATAACTTAGATTAACTTCCCACATGATTCTGAGATGTCTGAAAGTTGTTTCATACCTGTGCACATCAAGACAAAAAAGTTCATTTCACAGTGAATAGAATGCTTTGACATAAAAGTAGTATACATTTCAATTTTACACCAAAGCACTTACTGCAAACCTAATGGAAACACTTTAGGTTAATATCCCACATGATTCTGAGATGTCTGAAAGTTGTTTCATACCTGTGCACATAGAGACAAAAAAGTTGATTTCACAGTGAATAGAATGCTTTGACATATAAGTAGTATACATTTCGATTATACTCAAAAGTCCTGACTGCAAACCTAATGCAAACACATTTGGTTAACTACCCAGATGAGTATGACTACCTTTAAAGTTGTTTCATGCCTCAGTTCATCAAGACAAAAAAGTTACTTTCTCAGTACTACTATGCTCTGACATTAAGGTAATATACATTTCAATTTTACACCAAAGCACTTACTGCAAACCTAATGGAAACACCTTAGGTTAACTTTCCACATGATTATGAGTAGTTTGAATGTTGTTTCTTGGCTCTACACATCAACAGAAAAAAGTTGTTATCTCAGTGCATGCAATGCTTACACAATACAAATAGTATACATTTCAATTTTACACCAAAGCACTTACTGCAAACCTAATGGAAATAACTTAGATTAACTTCCCACATGATTCTGAGATGTCTGAAAGTTGTTTCATACCTGTGCACATAGAGACAAAAAAGTTGATTTCACAGTGAATAGAATGCTTTGACATAAATGTAGTTTCCATTTCAATTGTACTCAAAAGTCCTCACTGCAAACCTAATGGAAACACCATAGGGTAACTTTCCACATGATTATGAGCAGTTTGAAAGTCGTTTCATGGCTATACACATCAACACAAAAAAGTTGTTATCTCAGTGCGTGCAATGCTTAGACAATACAAATAGTATACATTTCAATTTTACACCAAAGCACTTACTGCAAACCTAATGGAAACACCTTAGGTTAACTTTCCACATTATTATGAGTAGTTTGAAAGTTGTTTCATGGCTGTACACATCAACACACAAAAGTGGTTATCTCAGTGCATGCAATGCTTAGACAATACAAATAGTATACATTTCAATTTTACACCAAAGCACTTACTGCAAACCTAATGGAAACACATTTGGTTAACTTCCCAGATGAGTATGACTAGCTTTAAAGATGTTTCATGCCTCAGTTCATCAAGACAAAGTAGTTACTTTCTCAGTACTACTATGCTCTGACATTAAGGTAATATACATCTCAATTTTACACCAAAGTACTTACTGCAAACTAATGGAAACACCTTAGGTTAACTTCCCATATGATTATGAGTAGTTTGAAAGTTGTTTCATGGCTGTACAGATCAACACAAAAAAGTGGTTATCTCAGTGCATGCAATGATTAGACAATACAAATAGTATACATTTCAATTTTACACCAAAGTAGTTACTGCAAACCTAATGGAAACAACTTAGATTAACTTCCCACATGATTCTGAGATGTCTGAAAGTTGTTTCATACTTGTGCACATCAAGACAAAAAAGTTGTTTTCTCAGTGCATGCAATGCTTTTACAATACAAATAGTGTACATTTCAATTTTACACCAAAGCACTTACTGCAAACCTAATGGAAACACCTTAGGTTAACTTTCCACATGATTATGAGTAGTTTGAAAGTTGTTTCTTGGCTGTACACATCAACAGAAAAAAGTTGTTATCTCAGTGCATGCAATGCTTTGACAATACAAATAGCATACATTTCAATTTTACACCAAAGCACTTACTGCAAACCTAATGGAAATAACTTAGCTTAACTTCCCACATGATTCTGAGATGTCTGAAAGTTGTTTCATACCTGTGCACATCAAGACAAAAAAGTTCATTTCACAGTGAATAGAATGCTTTGACATAAAAGTAGTATACACTTCAATTTTACACCAAAGCACTTACTGCAAACCTAATGGAAACACTTTAGGTTAATATCCCACATGATTCTGAGATGTCTGAAAGTTGTTTCATACCTGTGCACATAGAGACAAAAAAGTTGATTTCACAGTGAATAGAATGCTTTGACATATAAGTAGTATACATTTCGATTATACTCAAAAGTCCTGACTGCAAACCTAATGCAAACACATTTGGTTAACTTCCCAGATGAGTATGACTAGCTTTAAAGTTCTTTCATGCCTCAGTTCATCAAGACAAAAAAGTTACTTTCTCAGTACTACTATGCTCTGACATTAAGGTAATATACATTTCAATTTTACACCAAAGCACTTACTGGAAACCTAATGGAAACAACTTAGATTAACTTCCCACATGATTCTGAGATGTCTGAAAGTTGTTTCATACTTGTGCACATCACGACAAAAAAGTTGTTTTCTCAGTGCATGCAATGCTTTTACAATACAAATAGTATACATTTCAATTTTACACCAAAGCACTTACTGCAAACCTAATGGAAACACCTTAGGTTAACTTTCCACATGATTATGAGTAGTTTGCATGTTGTTTCTTGGCTGTACACATCAACAGAAAAAAGTTGTTATCTCAGTGCATGCAATGCTTACACAATACAAATAGTATACATTTCAATTTTACACCAAAGCACTTACTGCAAACCTAATGGAAATAACTTAGATTAACTTCCCACATGATTCTGAGATGTCTGAAAGTTGTTTCATACTTGTGCACATAGAGACAAAAAAGTTGATTTCACAGTGAATAGAATGCTTTGACATAAAAGTAGTATACATTTCAATTTTACACCAAACTACTTACTGCAAACCTAATGGAAACACCATAGGTTAACTTTCCACATGATTATGAGTAGTTTGAAAGTTGTTTCATGGCTGTACACATCAACAGTAAAAAGTTGTTATCTCAGTGCATGCAATGCTTAGACAATACAAATAGTATACATTTCAATTTTACACCAAAGCACTTACTGCAAACCTGTTGGAAACACTTTAGGTTAACTTCCCAGATGATTCTGAGATGTCTGAAAGTTGTTTCATACCTGTGCACATAAAGACAAAAAAGTTGATTTCACAGTGAATAGAATGCTTTGACATAAATGTAGTTTCCATTTCAATTGTACTCAAAAGTCCTGACTGCAAACCTAATGGAAACACCATAGGGTAACTTTCCACATGATTATGAGCAGTTTGAAAGTGGTTTCATGGCTGTACACATCAACACAAAAAAATTGTTATCTCAGAGCATGCAATGCTTAGACAATACAAATAGTATACATTTCAATTTTACACCAAAGCACTTACTGCAAACCTAATGGAAACACCTTAGGTTAACTTTCCACATTATTATGAGTAGTTTGAAAGTTGTTTCATAGCTGTACACATCAACACACAAAAGTGGTTATCTCAGTGCATGCAATGCTTAGACAATACAAATAGTATACATTTCAATTTTACACCAAAGCACTTACTGCAAACCTGTTGGAAACACTTTAGGTTAACTTCCCACATGATTCTGAGATGTCTGAAAGTTGTTTCATACCTGTGCACATAGAGACAAAAAAGTTGATTTCACAGTGAATAGAATGCTTTGACATAAAAGTAGTATACATTTCAATTGTACTCAAAAATCCTGACTGCAAACCTAAAGCAAACACATTTGGTTAACTTCCCACATGATTATGACTAGCTTTAAAGTTGTTTCATGCCTCAGTTCATCAAGACAAAAAAGTTACTTTCTCAGTACTACTATGCTCTGACATTAAGGTAATATACATCTCAATTTTACACCAAAGTACTTACTGCAAACTAATGGAAACACCTTAGATTAACTTCCCACATGATTATGAGTAGTTTGAAAGTTGTTTCATGGCTGTACACATCAACACAAAAAAGTTGTTATCTCAGTGCATGCAATGATTAGACAATACAAATAGAATACATTTCAATTTTACACCAAAGTAGTTACTGCAAACCTAATGGAAGCAACTTAGATTAACTTCCCACATGATTCTGAGATGTCTGAAAGTTGTTTCATACCTGTGCACATAGAGACAAAAAAGTTGATTTCACAGTGAATAGAATGCTTTGGCATAAAAGTAGTATACATTTCAATTTTACACCAAAGTACTTACTGCAAACCTAATGGAAACACCATAGGTTAACTTTCCACATGATTATGAGTAGTTTGAAAGTCGTTTCATGGCTGTACACATCAACAGTAAAAAGTTGTTATCTCAGTGCATGCAATGCTTAGACAATACAAATAGTATACATTTCAATTTTACACCAAAGCACTTACTGCAAACCTAAAGGAAACAACTTAGATTAACTTCCCACATGATTCTGAGATGTCTGAAAGTTGTTTCATACCTGTGCACATCAAGACAAAAAAGTTGTTTTCTCAGTGCATGCAATGCTTTTACAAAACAAATACTATACATTTCAATTTTACACCAAAGCACTTACTGCAAACCTGTTGGAAACACTTTAGGTTAACTTCCCAGATGATTCTGAGATGTCTGAAAGTTGTTTCATACCTGTGCACATAAAGACAAAAAAGTTGAATTCACAGTGAATAGAATGCTTTGACATAAACGTAGTTTCCATTTCAATTGTACTCAAAAGTCCTGACTTCAAACCTAATGGAAACACCATAGGGTAACTTTCCACATGATTATGAGCAGTTTGAAAGTGGTTTCATGGCTGTACACGTCAACACAAAAAAGTTGTTATCTCAGAGCATGCAATGCTTAGACAATACAAATAGTATACATTTCAATTTTACACCAAAGCACTTACTGCAAACCTAATGGAAACACCTTAGGTTAACTTTCCACATTATTATGAGTAGTTTGAAAGTTGTTTCATGGCTGTACACATCAACACACAAAAGTGGTTATCTCAGTGCATGCAATGCTTAGACAATACAAATAGTATACATTTCAATTTTACACCAAAGCACTTACTGCAAACCTAATGGAAACACTTTAGGTTAACTTCCCACATGATTCTGAGATGTCTGAAACTTGTTTCATACCTGTCCACATAGAGACAAAAAAGTTGATTTCACAGTGAACAGAATGCTTTGACATAAAAGTAGTATACATTTCAATTGTACTCAAAAGTCCTGACTGCAAACCTAAAGAAAACACATTTGGTTAACTTCCCACATGAGTATGACTAGCTTTAAAGTTGTTTCATGCCTCAGTTCATCAAGACAAAAAAGTTACTTTCTCAGTACTACTATGCTCTGACATTAAGGTAATATACATCTCAATTTTACACCAAAGTACTTATTGCAACTAATGGAAACACCTTAGGTTAACTTTCCACATGATTATGAGTAGTTTGAAAGTTGTTTCATGGCTGCACACATCAGCACAAAAAAGTGGTTATCTCAGTGCATGCAATGCTTAGACAATACAAATTGTATACATTTCAATTTTACACCAAAGCACTTACTGCAAACCTAATGGAAACACTTTAGGTTAACTTCCCACATGATTCTGAGATGTCTGAAAGTTGTTTCATACCTGTGCACATAGAGACAAAAAAGTTGATTTCACAGTGAATAGAATGCTTTGACATAAAAGTAGTATACATTTCAATTGTACTCAAAAGTCCTGACTGCAAACCTAAAGCAAACACATTTGGTTAACTTCCCACATGATTATGACTAGCTTTAAAGTTGTTTCATGCCTCAGTTCATCAAGACAAAAAAGTTACTTTCTCAGTACTACTATGCTCTGACATTAAGGTAATATATTCTCAATTTTACACCAAAGTACTTACTGCAAACTAATGGAAACACCTTAGATTAACTTCCCACATGATTATGAGTAGTTTGAAAGTTGTTTCATGGCTGTACACATCAACACAAAAAAGTTGTTATCTCAGTGCATGCAATGATTAGACAATACAAATAGAATACATTTCAATTTTACACCAAAGTAGTTACTGCAAACCTAATGGAAGCAACTTAGGTTAACTTCCCACATGATTCTGAGATGTCTGAAAGTTGTTTCATACTTGTGCACATCAAGACAAAAAAGTTGTTTTCTTAGTGCATGCAATGCTTTTACAATACAAATAGTATACATTTCAATTTTACACCAAAGCACTTACTGCAAACCTAATGGAAACACCTTAGGTTAACTTTCCACATGATTATGAGTAGTTTGAAACTTGTTTCTTGGCTGTACACATCAACAGAAAAAAGATGTTATCTCACTGCATGCAATGCTTAGACAATACAAATAGTATACATTTCAATTTTACACCAAAGCCCTTACTGCAAACCTAATGGAAATAACTTAGATGAACTTCCCACATGATTCTGAGATGTCTGAAAGTTGTTTCATAACTGTGCACATAGAGACAAAAAAGTTGATTTCACAGTGAATAGAATGCTTTGACATAAAAGTAGTATACATTTCAATTTTACACCAAAGTACTTACTGCAAACCTAATGGAAACACCATAGGTTAACTTTCCACATGATTATGAGTAGTTTGAAAGTTGTTTCATGGCTGTACACATCAACAGTAAAAAGTTGTTATCTCAGTGCATGCAATGCTTAGACAATACAAATAGTATACATTTCAATTTTACACCAAAGCACTTACTGCAAACCTAATGGAAACAACTTAGATTAATTTCCCACATGATTCTGAGATGCCTGAAACTTGTTTCATACCTGTGCACATCAAGACAAAAAAGTTGTTTTCTCAGTGCATGCAATGCTTTTACAATACAAATAGTATACATTTCAATTTTACACCAGAGCACTTAATGCAAACCTAATGGAAACACCATAGGTTAACTTTCCACATGATTATGAGTAGTTTGAAAGTTGTTTCACGGCTGTACACATCAACACAAAAAAGTTGTTATCTCAGTGCATGCAATGCTTAGACAATACAAATAGTATACATTTCAATTTTACACCAAAGCACTTTCTGCAAACCTAATGGAAACACTTTTGGTTAATATCCCACATGATTCTGAGATGTCTGAAAGTTGTTTCATACCTGTGCACATAGAGACAAAAAAGTTGATTTCGCAGTGAATAGAATGCTTTGACATAAAAGTAATATACATTTCAATTGTACTCAAAAGTCCTGACTGCAAACCAAAAGCAAACACATTTGGTTAACTTCCCACATTATTATGACTAGCTTTAAAGTTGTTTCATGCCTCAGTTCATCAAGACAAAAAAATTACTTTCTCAGTACTACTATGCTCTGACATTAAGGTAATATACATCTCAATTTTACACCAAAGTACTTACTGCAAACCTAATGGAAACACCTTAGGTTAACTTTCCACATGATTATGAGTAGTTTGAAAGTTGTTTCTTGGCTGACACATCAACAGAAAAAAGTTGTTATCTCAGTGCATGCAATGCTTAGACAATACAAATAATATACATTTCAATTTTACACCAAAGCACTTACTGCAAACCTAATGGAAATAACTTAGATTAACTTCCCACATGATTCTGAGATGTCTGAAAGTTGTTTCATACTTGTCCACATAGAGACAAAAAAGTTGATTTCACAGTGAATAGAATGCTTTGACATAAATGTAGTTTCCATTTCAATTGTATTCAAAAGTCCTGACTGCAAACCTAATGGAAACACCATATTGTAACTTTCCACATGATTATGAGCAGTTTGAAAGTGGTTTCATGGCTGTACACATCAACACAAAAAAGTTGTTATCTCAGTGCATGCAATGCTTAGACAATACAAATAGTATACATTTCAATTTTACACCAAAGCACTTACTGCAAACCTAATGGAAACACCTTAGGTTAACGTTCCACATTATTATGAGTAGTTTGAAAGTTGTTTCATGGCTGTACACATCAACACACAAAAGTGGTTATCTCAGTGCATGCAATGCTTAGACAATACAAATAGTATACATTTCAATTTTACACCAAAGTAGTTACTGGAAACCTAATGGAAACAACTTAGATTAACTTCCCACATGATCCTGAGATGTCTGAAAGTTGTTTCATACTTGTGCACATCACGACAAAAAAGTTGTTTTCTCAGTGCATGCAATGCTTTTACAATACAAATAGTATACATTTCAATTTTACACCAGAGCACTTAATGCAAACCTAATGGAAACACCATCGGTTAACTTTCCACATGATTATGAGTAGTTTGAAAGTTGTTTCACGGCTGTACACATCAACACAAAAAAGTTGTTATCTCAGTGCATGCAATGCTTAGACAATACAAATAGTATACATTTCAATTTTACACCAAAGTACTTACTGCAAACCTGTTGGAAACACTTTAGGTTAACTTCCCAGATGATTCTGAGATTTCTGAAAGTTGTTTCATACCTGTGCACAGAAAGACAAAAAAGTTGATTTCACAGTGAATAGAATGCTTTGGCATAAAAGTAGTATACATTTCAATTGTACTGAAAAGTCCTGACTGCAAACCTAATGGAAACACCATAGGTTAACTTTCCACATGATTATGAGTAGCTTGAAAGTTGTTCCATGGCTGTACACATGAACACAATAAAGTTGTTATCTCAGTGCATGCAATGCTTAGACAATACAAATAGTATACATTTCAATTTTACACCAAAGCACTTTCTGCAAACCTAATGGAAACACTTTTGGTTAATATCCCACATGATTCTGAGATGTCTGAAAGTTGTTTCATACCTGTGCACATAGAGACAAAAAAGTTGATTTCGCAGTGAATAGAATGCTTTGACATAAAAGTAATATACATTTCAATTGTACTCAAAAGTCCTGACTGCAAACCAAAAGCAAACACATTTGGTTAACTTCCCACATGATTATGACTAGCTTTAAAGTTGTTTCATGCCTCAGTTCATCAAGACAAAAAAGTTACTTTCTCAGTACTACTATGCTCTGACATTAAGGTAATATACATCTCAATTTTACACCAAAGTACTTATTGCAACTAATGGAAACACCTTAGGTTAACTTTCCACATGATTATGAGTAGTTTGAAAGTTGTTTCATGGCTGTACACATCAGCACAAAAAAGTGGTTATCTCAGTGCATGCAATGCTTAGACAATACAAATTGTATACATTTCAATTTTACACCAAAGCACTTACTGCAAACCTAATGGAAACACTTTAGGTTAACTTCCCACATGATTCTGAGATGTCTGAAAGTTGTTTCATACCTGTGCACATAGAGACAAAAAAGTTGATTTCACAGTGAATAGAATGCTTTGACATAAAAGTAGTATACATTTCAATTGTACTCAAAAGTCCTGACTGCAAACCTAAAGCAAACACATTTGGTTAACTTCCCACATGATTATGACTAGCTTTAAAGTTGTTTCATGCCTCAGTTCATCAAGACAAAAAAGTTACTTTCTCAGTACTACTATGCTCTGACATTAAGGTAATATATTCTCAATTTTACACCAAAGTACTTACTGCAAACTAATGGAAACACCTTAGATTAACTTCCCACATGATTATGAGTAGTTTGAAAGTTGTTTCATGGCTGTACACATCAACACAAAAAAGTTGTTATCTCAGTGCATGCAATGATTAGACAATACAAATAGAATACATTTCAATTTTACACCAAAGTAGTTACTGCAAACCTAATGGAAGCAACTTAGGTTAACTTCCCACATGATTCTGAGATGTCTGAAAGTTGTTTCATACTTGTGCACATCAAGACAAAAAAGTTGTTTTCTTAGTGCATGCAATGCTTTTACAATACAAATAGTATACATTTCAATTTTACACCAAAGCAGTTACTGCAAACCTAATGGAAACACCTTAGGTTAACTTTCCACATGATTATGAGTAGTTTGAAACTTGTTTCTTGGCTGTACACATCAACAGAAAAAAGATGTTATCTCACTGCATGCAATGCTTAGACAATACAAATAGTATACATTTCAATTTTACACCAAAGCCCTTACTGCAAACCTAATGGAAATAACTTAGATGAACTTCCCACATGATTCTGAGATGTCTGAAAGTTGTTTCATAACTGTGCACATAGAGACAAAAAAGTTGATTTCACAGTGAATAGAATGCTTTGACATAAAAGTAGTATACATTTCAATTTTACACCAAAGTACTTACTGCAAACCTAATGGAAACACCATAGGTTAACTTTCCACATGATTATGAGTAGTTTGAAAGTTGTTTCATGGCTGTACACATCAACAGTAAAAAGTTGTTATCTCAGTGCATGCAATGCTTAGACAATACAAATAGTATACATTTCAATTTTACACCAAAGCACTTACTGCAAACCTAATGGAAACAACTTAGATTAATTTCCCACATGATTCTGAGATGCCTGAAACTTGTTTCATACCTGTGCACATCAAGACAAAAAAGTTGTTTTCTCAGTGCATGCAATGCTTTTACAATACAAATAGTATACATTTCAATTTTACACCAGAGCACTTAATGCAAACCTAATGGAAACACCATAGGTTAACTTTCCACATGATTATGAGTAGTTTGAAAGTTGTTTCACGGCTGTACACATCAACACAAAAAAGTTGTTATCTCAGTGCATGCAATGCTTAGACAATACAAATAGTATACATTTCAATTTTACACCAAAGCACTTTCTGCAAACCTAATGGAAACACTTTTGGTTAATATCCCACATGATTCTGAGATGTCTGAAAGTTGTTTCATACCTGTGCACATAGAGACAAAAAAGTTGATTTCGCAGTGAATAGAATGCTTTGACATAAAAGTAATATACATTTCAATTGTACTCAAAAGTCCTGACTGCAAACCAAAAGCAAACACATTTGGTTAACTTCCCACATTATTATGACTAGCTTTAAAGTTGTTTCATGCCTCAGTTCATCAAGACAAAAAAATTACTTTCTCAGTACTACTATGCTCTGACATTAAGGTAATATACATCTCAATTTTACACCAAAGTACTTACTGCAAACCTAATGGAAACACCTTAGGTTAACTTTCCACATGATTATGAGTAGTTTGAAAGTTGTTTCTTGGCTGACACATCAACAGAAAAAAGTTGTTATCTCAGTGCATGCAATGCTTAGACAATACAAATAATATACATTTCAATTTTACACCAAAGCACTTACTGCAAACCTAATGGAAATAACTTAGATTAACTTCCCACATGATTCTGAGATGTCTGAAAGTTGTTTCATACTTGTCCACATAGAGACAAAAAAGTTGATTTCACAGTGAATAGAATGCTTTGACATAAATGTAGTTTCCATTTCAATTGTATTCAAAAGTCCTGACTGCAAACCTAATGGAAACACCATATTGTAACTTTCCACATGATTATGAGCAGTTTGAAAGTGGTTTCATGGCTGTACACATCAACACAAAAAAGTTGTTATCTCAGTGCATGCAATGCTTAGACAATACAAATAGTATACATTTCAATTTTACACCAAAGCACTTACTGCAAACCTAATGGAAACACCTTAGGTTAACTTTCCACATTATTATGAGTAGTTTGAAAGTTGTTTCATGGCTGTACACATCAACACACAAAAGTGGTTATCTCAGTGCATGCAATGCTTAGACAATACAAATAGTATACATTTCAATTTTACACCAAAGTAGTTACTGGAAACCTAATGGAAACAACTTAGATTAACTTCCCACATGATCCTGAGATGTCTGAAAGTTGTTTCATACTTGTGCACATCACGACAAAAAAGTTGTTTTCTCAGTGCATGCAATGCTTTTACAATACAAATAGTATACATTTCAATTTTACACCAGAGCACTTAATGCAAACCTAATGGAAACACCATCGGTTAACTTTCCACATGATTATGAGTAGTTTGAAAGTTGTTTCACGGCTGTACACATCAACACAAAAAAGTTGTTATCTCAGTGCATGCAATGCTTAGACAATACAAATAGTATACATTTCAATTTTACACCAAAGTACTTACTGCAAACCTGTTGGAAACACTTTAGGTTAACTTCCCAGATGATTCTGAGATTTCTGAAAGTTGTTTCATACCTGTGCACAGAAAGACAAAAAAGTTGATTTCACAGTGAATAGAATGCTTTGGCATAAAAGTAGTATACATTTCAATTGTACTGAAAAGTCCTGACTGCAAACCTAATGGAAACACCATAGGTTAACTTTCCACATGATTATGAGTAGCTTGAAAGTTGTTCCATGGCTGTACACATGAACACAATAAAGTTGTTATCTCAGTGCATGCAATGCTTAGACAATACAAATAGTATACATTTGAATTTTACACCAAAGCACTTTCTGCAAACCTAATGGAAACACTTTTGGTTAATATCCCACATGATTCTGAGATGTCTGAAAGTTGTTTCATACCTGTGCACATAGAGACAAAAAAGTTGATTTCGCAGTGAATAGAATGCTTTGACATAAAAGTAATATACATTTCAATTGTACTCAAAAGTCCTGACTGCAAACCAAAAGCAAACACATTTGGTTAACTTCCCACATGATTATGACTAGCTTTAAAGTTGTTTCATGCCTCAGTTCATCAAGACAAAAAAGTTACTTTCTCAGTACTACTATGCTCTGACATTAAGGTAATATACATCTCAATTTTACACCAAAGTACTTATTGCAACTAATGGAAACACCTTAGGTTAACTTTCCACATGATTATGAGTAGTTTGAAAGTTGTTTCATGGCTGTACACATCAGCACAAAAAAGTGGTTATCTCAGTGCATGCAATGCTTAGACAATACAAATTGTATACATTTCAATTTTACACCAAAGCACTTACTGCAAACCTAATGGAAACACTTTAGGTTAACTTCCCACATGATTCTGAGATGTCTGAAAGTTGTTTCATACCTGTGCACATAGAGACAAAAAAGTTGATTTCACAGTGAATAGAATGCTTTGACATAAAAGTAGTATACATTTCAATTGTACTCAAAAGTCCTGACTGCAAACCTAAAGCAAACACATTTGGTTAACTTCCCACATGATTATGACTAGCTTTAAAGTTGTTTCATGCCTCAGTTCATCAAGACAAAAAAGTTACTTTCTCAGTTGTACTATGCTCTGACATTAAGGTAATATATTCTCAATTTTACACCAAAGTACTTACTGCAAACTAATGGAAACACCTTAGATTAACTTCCCACATGATTATGAGTAGTTTGAAAGTTGTTTCATGGCTGTACACATCAACACAAAAAAGTTGTTATCTCAGTGCATGCAATGATTAGACAATACAAATAGAATACATTTCAATTTTACACCAAAGTAGTTACTGCAAACCTAATGGAAGCAACTTAGGTTAACTTCCCACATGATTCTGAGATGTCTGAAAGTTGTTTCATACTTGTGCACATCAAGACAAAAAAGTTGTTTTCTTAGTGCATGCAATGCTTTTACAATACAAATAGTATACATTTCAATTTTACACCAAAGCACTTACTGCAAACCTAATGGAAACACCTTAGGTTAACTTTCCACATGATTATGAGTAGTTTGAAACTTGTTTCTTGGCTGTACACATCAACAGAAAAAAGATGTTATCTCACTGCATGCAATGCTTAGACAATACAAATAGTATACATTTCAATTTTACACCAAAGCCCTTACTGCAAACCTAATGGAAATAACTTAGATGAACTTCCCACATGATTCTGAGATGTCTGAAAGTTGTTTCATAACTGTGCACATAGAGACAAAAAAGTTGATTTCACAGTGAATAGAATGCTTTGACATAAAAGTAGTATACATTTCAATTTTACACCAAAGTACTTACTGCAAACCTAATGGAAACACCATAGGTTAACTTTCCACATGATTATGAGTAGTTTGAAAGTTGTTTCATGGCTGTACACATCAACAGTAAAAAGTTGTTATCTCAGTGCATGCAATGCTTAGACAATACAAATAGTATACATTTCAATTTTACACCAAAGCACTTACTGCAAACCTAATGGAAACAACTTAGATTAATTTCCCACATGATTCTGAGATGTCTGAAACTTGTTTCATACCTGTGCACATCAAGACAAAAAAGTTGTTTTCTCAGTGCATGCAATGCTTTTACAATACAAATAGTATACATTTCAATTTTACACCAGAGCACTTAATGCAAACCTAATGGAAACACCATAGGTTAACTTTCCACATGATTATGAGTAGTTTGAAAGTTGTTTCACGGCTGTACACATCAACACAAAAAAGTTGTTATCTCAGTGCATGCAATGCTTAGACAATACAAATAGTATACATTTCAATTTTACACCAAAGCACTTTCTGCAAACCTAATGGAAACACTTTTGGTTAATATCCCACATGATTCTGAGATGTCTGAAAGTTGTTTCATACCTGTGCACATAGAGACAAAAAAGTTGATTTCGCAGTGAATAGAATGCTTTGACATAAAAGTAATATACATTTCAATTGTACTCAAAAGTCCTGACTGCAAACCAAAAGCAAACACATTTGGTTAACTTCCCACATTATTATGACTAGCTTTAAAGTTGTTTCATGCCTCAGTTCATCAAGACAAAAAAATTACTTTCTCAGTACTACTATGCTCTGACATTAAGGTAATATACATCTCAATTTTACACCAAAGTACTTACTGCAAACCTAATGGAAACACCTTAGGTTAACTTTCCACATGATTATGAGTAGTTTGAAAGTTGTTTCTTGGCTGACACATCAACAGAAAAAAGTTGTTATCTCAGTGCATGCAATGCTTAGACAATACAAATAATATACATTTCAATTTTACACCAAAGCACTTACTGCAAACCTAATGGAAATAACTTAGATTAACTTCCCACATGATTCTGAGATGTCTGAAAGTTGTTTCATACTTGTCCACATAGAGACAAAAAAGTTGATTTCACAGTGAATAGAATGCTTTGACATAAATGTAGTTTCCATTTCAATTGTATTCAAAAGTCCTGACTGCAAACCTAATGGAAACACCATATTGTAACTTTCCACATGATTATGAGCAGTTTGAAAGTGGTTTCATGGCTGTACACATCAACACAAAAAAGTTGTTATCTCAGTGCATGCAATGCTTAGACAATACAAATAGTATACATTTCAATTTTACACCAAAGCACTTACTGCAAACCTAATGGAAACACCTTAGGTTAACTTTCCACATTATTATGAGTAGTTTGAAAGTTGTTTCATGGCTGTACACATCAACACACAAAAGTGGTTATCTCAGTGCATGCAATGCTTAGACAATACAAATAGTATACATTTCAATTTTACACCAAAGTAGTTACTGGAAACCTAATGGAAACAACTTAGATTAACTTCCCACATGATCCTGAGATGTCTGAAAGTTGTTTCATACTTGTGCACATCACGACAAAAAAGTTGTTTTCTCAGTGCATGCAATGCTTTTACAATACAAATAGTATACATTTCAATTTTACACCAGAGCACTTAATGCAAACCTAATGGAAACACCATCGGTTAACTTTCCACATGATTATGAGTAGTTTGAAAGTTGTTTCACGGCTGTACACATCAACACAAAAAAGTTGTTATCTCAGTGCATGCAATGCTTAGACAATACAAATAGTATACATTTCAATTTTACACCAAAGTACTTACTGCAAACCTGTTGGAAACACTTTAGGTTAACTTCCCAGATGATTCTGAGATTTCTGAAAGTTGTTTCATACCTGTGCACATAAAGACAAAAAAGTTGATTTCACAGTGAATAGAATGCTTTGGCATAAAAGTAGTATACATTTCAATTGTACTGAAAAGTCCTGACTGCAAACCTAATGGAAACACCATAGGTTAACTTTCCACATGATTATGAGTAGTTTGAAAGTTGCTCCATGGCTGTACACATGAACACAATAAAGTTGTTATCTCAGTGCATGCAATGCTTAGACAATACAAATAGTATACATTTCAATTTTACACCAAAGCACTTTCTGCAAACCTAATGGAAACACTTTTGGTTAATATCCCACATGATTCTGAGATGTCTGAAAGTTGTTTCATACCTGTGCACATAGAGACAAAAAAGTTGATTTCGCAGTGAATAGAATGCTTTGACATAAAAGTAATATACATTTCAATTGTACTCAAAAGTCCTGACTGCAAACCAAAAGCAAACACATTTGGTTAACTTCCCACATGATTATGACTAGCTTTAAAGTTGTTTCATGCCTCAGTTCATCAAGACAAAAAAATTACTTTCTCAGTACTACTATGCTCTGACATTAAGGTAATATACACCTCAATTTTACACCAAAGTACTTACTGCAAACTAATGGAAACACCTTAGGTTAACTTCCCACATGATTATGAGTAGTTTGAAAGTTGTTTCATGGCTGTACACATCAACACAAAAAAGTTGTTATCTCAGTGCATGCAATGCTTAGACAATACAAATAGTATACATTTCAATTTTACACCAAAGTAGTTACTGCAAACCTAATGGAAACAACTTAGATTAACTTCCCACATGATTCTGAGATGGCTGAAAGTTGTTTCATACTTGTGCACATCAAGACAAAAAAGTTGTTTTCTCAGTGCATGCAATGCTTTTACAATACAAATAGTATACATTTCAATTTTACACCAAAGCACTTACTGCAAACCTAATGGAAACACCTTAGGTTAACTTTCCACATGATTATGAGTAGTTTGAAAGTTGTTTCTTGGCTGTACACATCAACAGAAAAAAGTTGTTATCTCAGTGCATGCAATGCTTAGACAATACAAATAGTATACATTTCAATTTTACACCAAAGCACTTACTGCAAACCTAATGCAAATAACTTAGATTAACTTCCCACATGATTCTGAGATGTCTGAAAGTTGTTTCATACCTGTGCACATCAAGACAAAGAAGTTCATTTCACAGTGAATAGAATGCTTTGACATGAAAGTAGTATACATTTCAATTTTACACCAAAGCACTTACTGCAAACCTAATGGAAACACTTTAGGTTAATATCCCACATGATTCTGAGATGTCTGAAAGTTGTTTCATACCTGTGCACATAGAGACAAAAAAGTTGATTTCACAGTGAATAGAATGCTTTGACATATAAGTAGTATACATTTCGAATATACTCAAAAGTCCTGACTGCAAACCTAATGCAAACACATTTCGTTAACTACCCAGATGAGTATGACTAGCTTTAAAGTTGTTTCATGCCTCAGTTCATCAAGACAAAAAAGTTACTTTCTCAGTACTACTATGCTCTGACATTAAGGTAATATACATTTCAATTTTACACCAAAGCACTTACTGCAAACCTAATGGAAACAACTTAGATTAACTTCCCACATGATTCTGAGTAGTTTGAAAGTTGTTTCATGGCTGTACACATCAACACAAAAAAGTTGTTATCTCAGTGCATGCAATGCTTAGACAATACAAATAGTATACATTTCAATTTTACACCAAAGTAGTTACTGGAAACCTAATGGAAACAACATAGATTAACTTCCCACATGATTCTGAGATGTCTGAAAGTTGTTTCATACTTGTGCACATCACGACAAAAAAGTTGTTTTCTCAGTGCATGCAATGCTTTTACAATACAAATAGTATATATTTCAATTTTACACCAAAGCACTTACTGCAAACCTAATGGAAACACCTTAGGTTAACTTTCCACATGATTATGAGTAGTTTGAATGTTGTTTCTTGGCTCTACACATCAACAGAAAAAAGTTGTTATCTCAGTGCATGCAATGCTTACACAATACAAATAGTATACATTTCAATTTTACACCAAAGCACTTACTGCAAACCTAATGGAAATAACTTAGATTAACTTCCCACATGATTCTGAGATGTCTGAAAGTTGTTTCATACCTGTGCACATAGAGACAAAAAAGTTGATTTCACAGTGAATAGAATGCTTTGACATAAAAGTAGTATACATTTCAATTTTACACCAAACTACTTACTGCAAACCTAATGGAAACACCTTAGGTTAACTTCCCACATGATTATGAGTAGTTTGAAAGTTGTTTCATTGCTGTACACATCAACTCAAAAAAGTTGTTATCTCAGTGCATGCAATGCTTAGACAATACAAATAGTATACATTTCAATTTTACACCAAAGCACTTACTGCAAACCTAATGGAAACAACTTAGATTAACTTCCCACATGATTCTGAGATGTCTGAAAGTTGTTTCATACCTGTGCACATAAAGACAAAAAAGTTGATTTCTCAGTGAATAGAATGCTTTGACATAAATGTAGTTTCCATTTCAATTGTACTCAAACGTCCTCACTGCAAACCTAATGGAAACACCATAGGGTAACTTTCCACATGATTATGAGCAGTTTGAAAGTCGTTTCATGGCTATACACATCAACACAAAAAAGTTGTTATCTCAGTGCATGCAATGCTTAGACAATACAAATAGTATACATTTCAATTTTACACCAAAGCACTTACTGCAAACCTAATGGAAACACCTTAGGTTATCTTTCCACATTATTATGAGTAGTTTGAAAGTTGTTTCATGGCTGTACACATCAACACACAAAAGTGGTTATCTCAGTGCATGCAATGCTTAGACAATACAAATAGTATACATTTCAATTTTACACCAAAGCACTTACTGCAAACCTAATGGAAACACATTTGGTTAACTTCCCACATGAGTATGACTAGCTTTAAAGTTGTTTCATGCCTCAGTTCATCAAGACAAAAAAGTTACTTTCTCAGTACTACTATGCTCTGACATTAAGGTAATATACATCTCAATTTTAAACCAAAGTACTTATTGCAAACTAATGGAAAAACCTTAGGTTAACTTCCCACATGATTATGAGTAGTTTGAAAGTTGTTTCATGGCTGTACACATCAACAGAAAAAAGTTGTTATCTCAGTGCATGCAATGCTTAGACAATACAAATAGTATACATTTCAATTTTACACCAAAGCACTTACTGCAAACCTAATGGAAATAATTTAGATTAACTTCCCACATGATTCTGAGATGTCTGAAAGTTGTTTCATAACTGTGCACATAGAGACAAAAAAGTTGATTTCACTGTGAATAGAATGCTTTGACATAAAAGTAGTATACATTTCAATTTTACACCAAAGTACTTACTGCAAAGCTAATGGAAACACCATAGGTTAACTTTCGACATGATTATGAGTAGTTTGAAAGTTGTTTCATGGCTGTACACATCAACAGTAAAAAGTTGTTATCTCAGTGCATGCAATGCTTAGACAATACAAATAGTATACATTTCAATTTTACACCAAAGCACTTACTGCAAACCTAATGGAAACAACTTAGATTAACTTCCCACATGATTCTGAGATGTCTGAAAGTTGTTTCATACCTGTGCACATCAAGGCAAAAAAGTTGTTTTCTCAGTGCATGCAATCCTTTTACAATACAAATATACATTTCAATTTTACACCAAAGTACTTACTGCAAACCTGTTGGAAACACTTTAGGTTAACTTCCCAGATGATTCTGAGATGTCTGAAAGTTGTTTCATACCTGTGCACATAAAGACAAAAAAGTTGATTTCACAGTGAATAGAATGCTTTGGCATAAAAGTAGTATACATTTCAATTGTACTGAAAAGTCCTGACTGCAAACCTAATGGAAACACCATAGGTTAACTTTCCACATGATTATGAGTAGCTTGAAAGTTGTTCCATGGCTGTACACATGAACACAATAAAGTTGTTATCTCAGTGCATGCAATGCTTAGACAATACAAATAGTATACATTTCAATTTTACACCAAAGCACTTTCTGCAAACCTAATGGAAACACTTTAGGTTAATATCCCACATGATTCTGAGATGTCTGAAAGTTGTTTCATACCTGTGCACATAGAGACAAAAAAGTTGATTTCACAGTGAATAGAATGCTTTGACATAAAAGTAATATACATTTCAATTGTACTCAAAAGTCCTGACTTCAAACCAAAAGCAAACACATTTGGTTAACTTCCCACATGATTATGACTAGCTTTAAAGTTGTTTCATGCCTCAGTTCATCAAGACAAAAAAATTACTTTCTCAGTACTACTATGCTCTGACATTAAGGTAATATACACCTCAATTTTACACCAAAGTACTTACTGCAAACTAATGGAAACACCTTAGGTTAACTTCCCACATGATTATGAGTAGTTTGAAAGTTGTTTCATGGCTGTACACATCAACACAAAAAAGTTGTTATCTCAGTGCATGCAATGCTTAGACAATACAAATAGTATACATTTCAATTTTACACCAAAGTAGTTACTGCAAACCTAATGGAAACAACTTAGATTAACTTCCCACATGATTCTGAGATGGCTGAAAGTTGTTTCATACTTGTGCACATCAAGACAAAAAAGTTGTTTTCTCAGTGCATGCAATGCTTTTACAATACAAATAGTATACATTTCAATTTTACACCAAAGCACTTACTGCAAACCTAATGGAAACACCTTAGGTTAACTTTCCACATGATTATGAGTAGTTTGAAAGTTGTTTCTTGGCTGTACACATCAACAGAATAAAGTTGTTATCTCAGTGCATGCAATGCTTAGACAATACAAATAGTATACATTTCAATTTTACACCAAAGCACTTACTGCAAACCTAATGGAAATACCTTAGATTAACTTCCCACATGATTCTGAGATGTCTGAAAGTTGTTTCATAACTGTGCACATAGAGACAAAAAAGTTGATTTCACAGTGAATAGAATGCTTTGACATAAAAGTAGTATACATTTCAATTTTACACCAAAGTACTTACTGCAAACCTAATGGAAACACCATAGGTTAACTTTCCACATGATTATGAGTAGTTTGAAAGTTGTTTCATGGCTGTACACATCAACAGTAAAAAGTTGTTATCTCAGTGCATGCAATGCTTAGACAATACAAATAGTATACATTTCAATTTTACACCAAAGCACTTACTGCAAACCTAATGGAAACAACTTAGATTAACTTCCCACATGATTCTGAGATGTCTGAAAGTTGTTTCATACCTGTGCACATCAAGACAAAAAAGTTGTTTTCTCAGTGCATGCAATGCTTTTACAATACAAATATACATTTCAATTTTACACCAAAGTACTTACTGCAAACCTGTTGGAAACACTTTAGGTTAACTTCCCAGATGATTCTGAGATGTCTGAAAGTTGTTTCATACCTGTGCACATAAAGACAAAAAAGTTGATTTCACAGTGAATGGAATGCTTTGGCATAAAAGTAGTATACATTTCAATTGTACTGAAAAGTCCTGACTGCAAACCTAATGGAAACACCATAGGTTAACTTTCCACATCATTATGAGTAGCTTGAAAGTTGTTCCATGGCTGTACACATGAACACAATAAAGTTGTTATCTCAGTGCATGCAATGCTTAGACAATACAAATAGTATACATTTCAATTTTACACCAAAGCACTTTCTGCAAACCTAATGGAAACGCTTTAGGTTAATATCCCACATGATTCTGAGATGTCTGAAAGTTGTTTCATACCTGTGCACATAGAGACAAAAAAGTTGATTTCACAGTGAATAGAATGCTTTGACATAAAAGTAATATACATTTCAATTGTACTCAAAAGTCCTGACTGCAAACCAAAAGCAAACACATTTGGTTAACTTCCCACATGATTATGACTAGCTTTAAAGTTGTTTCATGCCTCAGTTCATCAAGACAAAAAAATTACTTTCTCAGTACTACTATGCTCTGACATTAAGGTAATATACACCTCAATTTTACACCAAAGCACTTACTGCAAACCTAATGGAAACACCTTAGGTTAACTTTCCACATGATTATGAGTAGTTTGAATGTTGTTTCTTGGCTCTACACATCAACAGAAAAAAGTTGTTATCTCAGTGCATGCAATGCTTACACAATACAAATAGTACACATTTCAATTTTACACCAAAGCACTTACTGCAAACCTAATGGAAATAACTTAGATTAACTTCCCACATGATTCTGAGATGTCTGAAAGTTGTTTCATACCTGTGCACATAGAGACAAAAAAGTTGATTTCACAGTGAATAGAATGCTTTGACATAAATGTAGTTTCCATTTCAATTGTACTCAAAAGTCCTCACTGCAAACCTAATGGAAACACCATAGGGTAACTTTCCACATGATTATGAGCAGTTTGAAAGTCGTTTCATGGCTATACACATCAACACAAAAATTTGTTATCTCTGTGCGTGCAATGCTTAGACAATACAAATAGTATACATTTCAATTTTACACCAAAGCACTTACTGCAAACCTAATGGAAACACCTTAGGTTAACTTTCCACATTATTATGAGTAGTTTGAAAGTTGTTTCATGGCTGTACACATCAACACACAAAAGTGGTTATCTCAGTGCATGCAATGCTTAGACAATACAAATAGTATACATTTCAATTTTACACCAAAGCACTTACTGCAAACCTAATGGAAACACATTTGGTTAACTTCCCAGATGAGTATGACTAGCTTTAAAGATGTTTCATGCCTCAGTTCATCAAGACAAAAAAGTTACTTTCTCAGTACTACTATGCTCTGACATTAAGGTAATATACATCTCAATTTTACACCAAAGTACTTACTGCAAACTAATGGAAACACCTTAGGTTAACTTCCCATATGATTATGAGTAGTTTGAAAGTTGTTTCATGGCTGTACAGATCAACACAAAAAAGTGGTTATCTCAGTGCATGCAATGATTAGACAATACAAATAGTATACATTTCAATTTTACACCAAAGTAGTTACTGCAAACCTAATGGAAACAACTTAGATTAACTTCCCACATGATTCTGAGATGTCTGAAAGTTGTTTCATACTTGTGCACATCAAGACAAAAAAGTTGTTTTCTCAGTGCATGCAATGCTTTTACAATACAAATAGTATACATTTCAATTTTACACCAAAGCACTTACTGCAAACCTAATGGAAACACCTTAGGTTAACTTTCCACATGATTATGAGTAGTTTGAAAGTTGTTTCTTGGCTGTACACATCAACAGAAAAAAGTTGTTATCTCAGTGCATGCAATGCTTTGACAATACAAATAGTATACATTTCAATTTTACACCAAAGCACTTACTGCAAACCTAATGGAAATAACTTAGCTTAACTTCCCACATGATTCTGAGATGTCTGAAAGTTGTTTCATACCTGTGCACATCAAGACAAAAAAGTTCATTTCACAGTGAATAGAATGCTTTGACATAAAAGTAGTATACATTTCAATTTTACACCAAAGCCCTTACTGCAAACCTAATGGAAACACTTTAGGTTAATATCCCACATGATTCTGAGATGTCTGAAAGTTGTTTCATACCTGTGCACATAGAGACAAAAAAGTTGATTTCACAGTGAATAGAATGCTTTGACATATAAGTAGTATACATTTCGATTATACTCAAAAGTCCTGACTGCAAACCTAATGCAAACACATTTGGTTAACTTCCCAGATGAGTATGACTAGCTTTAAAGTTCTTTCATGCCTCAGTTCATCAAGACAAAAAAGTTACTTTCTCAGTACTACTATGCTCTGACATTAAGGTAATATACATTTCAATTTTACATCAAAGCACTTACTGGAAACCTAATGGAAACAACTTAGATTAACTTCCCACATGATTCTGAGATGTCTGAAAGTTGTTTCATACTTGTGCACATCACGACAAAAAAGTTGTTTTCTCAGTGCATGCAATGCTTTTACAATACAAATAGTATACATTTCAATTTTACACCAAAGCACTTACTGCAAACCTAATGGAAACACCTTAGGTTAACTTTCCACATGATTATGAGTAGTTTGCATGTTGTTTCTTGGCTGTACACATCAACAGAAAAAAGTTGTTATCTCAGTGCATGCAATGCTTACACAATACAAATAGTATACATTTCAATTTTACACCAAAGCACTTACTGCAAACCTAATGGAAATAACTTAGATTAACTTCCCACATGATTCTGAGATGTCTGAAAGTTGTTTCATACCTGTGCACATAGAGACAAAAAAGTTGATTTCACAGTGAATAGAATGCTTTGACATAAAAGTAGTATACATTTCAATTTTACACCAAACTACTTACTGCAAACCTAATGGAAACACCATAGGTTAACTTTCCACATGATTATGAGTAGTTTGAAAGTTGTTTCATGGCTGTACACATCAACAGTAAAAAGTTGTTATCTCAGTGCATGCAATGCTTAGACAATACAAATAGTATACATTTCAATTTTACACCAAAGCACTTACTGCAAACCTGTTGGAAACACTTTAGGTTAACTTCCCAGATGATTCTGAGATGTCTGAAAGTTGTTTCATACCTGTGCACATAAAGACAAAAAAGTTGATTTCACAGTGAATAGAATGCTTTGACATAAATGTAGTTTCCATTTCAATTGTACTCAAAAGTCCTGACTGCAAACCTAATGGAAACACCATAGGGTAACTTTCCACATGATTATGAGCAGTTTGAAAGTGGTTTCATGGCTGTACACATCAACACAAAAAAATTGTTATCTCAGAGCATGCAATGCTTAGACAATACAAATAGTATACATTTCAATTTTACACCAAAGCACTTACTGCAAACCTAATGGAAACACCTTAGGTTAACTTTCCACATTATTATGAGTAGTTTGAAAGTTGTTTCATAGCTGTACACATCAACACACAAAAGTGGTTATCTCAGTGCATGCAATGCTTAGACAATACAAATAGTATACATTTCAATTTTACACCAAAGCACTTACTGCAAACCTGTTGGAAACACTTTAGGTTAACTTCCCACATGATTCTGAGATGTCTGAAAGTTGTTTCATACCTGTGCACATAGAGACAAAAAAGTTGATTTCACAGTGAATAGAATGCTTTGACATAAAAGTAGTATACATTTCAATTGTACTCAAAAATCCTGACTGCAAACCTAAAGCAAACACATTTGGTTAACTTCCCACATGATTATGACTAGCTTTAAAGTTGTTTCATGCCTCAGTTCATCAAGACAAAAAAGTTACTTTCTCAGTACTACTATGCTCTGACATTAAGGTAATATACATCTCAATTTTACACCAAAGTACTTACTGCAAACTAATGGAAACACCTTAGATTAACTTCCCACATGATTATGAGTAGTTTGAAAGTTGTTTCATGGCTGTACACATCAACACAAAAAAGTTGTTATCTCAGTGCATGCAATGATTAGACAATACAAATAGAATACATTTCAATTTTACACCAAAGTAGTTACTGCAAACCTAATGGAAGCAACTTAGATTAACTTCCCACATGATTCTGAGATGTCTGAAAGTTGTTTCATACCTGTGCACATAGAGACAAAAAAGTTGATTTCACAGTGAATAGAATGCTTTGGCATAAAAGTAGTATACATTTCAATTTTACACCAAAGTACTTACTGCAAACCTAATGGAAACACCATAGGTTAACTTTCCACATGATTATGAGTAGTTTGAAAGTTGTTTCATGGCTGTACACATCAACAGTAAAAAGTTGTTATCTCAGTGCATGCAATGCTTAGACAATACAAATAGTATACATTTCAATTTTACACCAAAGCACTTACTGCAAACCTAAAGGAAACAACTTAGATTAACTTCCCACATGATTCTGAGATGTCTGAAAGTTGTTTCATACTTGTGCACATCACGACAAAAAAGTTGTTTTCTCAGTGCATGCAATGCTTTTACAATACAAATAGTATATATTTCAATTTTACACCAAAGCACTTACTGCAAACCTAATGGAAACACCTTAGGTTAACTTTCCACATGATTATGAGTAGTTTGAATGTTGTTTCTTGGCTCTACACATCAACAGAAAAAAGTTGTTATCTCAGTGCATGCAATGCTTACACAATACAAATAGTATACATTTCAATTTTACACCAAAGCACTTACTGCAAACCTAATGGAAATAACTTAGATTAACTTCCCACATGATTCTGAGATGTCTGAAAGTTGTTTCATACCTGTGCACATAGAGACAAAAAAGTTGATTTCACAGTGAATAGAATGCTTTGACATAAAAGTAGTATACATTTCAATTTTACACCAAACTACTTACTGCAAACCTAATGGAAACACCATAGGTTAACTTTCGACATGATTATGAGTAGTTTGAAAGTTGTTTCATTGCTGTACACATCAACTCAAAAAAGTTGTTATCTCAGTGCATGCAATGCTTAGACAATACAAATAGTATACATTTCAATTTTACACCAAAGCACTTACTGCAAACCTAATGGAAACAACTTAGATTAACTTCCCACATGATTCTGAGATGTCTGAAAGTTGTTTCATACCTGTGCACATAAAGACAAAAAAGTTGATTTCTCAGTGAATAGAATGCTTTGACATAAATGTAGTTTCCATTTCAATTGTACTCAAACGTCCTCACTGCAAACCTAATGGAAACACCATAGGGTAACTTTCCACATGATTATGAGCAGTTTGAAAGTCGTTTCATGGCTATACACATCAACACAAAAAAGTTGTTATCTCAGTGCATGCAATTCTTAGACAATACAAATAGTATACATTTCAATTTTACACCAAAGCACTTACTGCAAACCTAATGGAAACACCTTAGGTTATCTTTCCACATTATTATGAGTAGTTTGAAAGTTGTTTCATGGCTGTACACATCAACACACAAAAGTGGTTATCTCAGTGCATGCAATGCTTAGACAATACAAATAGTATACATTTCAATTTTACACCAAAGCACTTACTGCAAACCTAATGGAAACACATTTGGTTAACTTCCCACATGAGTATGACTAGCTTTAAAGTTGTTTCATGCCTCAGTTCATCAAGACAAAAAAGTTACTTTCTCAGTACTACTATGCTCTGACATTAAGGTAATATACATCTCAATTTTAAACCAAAGTACTTATTGCAAACTAATGGAAAAACCTTAGGTTAACTTCCCACATGATTATGAGTAGTTTGAAAGTTGTTTCATGGCTGTACACATCAACACAAAAAAGTTGTTATCTCAGTGCATGCAATGATTAGACAATACAAATAGAATACATTTCAATTTTACACCAAAGTAGTTACTGCAAACCTAATGGAAGCAACTTAGATTAACTTCCCACATGATTCTGAGATGTCTGAAAGTTGTTTCATACCTGTGCACATAGAGACAAAAAAGTTGATTTCACAGTGAATAGAATGCTTTGGCATAAAAGTAGTATACATTTCAATTTTACACCAAAGTACTTACTGCAAACCTAATGGAAACACCATAGGTTAACTTTCCACATGATTATGAGTAGTTTGAAAGTTGTTTCATGGCTGTACACATCAACAGTAAAAAGTTGTTATCTCAGTGCATGCAATGCTTAGACAATACAAATAGTATACATTTCAATTTTACACCAAAGCACTTACTGCAAACCTAAAGGAAACAACTTAGATTAACTTCCCACATGATTCTGAGATGTCTGAAAGTTGTTTCATACTTGTGCACATCACGACAAAAAAGTTGTTTTCTCAGTGCATGCAATGCTTTTACAATACAAATAGTATATATTTCAATTTTACACCAAAGCACTTACTGCAAACCTAATGGAAACACCTTAGGTTAACTTTCCACATGATTATGAGTAGTTTGAATGTTGTTTCTTGGCTCTACACATCAACAGAAAAAAGTTGTTATCTCAGTGCATGCAATGCTTACACAATACAAATAGTATACATTTCAATTTTACACCAAAGCACTTACTGCAAACCTAATGGAAATAACTTAGATTAACTTCCCACATGATTCTGAGATGTCTGAAAGTTGTTTCATACCTGTGCACATAGAGACAAAAAAGTTGATTTCACAGTGAATAGAATGCTTTGACATAAAAGTAGTATACATTTCAATTTTACACCAAACTACTTACTGCAAACCTAATGGAAACACCTTAGGTTAACTTCCCACATGATTATGAGTAGTTTGAAAGTTGTTTCATTGCTGTACACATCAACTCAAAAAAGTTGTTATCTCAGTGCATGCAATGCTTACACAATACAAATAGTATACATTTCAATTTTACACCAAAGCACTTACTGCAAACCTAATGGAAATAACTTAGATTAACTTCCCACATGATTCTGAGATGTCTGAAAGTTGTTTCATACCTGTGCACATAGAGACAAAAAAGTTGATTTCACAGTGAATACAATGCTTTGACATAAATGTAGTTTCCATTTCAATTGTACTCAAAAGTCCTCACTGCAAACCTAATGGAAACACCATAGGGTAACTTTCCACATGATTATGAGCAGTTTGAAAGTCGTCTCATGGCTATACACATCAACACAAAAATTTGTTATCTCTGTGCGTGCAATGCTTAGACAATACAAATAGTATACATTTCAATTTTACACCAAAGCACTTACTGCAAACCTAATGGAAACACCTTAGGTTAACTTTCCACATTATTATGAGTAGTTTGAAAGTTGTTTCATGGCTGTACACATCAACACACAAAAGTGGTTATCTCAGTGCATGCAATGCTTAGACAATACAAATAGTATACATTTCAATTTTACACCAAAGCACTTACTGCAAACCTAATGGAAACACATTTGGTTAACTTCCCAGATGAGTATGACTAGCTTTAAAGATGTTTCATGCCTCAGTTCATCAAGACAAAAAAGTTACTTTCTCAGTACTACTATGCTCTGACATTAAGGTAATATACATCTCAATTTTACACCAAAGTACTTACTGCAAACTAATGGAAACACCTTAGGTTAACTTCCCATATGATTATGAGTAGTTTGAAAGTTGTTTCATGGCTGTACAGATCAACACAAAAAAGTGGTTATCTCAGTGCATGCAATGATTAGACAATACAAATAGTATACATTTCAATTTTACACCAAAGTAGTTACTGCAAACCTAATGGAAACAACTTAGATTAACTTCCCACATGATTCTGAGATGTCTGAAAGTTGTTTCATACTTGTGCACATCAAGACAAAAAAGTTGTTTTCTCAGTGCATGCAATGCTTTTACAATACAAATAGTATACATTTCAATTTTACACCAAAGCACTTACTGCAAACCTAATGGAAACACCTTAGGTTAACTTTCCACATGATTATGAGTAGTTTGAAAGTTGTTTCTTGGCTGTACACATCAACAGAAAAAAGTTGTTATCTCAGTGCATGCAATGCTTTGACAATACAAATAGTATACATTTCAATTTTACACCAAAGCACTTACTGCAAACCTAATGGAAATAACTTAGCTTAACTTCCCACATGATTCTGAGATGTCTGAAAGTTGTTTCATACCTGTGCACATCAAGACAAAAAAGTTCATTTCACAGTGAATAGAATGCTTTGACATAAAAGTAGTATACATTTCAATTTTACACCAAAGCACTTACTGCAAACCTAATGGAAACACTTTAGGTTAATATCCCACATGATTCTGAGATGTCTGAAAGTTGTTTCATACCTGTGCACATAGAGACAAAAAAGTTGATTTCACAGTGAATAGAATGCTTTGACATATAAGTAGTATACATTTCGATTATACTCAAAAGTCCTGACTGCAAACCTAATGCAAACACATTTGGTTAACTTCCCAGATGAGTATGACTAGCTTTAAAGTTCTTTCATGCCTCAGTTCATCAAGACAAAAAAGTTACTTTCTCAGTACTACTATGCTCTGACATTAAGGTAATATACATTTCAATTTTACATCAAAGCACTTACTGGAAACCTAATGGAAACAACTTAGATTAACTTCCCACATGATTCTGAGATGTCTGAAAGTTGTTTCATACTTGTGCACATCACGACAAAAAAGTTGTTTTCTCAGTGCATGCAATGCTTTTACAATACAAATAGTATACATTTCAATTTTACACCAAAGCACTTACTGCAAACCTAATGGAAACACCATAGGTTAACTTTCCACATGATTATGAGTAGTTTGCATGTTGTTTCTTGGCTGTACACATCAACAGAAAAAAGTTGTTATCTCAGTGCATGCAATGCTTACACAATACAAATAGTATACATTTCAATTTTACACCAAAGCACTTACTGCAAACCTAATGGAAATAACTTAGATTAACTTCCCACATGATTCTGAGATGTCTGAAAGTTGTTTCATACCTGTGCACATAGAGACAAAAAAGTTGATTTCACAGTGAATAGAATGCTTTGACATAAAAGTAGTATACATTTCAATTTTACACCAAACTACTTACTGCAAACCTAATGGAAACACCATAGGTTAACTTTCCACATGATTATGAGTAGTTTGAAAGTTGTTTCATGGCTGTACACATCAACAGTAAAAAGTTGTTATCTCAGTGCATGCAATGCTTAGACAATACAAATAGTATACATTTCAATTTTACACCAAAGCACTTACTGCAAACCTGTTGGAAACACTTTAGGTTAACTTCCCAGATGATTCTGAGATGTCTGAAAGTTGTTTCATACCTGTGCACATAAAGACAAAAAAGTTGATTTCACAGTGAATAGAATGCTTTGACATAAATGTAGTTTCCATTTCAATTGTACTCAAAAGTCCTGACTGCAAACCTAATGGAAACACCATAGGGTAACTTTCCACATGATTATGAGCAGTTTGAAAGTGGTTTCATGGCTGTACACATCAACACAAAAAAATTGTTATCTCAGAGCATGCAATGCTTAGACAATACAAATAGTATACATTTCAATTTTACACCAAAGCACTTACTGCAAACCTAATGGAAACACCTTAGGTTAACTTTCCACATTATTATGAGTAGTTTGAAAGTTGTTTCATAGCTGTACACATCAACACACAAAAGTGGTTATCTCAGTGCATGCAATGCTTAGACAATACAAATAGTATACATTTCAATTTTACACCAAAGCACTTACTGCAAACCTGTTGGAAACACTTTAGGTTAACTTCCCACATGATTCTGAGATGTCTGAAAGTTGTTTCATACCTGTGCACATAGAGACAAAAAAGTTGATTTCACAGTGAATAGAATGCTTTGACATAAAAGTAGTATACATTTCAATTGTACTCAAAAATCCTGACTGCAAACCTAAAGCAAACACATTTGGTTAACTTCCCACATGATTATGACTAGCTTTAAAGTTGTTTCATGCCTCAGTTCATCAAGACAAAAAAGTTACTTCCTCAGTACTACTATGCTCTGACATTAAGGTAATATACATCTCAATTTTACACCAAAGTACTTACTGCAAACTAATGGAAACACCTTAGATTAACTTCCCACATGATTATGAGTAGTTTGAAAGTTGTTTCATGGCTGTACACATCAACACAAAAAAGTTGTTATCTCAGTGCATGCAATGATTAGACAATACAAATAGAATACATTTCAATTTTACACCAAAGTAGTTACTGCAAACCTAATGGAAGCAACTTAGATTAACTTCCCACATGATTCTGAGATGTCTGAAAGTTGTTTCATACCTGTGCACATAGAGACAAAAAAGTTGATTTCACAGTGAATAGAATGCTTTGGCATAAAAGTAGTATACATTTCAATTTTACACCAAAGTACTTACTGCAAACCTAATGGAAACACCATAGGTTAACTTTCCACATGATTATGAGTAGTTTGAAAGTTGTTTCATGGCTGTACACATCAACAGTAAAAAGTTGTTATCTCAGTGCATGCAATGCTTAGACAATACAAATAGTATACATTTCAATTTTACACCAAAGCACTTACTGCAAACCTAAAGGAAACAACTTAGATTAACTTCCCACATGATTCTGAGATGTCTGAAAGTTGTTTCATACTTGTGCACATCACGACAAAAAAGTTGTTTTCTCAGTGCATGCAATGCTTTTACAATACAAATAGTATATATTTCAATTTTACACCAAAGCACTTACTGCAAACCTAATGGAAACACCTTAGGTTAACTTTCCACATGATTATGAGTAGTTTGAATGTTGTTTCTTGGCTCTACACATCAACAGAAAAAAGTTGTTATCTCAGTGCATGTAATGCTTACACAATACAAATAGTATACATTTCAATTTTACACCAAAGCACTTACTGCAAACCTAATGGAAATAACTTAGATTAACTTCCCACATGATTCTGAGATGTCTGAAAGTTGTTTCATACCTGTGCACATAGAGACAAAAAAGTTGATTTCACAGTGAATAGAATGCTTTGACATAAAAGTAGTATACATTTCAATTTTACACCAAACTACTTACTGCAAACCTAATGGAAACACCTTAGGTTAACTTTCGACATGATTATGAGTAGTTTGAAAGTTGTTTCATTGCTGTACACATCAACTCAAAAAAGTTGTTATCTCAGTGCATGCAATGCTTAGACAATACAAATAGTATACATTTCAATTTTACACCAAAGCACTTACTGCAAACCTAATGGAAACAACTTAGATTAACTTCCCACATGATTCTGAGATGTCTGAAAGTTGTTTCATACCTGTGCACATAAAGACAAAAAAGTTGATTTCTCAGTGAATAGAATGCTTTGACATAAATGTAGTTTCCATTTCAATTGTACTCAAACGTCCTCACTGCAAACCTAATGGAAACACCATAGGGTAACTTTCCACATGATTATGAGCAGTTTGAAAGTCGTTTCATGGCTATACACATCAACACAAAAAAGTTGTTATCTCAGTGCATGCAATTCTTAGACAATACAAATAGTATACATTTCAATTTTACACCAAAGCACTTACTGCAAACCTAATGGAAACACCTTAGGTTATCTTTCCACATTATTATGAGTAGTTTGAAAGTTGTTTCATGGCTGTACACATCAACACACAAAAGTGGTTATCTCAGTGCATGCAATGCTTAGACAATACAAATAGTATACATTTCAATTTTACACCAAAGCACTTACTGCAAACCTAATGGAAACACATTTGGTTAACTTACCACATGAGTATGACTAGCTTTAAAGTTGTTTCATGCCTCAGTTCATCAAGACAAAAAAGTTACTTTCTCAGTACTACTATGCTCTGACATTAAGGTAATATACATCTCAATTTTAAACCAAAGTACTTATTGCAAACTAATGGAAAAACCTTAGGTTAACTTCCCACATGATTATGAGTAGTTTGAAAGTTGTTTCATGGCTGTACACATCAACACAAAAAAGTTGTTATCTCAGTGCATGCAATGATTAGACAATACAAATAGAATACATTTCAATTTTACACCAAAGTAGTTACTGCAAACCTAATGGAAGCAACTTAGATTAACTTCCCACATGATTCTGAGATGTCTGAAAGTTGTTTCATACCTGTGCACATAGAGACAAAAAAGTTGATTTCACAGTGAATAGAATGCTTTGGCATAAAAGTAGTATACATTTCAATTTTACACCAAAGTACTTACTGCAAACCTAATGGAAACACCATAGGTTAACTTTCCACATGATTATGAGTAGTTTGAAAGTTGTTTCATGGCTGTACACATCAACAGTAAAAAGTTGTTATCTCAGTGCATGCAATGCTTAGACAATACAAATAGTATACATTTCAATTTTACACCAAAGCACTTACTGCAAACCTAAAGGAAACAACTTAGATTAACTTCCCACATGATTCTGAGATGTCTGAAAGTTGTTTCATACTTGTGCACATCACGACAAAAAAGTTGTTTTCTCAGTGCATGCAATGCTTTTACAATACAAATAGTATATATTTCAATTTTACACCAAAGCACTTACTGCAAACCTAATGGAAACACCTTAGGTTAACTTCCCACATGATTATGAGTAGTTTGAAAGTTGTTTCATTGCTGTACACATCAACTCAAAAAAGTTGTTATCTCAGTGCATGCAATGCTTACACAATACAAATAGTATACATTTCAATTTTACACCAAAGCACTTACTGCAAACCTAATGGAAATAACTTAGATTAACTTCCCACATGATTCTGAGATGTCTGAAAGTTGTTTCATACCTGTGCACATAGAGACAAAAAAGTTGATTTCACAGTGAATACAATGCTTTGACATAAATGTAGTTTCCATTTCAATTGTACTCAAAAGTCCTCACTGCAAACCTAATGGAAACACCATAGGGTAACTTTCCACATGATTATGAGCAGTTTGAAAGTCGTTTCATGGCTATACACATCAACACAAAAATTTGTTATCTCTGTGCGTGCAATGCTTAGACAATACAAATAGTATACATTTCAATTTTACACCAAAGCACTTACTGCAAACCTAATGGAAACACCTTAGGTTAACTTTCCACATTATTATGAGTAGTTTGAAAGTTGTTTCATGGCTGTACACATCAACACACAAAAGTGGTTATCTCAGTGCATGCAATGCTTAGACAATACAAATAGTATACATTTCAATTTTACACCAAAGCACTTACTGCAAACCTAATGGAAACACATTTGGTTAACTTCCCAGATGAGTATGACTAGCTTTAAAGATGTTTCATGCCTCAGTTCATCAAGACAAAAAAGTTACTTTCTCAGTACTACTATGCTCTGACATTAAGGTAATATACATCTCAATTTTACACCAAAGTACTTACTGCAAACTAATGGAAACACCTTAGGTTAACTTCCCATATGATTATGAGTAGTTTGAAAGTTGTTTCATGGCTGTACAGATCAACACAAAAAAGTGGTTATCTCAGTGCATGCAATGATTAGACAATACAAATAGTATACATTTCAATTTTACACCAAAGTAGTTACTGCAAACCTAATGGAAACAACTTAGATTAACTTCCCACATGATTCTGAGATGTCTGAAAGTTGTTTCATACTTGTGCACATCAAGACAAAAAAGTTGTTTTCTCAGTGCATGCAATGCTTTTACAATACAAATAGTATACATTTCAATTTTGCACCAAAGCACTTACTGCAAACCTAATGGAAACACCTTAGGTTAACTTTCCACATGATTATGAGTAGTTTGAAAGTTGTTTCTTGGCTGTACACATCAACAGAAAAAAGTTGTTATCTCAGTGCATGCAATGCTTTGACAATACAAATAGTATACATTTCAATTTTACACCAAAGCACTTACTGCAAACCTAATGGAAATAACTTAGCTTAACTTCCCACATGATTCTGAGATGTCTGAAAGTTGTTTCATACCTGTGCACATCAAGACAAAAAAGTTCATTTCACAGTGAATAGAATGCTTTGACATAAAAGTAGTATACATTTCAATTTTACACCAAAGCACTTACTGCAAACCTAATGGAAACACTTTAGGTTAATATCCCACATGATTCTGAGATGTCTGAAAGTTGTTTCATACCTGTGCACATAGAGACAAAAAAGTTGATTTCACAGTGAATAGAATGCTTTGACATATAAGTAGTATACATTTCGATTATACTCAAAAGTCCTGACTGCAAACCTAATGCAAACACATTTGGTTAACTTCCCAGATGAGTATGACTAGCTTTAAAGTTCTTTCATGCCTCAGTTCATCAAGACAAAAAAGTTACTTTCTCAGTACTACTATGCTCTGACATTAAGGTAATATACATTTCAATTTTACATCAAAGCACTTACTGGAAACCTAATGGAAACAACTTAGATTAACTTCCCACATGATTCTGAGATGTCTGAAAGTTGTTTCATACTTGTGCACATCACGACAAAAAAGTTGTTTTCTCAGTGCATGCAATGCTTTTACAATACAAATAGTATACATTTCAATTTTACACCAAAGCACTTACTGCAAACCTAATGGAAACACCTTAGGTTAACTTTCCACATGATTATGAGTAGTTTGCATGTTGTTTCTTGGCTGTACACATCAACAGAAAAAAGTTGTTATCTCAGTGCATGCAATGCTTACACAATACAAATAGTATACATTTCAATTTTACACCAAAGCACTTACTGCAAACCTAATGGAAATAACTTAGATTAACTTCCCACATGATTCTGAGATGTCTGAAAGTTGTTTCATACCTGTGCACATAGAGACAAAAAAGTTGATTTCACAGTGAATAGAATGCTTTGACATAAAAGTAGTATACATTTCAATTTTACACCAAACTACTTACTGCAAACCTAATGGAAACACCATAGGTTAACTTTCCACATGATTATGAGTAGTTTGAAAGTTGTTTCATGGCTGTACACATCAACAGTAAAAAGTTGTTATCTCAGTGCATGCAATGCTTAGACAATACAAATAGTATACATTTCAATTTTACACCAAAGCACTTACTGCAAACCTGTTGGAAACACTTTAGGTTAACTTCCCAGATGATTCTGAGATGTCTGAAAGTTGTTTCATACCTGTGCACAGAAAGACAAAAAAGTTGATTTCACAGTGAATAGAATGCTTTGACATAAATGTAGTTTCCATTTCAATTGTACTCAAAAGTCCTGACTGCAAACCTAATGGAAACACCATAGGGTAACTTTCCACATGATTATGAGCAGTTTGAAAGTGGTTTCATGGCTGTACACATCAACACAAAAAAATTGTTATCTCAGAGCATGCAATGCTTAGACAATACAAATAGTATACATTTCAATTTTACACCAAAGCACTTACTGCAAACCTAATGGAAACACCTTAGGTTAACTTTCCACATTATTATGAGTAGTTTGAAAGTTGTTTCATAGCTGTACACATCAACACACAAAAGTGGTTATCTCAGTGCATGCAATGCTTAGACAATACAAATAGTATACATTTCAATTTTACACCAAAGCACTTACTGCAAACCTGTTGGAAACACTTTAGGTTAACTTCCCACATGATTCTGAGATGTCTGAAAGTTGTTTCATACCTGTGCACATAGAGACAAAAAAGTTGATTTCACAGTGAATAGAATGCTTTGACATAAAAGTAGTATACATTTCAATTGTACTCAAAAATCCTGACTGCAAACCTAAAGCAAACACATTTGGTTAACTTCCCACATGATTATGACTAGCTTTAAAGTTGTTTCATGCCTCAGTTCATCAAGACAAAAAAGTTACTTTCTCAGTACTACTATGCTCTGACATTAAGGTAATATACATCTCAATTTTACACCAAAGTACTTACTGCAAACTAATGGAAACACCTTAGATTAACTTCCCACATGATTATGAGTAGTTTGAAAGTTGTTTCATGGCTGTACACATCAACACAAAAAAGTTGTTATCTCAGTGCATGCAATGATTAGACAATACAAATAGAATACATTTCAATTTTACACCAAAGTAGTTACTGCAAACCTAATGGAAGCAACTTAGATTAACTTCCCACATGATTCTGAGATGTCTGAAAGTTGTTTCATACCTGTGCACATAGAGACAAAAAAGTTGATTTCACAGTGAATAGAATGCTTTGGCATAAAAGTAGTATACATTTCAATTTTACACCAAAGTACTTACTGCAAACCTAATGGAAACACCATAGGTTAACTTTCCACATGATTATGAGTAGTTTGAAAGTTGTTTCATGGCTGTACACATCAACAGTAAAAAGTTGTTATCTCAGTGCATGCAATGCTTAGACAATACAAATAGTATACATTTCAATTTTACACCAAAGCACTTACTGCAAACCTAAAGGAAACAACTTAGATTAACTTCCCACATGATTCTGAGATGTCTGAAAGTTGTTTCATACTTGTGCACATCACGACAAAAAAGTTGTTTTCTCAGTGCATGCAATGCTTTTACAATACAAATAGTATATATTTCAATTTTACACCAAAGCACTTACTGCAAACCTAATGGAAACACCTTAGGTTAACTTTCCACATGATTATGAGTAGTTTGAATGTTGTTTCTTGGCTCTACACATCAACAGAAAAAAGTTGTTATCTCAGTGCATGCAATGCTTACACAATACAAATAGTATACATTTCAATTTTACACCAAAGCACTTACTGCAAACCTAATGGAAATAACTTAGATTAACTTCCCACATGATTCTGAGATGTCTGAAAGTTGTTTCATACCTGTGCACATAGAGACAAAAAAGTTGATTTCACAGTGAATAGAATGCTTTGACATAAAAGTAGTATACATTTCAATTTTACACCAAACTACTTACTGCAAACCTAATGGAAACACCTTAGGTTAACTTCCCACATGATTATGAGTAGTTTGAAAGTTGTTTCATTGCTGTACACATCAACTCAAAAAAGTTGTTATCTCAGTGCATGCAATGCTTACACAATACAAATAGTATACATTTCAATTTTACACCAAAGCACTTACTGCAAACCTAATGGAAATAACTTAGATTAACTTCCCACATGATTCTGAGATGTCTGAAAGTTGTTTCATACCTGTGCACATAGAGACAAAAAAGTTGATTTCACAGTGAATACAATGCTTTGACATAAATGTAGTTTCCATTTCAATTGTACTCAAAAGTCCTCACTGCAAACCTAATGGAAACACCATAGGGTAACTTTCCACATGATTATGAGCAGTTTGAAAGTCGTTTCATGGCTATACACATCAACACAAAAATTTGTTATCTCTGTGCGTGCAATGCTTAGACAATACAAATAGTATACATTTCAATTTTACACCAAAGCACTTACTGCAAACCTAATGGAAACACCTTAGGTTAACTTTCCACATTATTATGAGTAGTTTGAAAGTTGTTTCATGGCTGTACACATCAACACACAAAAGTGGTTATCTCAGTGCATGCAATGCTTAGACAATACAAATAGTATACATTTCAATTTTACACCAAAGCACTTACTGCAAACCTAATGGAAACACATTTGGTTAACTTCCCAGATGAGTATGACTAGCTTTAAAGATGTTTCATGCCTCAGTTCATCAAGACAAAAAAGTTACTTTCTCAGTACTACTATGCTCTGACATTAAGGTAATATACATCTCAATTTTACACCAAAGTACTTACTGCAAACTAATGGAAACACCTTAGGTTAACTTCCCATATGATTATGAGTAGTTTGAAAGTTGTTTCATGGCTGTACAGATCAACACAAAAAAGTGGTTATCTCAGTGCATGCAATGATTAGACAATACAAATAGTATACATTTCAATTTTACACCAAAGTAGTTACTGCAAACCTAATGGAAACAACTTAGATTAACTTCCCACATGATTCTGAGATGTCTGAAAGTTGTTTCATACTTGTGCACATCAAGACAAAAAGTTGTTTTCTCAGTGCATGCAATGCTTTTACAATACAAATAGTATACATTTCAATTTTACACCAAAGCACTTACTGCAAACCTAATGGAAACACCTTAGGTTAACTTTCCACATGATTATGAGTAGTTTGAAAGTTGTTTCTTGGCTGTACACATCAAAAGAAAAAAGTTGTTATCTCAGTGCATGCAATGCTTTGACAATACAAATAGTATACATTTCAATTTTACACCAAAGCACTTACTGCAAACCTAATGGAAATAACTTAGCTTAACTTCCCACATGATTCTGAGATGTCTGAAAGTTGTTTCATACCTGTGCACATCAAGACAAAAAAGTTCATTTCACAGTGAATAGAATGCTTTGACATAAAAGTAGTATACATTTCAATTTTACACCAAAGCACTTACTGCAAACCTAATGGAAACACTTTAGGTTAATATCCCACATGATTCTGAGATGTCTGAAAGTTGTTTCATACCTGTGCACATAGAGACAAAAAAGTTGATTTCACAGTGAATAGAATGCTTTGACATATAAGTAGTATACATTTCGATTATACTCAAAAGTCCTGACTGCAAACCTAATGCAAACACATTTGGTTAACTTCCCAGATGAGTATGACTAGCTTTAAAGTTCTTTCATGCCTCAGTTCATCAAGACAAAAAAGTTACTTTCTCAGTACTACTATGCTCTGACATTAAGGTAATATACATTTCAATTTTACATCAAAGCACTTACTGGAAACCTAATGGAAACAACTTAGATTAACTTCCCACATGATTCTGAGATGTCTGAAAGTTGTTTCATACTTGTGCACATCACGACAAAAAAGTTGTTTTCTCAGTGCATGCAATGCTTTTACAATACAAATAGTATACATTTCAATTTTACACCAAAGCACTTACTGCAAACCTAATGGAAACACCTTAGGTTAACTTTCCACATGATTATGAGTAGTTTGCATGTTGTTTCTTGGCTGTACACATCAACAGAAAAAAGTTGTTATCTCAGTGCATGCAATGCTTACACAATACAAATAGTATACATTTCAATTTTACACCAAAGCACTTACTGCAAACCTAATGGAAATAACTTAGATTAACTTCCCACATGATTCTGAGATGTCTGAAAGTTGTTTCATACCTGTGCACATAGAGACAAAAAAGTTGATTTCACAGTGAATAGAATGCTTTGACATAAAAGTAGTATACATTTCAATTTTACACCAAACTGCTTACTGCAAACCTAATGGAAACACCATAGGTTAACTTTCCACATGATTATGAGTAGTTTGAAAGTTGTTTCATGGCTGTACACATCAACAGTAAAAAGTTGTTATCTCAGTGCATGCAATGCTTAGACAATACAAATAGTATACATTTCAATTTTACACCAAAGCACTTACTGCAAACCTGTTGGAAACACTTTAGGTTAACTTCCCAGATGATTCTGAGATGTCTGAAAGTTGTTTCATACCTGTGCACATAAAGGCAAACAAGTTGATTTCACAGTGAATAGAATGCTTTGACATAAATGTAGTTTCCATTTCAATTGTACTCAAAAGTCCTGACTGCAAACCTAATGGAAACACCATAGGGTAACTTTCCACATGATTATGAGCAGTTTGAAAGTGGTTTCATGGCTGTACACATCAACACAAAAAAATTGTTATCTCAGAGCATGCAATGCTTAGACAATACAAATAGTATACATTTCAATTTTACACCAAAGCACTTACTGCAAACCTAATGGAAACACCTTAGGTTAACTTTCCACATTATTATGAGTAGTTTGAAAGTTGTTTCATAGCTGTACACATCAACACACAAAAGTGGTTATCTCAGTGCATGCAATGCTTAGACAATACAAATAGTATACATTTCAATTTTACACCAAAGCACTTACTGCAAACCTGTTGGAAACACTTTAGGTTAACTTCCCACATGATTCTGAGATGTCTGAAAGTTGTTTCATACCTGTGCACATAGAGACAAAAAAGTTGATTTCACAGTGAATAGAATGCTTTGACATAAAAGTAGTATACATTTCAATTGTACTCAAAAATCCTGACTGCAAACCTAAAGCAAACACATTTGGTTAACTTCCCACATGATTATGACTAGCTTTAAAGTTGTTTCATGCCTCAGTTCATCAAGACAAAAAAGTTACTTTCTCAGTACTACTATGCTCTGACATTAAGGTAATATACATCTCAATTTTACACCAAAGTACTTACTGCAAACTAATGGAAACACCTTAGATTAACTTCCCACATGATTATGAGTAGTTTGAAAGTTGTTTCATGGCTGTACACATCAACACAAAAAAGTTGTTATCTCAGTGCATGCAATGATTAGACAATACAAATAGAATACATTTCAATTTTACACCAAAGTAGTTACTGCAAACCTAATGGAAGCAACTTAGATTAACTTCCCACATGATTCTGAGATGTCTGAAAGTTGTTTCATACCTGTGCACATAGAGACAAAAAAGTTGATTTCACAGTGAATAGAATGCTTTGGCATAAAAGTAGTATACATTTCAATTTTACACCAAAGTACTTACTGCAAACCTAATGGAAACACCATAGGTTAACTTTCCACATGATTATGAGTAGTTTGAAAGTTGTTTCATGGCTGTACACATCAACAGTAAAAAGTTGTTATCTCAGTGCATGCAATGCTTAGACAATACAAATAGTATACATTTCAATTTTACACCAAAGCACTTACTGCAAACCTGAAGGAAACAACTTAGATTAACTTCCCACATGATTCTGAGATGTCTGAAAGTTGTTTCATACTTGTGCACATCACGACAAAAAAGTTGTTTTCTCAGTGCATGCAATGCTTTTACAATACAAATAGTATATATTTCAATTTTACACCAAAGCACTTACTGCAAACCTAATGGAAACACCTTAGGTTAACTTTCCACATGATTATGAGTAGTTTGAATGTTGTTTCTTGGCTCTACACATCAACAGAAAAAAGTTGTTATCTCAGTGCATGCAATGCTTACACAATACAAATAGTATACATTTCAATTTTACACCAAAGCACTTACTGCAAACCTAATGGAAATAACTTAGATTAACTTCCCACATGATTCTGAGATGTCTGAAAGTTGTTTCATACCTGTGCACATAGAGACAAAAAAGTTGATTTCACAGTGAATAGAATGCTTTGACATAAAAGTAGTATACATTTCAATTTTACACCAAACTACTTACTGCAAACCTAATGGAAACACCATAGGTTAACTTTCGACATGATTATGAGTAGTTTGAAAGTTGTTTCATTGCTGTACACATCAACTCAAAAAAGTTGTTATCTCAGTGCATGCAATGCTTAGACAATACAAATAGTATACATTTCAATTTTACACCAAAGCACTTACTGCAAACCTAATGGAAACAACTTAGATTAACTTCCCACATGATTCTGAGATGTCTGAAAGTTGTTTCATACCTGTGCACATAAAGACAAAAAAGTTGATTTCTCAGTGAATAGAATGCTTTGACATAAATGTAGTTTCCATTTCAATTGTACTCAAACGTCCTCACTGCAAACCTAATGGAAACACCATAGGGTAACTTTCCACATGATTATGAGCAGTTTGAAAGTCGTTTCATGGCTATACACATCAACACAAAAAAGTTGTTATCTCAGTGCATGCAATTCTTAGACAATACAAATAGTATACATTTCAATTTTACACCAAAGCACTTACTGCAAACCTAATGGAAACACCTTAGGTTATCTTTCCACATTATTATGAGTAGTTTGAAAGTTGTTTCATGGCTGTACACATCAACACACAAAAGTGGTTATCTCAGTGCATGCAATGCTTAGACAATACAAATAGTATACATTTCAATTTTACACCAAAGCACTTACTGCAAACCTAATGGAAACACATTTGGTTAACTTCCCACATGAGTATGACTAGCTTTAAAGTTGTTTCATGCCTCAGTTCATCAAGACAAAAAAGTTACTTTCTCAGTACTACTATGCTCTGACATTAAGGTAATATACATCTCAATTTTAAACCAAAGTACTTATTGCAAACTAATGGAAAAACCTTAGGTTAACTTCCCACATGATTATGAGTAGTTTGAAAGTTGTTTCATGGCTGTACACATCAACAGAAAAAAGTTGTTATCTCAGTGCATGCAATGCTTAGACAATACAAATAGTATACATTTCAATTTTACACCAAAGCACTTACTGCAAACCTAATGGAAATAATTTAGATTAACCTCCCACATGATTCTGAGATGTCTGAAAGTTGTTTCATAACTGTGCACATAGAGACAAAAAAGTTGATTTCACAGTGAATAGAATGCTTTGACATAAAAGTAGTATACATTTCAATTTTACACCAAAGTACTTACTGCAAAGCTAATGGAAACACCATAGGTTAACTTTCGACATGATTATGAGTAGTTTGAAAGTTGTTTCATGGCTGTACACATCAACAGTAAAAAGTTGTTATCTCAGTGCATGCAATGCTTAGACAATACAAATAGTATACATTTCAATTTTACACCAAAGCACTTACTGCAAACCTAATGGAAACAACTTAGATTAACTTCCCACATGATTCTGAGATGTCTGAAAGTTGTTTCATACCTGTGCACATCAAGGCAAAAAAGTTGTTTTCTCAGTGCATGCAATCCTTTTACAATACAAATATACATTTCAATTTTACACCAAAGTACTTACTGCAAACCTGTTGGAAACACTTTAGGTTAACTTCCCAGATGATTCTGAGATGTCTGAAAGTTGTTTCATACCTGTGCACATAAAGACAAAAAAGTTGATTTCACAGTGAATAGAATGCTTTGGCATAAAAGTAGTATACATTTCAATTGTACTGAAAAGTCCTGACTGCAAACCTAATGGAAACACCATAGGTTAACTTTCCACATGATTATGAGTAGCTTGAAAGTTGTTCCATGGCTGTACACATGAACACAATAAAGTTGTTATCTCAGTGCATGCAATGCTTAGACAATACAAATAGTATACATTTCAATTTTACACCAAAGCACTTTCTGCAAACCTAATGGAAACACTTTAGGTTAATATCCCACATGATTCTGAGATGTCTGAAAGTTGTTTCATACCTGTGCACATAGAGACAAAAAAGTTGATTTCACAGTGAATAGAATGCTTTGACATAAAAGTAATATACATTTCAATTGTACTCAAAAGTCCTGACTGCAAACCAAAAGCAAACACATTTGGTTAACTTCCCACATGATTATGACTAGCTTTAAAGTTGTTTCATGCCTCAGTTCATCAAGACAAAAAAATTACTTTCTCAGTACTACTATGCTCTGACATTAAGGTAATATACATCTCAATTTTACACCAAAGTACTTACTGCAAACTAATGGAAACACCTTAGGTTAACTTCCCACATGATTATGAGTAGTTTGAAAGTTGTTTCATGGCTGTACAGATCAACACAAAAAAGTGGTTATCTCAGTGCATGCAATGATGAGACAATACAAATAGTATACATTTCAATTTTACACCAAAGTAGTTACTGCAAACCTAATGGAAACAACTTAGATTAACTTCCCACATGATTCTGAGATGTCTGAAAGTTGTTTCATACTTGTGCACATCAAGACAAAAAAGTTGTTTTCTCAGTGCATGCAATGCTTTTACAATACAAATAGTATACATTTCAATTTTACACCAAAGCACTTACTGCAAACCTAATGGAAACACCTTAGGTTAACTTTCCACATGATTATGAGTAGTTTGAAAGTTGTTTCTTGGCTGTACACATCAACAGAAAAAAGTTGTTATCTCAGTGCATGCAATGCTTTGACAATACAAATAGTATACATTTCAATTTTACACCAAAGCACTTACTGCAAACCTAATGGAAATAACTTAGATTAACTTCCCACATGATTCTGAGATGTCTGAAAGTTGTTTCATACCTGTGCACATCAAGACAAAAAAGTTCATTTCACAGTGAATAGAATGCTTTGACATAAAAGTAGTATACATTTCAATTTTACACCAAAGCACTTACTGCAAACCTAATGGAAACACTTTAGGTTAATATCCCACATGATTCTGAGATGTCTGAAAGTTGTTTCATACCTGTGCACATAGAGACAAAAAAGTTGATTTCACAGTGAATAGAATGCTTTGACATATAAGTAGTATACATTTCGATTATACTCAAAAGTCCTGACTGCAAACCTAATGCAAACACATTTGGTTAACTACCCAGATGAGTATGACTACCTTTAAAGTTGTTTCATGCCTCAGTTCATCAAGACAAAAAAGTTACTTTCTCAGTACTACTATGCTCTGACATTAAGGTAATATACATTTCAATTTTACACCAAAGCACTTACTGCAAACCTAATGGAAACACCTTAGGTTAACTTTCCACATGATTATGAGTAGTTTGAATGTTGTTTCTTGGCTCTACACATCAACAGAAAAAAGTTGTTATCTCAGTGCATGCAATGCTTACACAATACAAATAGTATACATTTCAATTTTACACCAAAGCACTTACTGCAAACCTAATGGAAATAACTTAGATTAACTTCCCACATGATTCTGAGATGTCTGAAAGTTGTTTCATACCTGTGCACATAGAGACAAAAAAGTTGATTTCACAGTGAATAGAATGCTTTGACATAAATGTAGTTTCCATTTCAATTGTACTCAAAAGTCCTCACTGCAAACCTAATGGAAACACCATAGGGTAACTTTCCACATGATTATGAGCAGTTTGAAAGTCGTTTCATGGCTATACACATCAACACAAAAAAGTTGTTATCTCAGTGCGTGCAATGCTTAGACAATACAAATAGTATACATTTCAATTTTACACCAAAGCACTTACTGCAAACCTAATGGAAACACCTTAGGTTAACTTTCCACATTATTATGAGTAGTTTGAAAGTTGTTTCATGGCTGTACACATCAACACACAAAAGTGGTTATCTCAGTGCATGCAATGCTTAGACAATACAAATAGTATACATTTCAATTTTACACCAAAGCACTTACTGCAAACCTAATGGAAACACATTTGGTTAACTTCCCAGATGAGTATGACTAGCTTTAAAGATGTTTCATGCCTCAGTTCATCAAGACAAAGTAGTTACTTTCTCAGTACTACTATGCTCTGACATTAAGGTAATATACATCTCAATTTTACACCAAAGTACTTACTGCAAACTAATGGAAACACCTTAGGTTAACTTCCCATATGATTATGAGTAGTTTGAAAGTTGTTTCATGGCTGTACAGATCAACACAAAAAAGTGGTTATCTCAGTGCATGCAATGATTAGACAATACAAATAGTATACATTTCAATTTTACACCAAAGTAGTTACTGCAAACCTAATGGAAACAACTTAGATTAACTTCCCACATGATTCTGAGATGTCTGAAAGTTGTTTCATACTTGTGCACATCAAGACAAAAAAGTTGTTTTCTCAGTGCATGCAATGCTTTTACAATACAAATAGTGTACATTTCAATTTTACACCAAAGCACTTACTGCAAACCTAATGGAAACACCTTAGGTTAACTTTCCACATGATTATGAGTAGTTTGAAAGTTGTTTCTTGGCTGTACACATCAACAGAAAAAAGTTGTTATCTCAGTGCATGCAATGCTTTGACAATACAAATAGCATACATTTCAATTTTACACCAAAGCACTTACTGCAAACCTAATGGAAATAACTTAGCTTAACTTCCCACATGATTCTGAGATGTCTGAAAGTTGTTTCATACCTGTGCACATCAAGACAAAAAAGTTCATTTCACAGTGAATAGAATGCTTTGACATAAAAGTAGTATACACTTCAATTTTACACCAAAGCACTTACTGCAAACCTAATGGAAACACTTTAGGTTAATATCCCACATGATTCTGAGATGTCTGAAAGTTGTTTCATACCTGTGCACATAGAGACAAAAAAGTTGATTTCACAGTGAATAGAATGCTTTGACATATAAGTAGTATACATTTCGATTATACTCAAAAGTCCTGACTGCAAACCTAATGCAAACACATTTGGTTAACTTCCCAGATGAGTATGACTAGCTTTAAAGTTCTTTCATGCCTCAGTTCATCAAGACAAAAAAGTTACTTTCTCAGTACTACTATGCTCTGACATTAAGGTAATATACATTTCAATTTTACACCAAAGCACTTACTGGAAACCTAATGGAAACAACTTAGATTAACTTCCCACATGATTCTGAGATGTCTGAAAGTTGTTTCATACTTGTGCACATCACGACAAAAAAGTTGTTTTCTCAGTGCATGCAATGCTTTTACAATACAAATAGTATACATTTCAATTTTACACCAAAGCACTTACTGCAAACCTAATGGAAACACCTTAGGTTAACTTTCCACATGATTATGAGTAGTTTGCATGTTGTTTCTTGGCTGTACACATCAACAGAAAAAAGTTGTTATCTCAGTGCATGCAATGCTTACACAATACAAATAGTATACATTTCAATTTTACACCAAAGCACTTACTGCAAACCTAATGGAAATAACTTAGATTAACTTCCCACATGATTCTGAGATGTCTGAAAGTTGTTTCATACTTGTGCACATAGAGACAAAAAAGTTGATTTCACAGTGAATAGAATGCTTTGACATAAAAGTAGTATACATTTCAATTTTACACCAAACTACTTACTGCAAACCTAATGGAAACACCATAGGTTAACTTTCCACATGATTATGAGTAGTTTGAAAGTTGTTTCATGGCTGTACACATCAACAGTAAAAAGTTGTTATCTCAGTGCATGCAATGCTTAGACAATACAAATAGTATACATTTCAATTTTACACCAAAGCACTTACTGCAAACCTGTTGGAAACACTTTAGGTTAACTTCCCAGATGATTCTGAGATGTCTGAAAGTTGTTTCATACCTGTGCACATAAAGACAAAAAAGTTGATTTCACAGTGAATAGAATGCTTTGACATAAATGTAGTTTCCATTTCAATTGTACTCAAAAGTCCTGACTGCAAACCTAATGGAAACACCATAGGGTAACTTTCCACATGATTATGAGCAGTTTGAAAGTGGTTTCATGGCTGTACACATCAACACAAAAAAATTGTTATCTCAGAGCATGCAATGCTTAGACAATACAAATAGTATACATTTCAATTTTACACCAAAGCACTTACTGCAAACCTAATGGAAACACCTTAGGTTAACTTTCCACATTATTATGAGTAGTTTGAAAGTTGTTTCATAGCTGTACACATCAACACACAAAAGTGGTTATCTCAGTGCATGCAATGCTTAGACAATACAAATAGTATACATTTCAATTTTACACCAAAGCACTTACTGCAAACCTGTTGGAAACACTTTAGGTTAACTTCCCACATGATTCTGAGATGTCTGAAAGTTGTTTCATACCTGTGCACATAGAGACAATAAAGTTGATTTCACAGTGAATAGAATGCTTTGACATAAAAGTAGTATACATTTCAATTGTACTCAAAAATCCTGACTGCAAACCTAAAGCAAACACATTTGGTTAACTTCCCACATGATTATGACTAGCTTTAAAGTTGTTTCATGCCTCAGTTCATCAAGACAAAAAAGTTACTTTCTCAGTACTACTATGCTCTGACATTAAGGTAATATACATCTCAATTTTACACCAAAGTACTTACTGCAAACTAATGGAAACACCTTAGATTAACTTCCCACATGATTATGAGTAGTTTGAAAGTTGTTTCATGGCTGTACACATCAACACAAAAAAGTTGTTATCTCAGTGCATGCAATGATTAGACAATACAAATAGAATACATTTCAATTTTACACCAAAGTAGTTACTGCAAACCTAATGGAAGCAACTTAGATTAACTTCCCACATGATTCTGAGATGTCTGAAAGTTGTTTCATACCTGTGCACATAGAGACAAAAAAGTTGATTTCACAGTGAATAGAATGCTTTGGCATAAAAGTAGTATACATTTCAATTTTACACCAAAGTACTTACTGCAAACCTAATGGAAACACCATAGGTTAACTTTCCACATGATTATGAGTAGTTTGAAAGTCGTTTCATGGCTGTACACATCAACAGTAAAAAGTTGTTATCTCAGTGCATGCAATGCTTAGACAATACAAATAGTATACATTTCAATTTTACACCAAAGCACTTACTGCAAACCTAAAGGAAACAACTTAGATTAACTTCCCACATGATTCTGAGATGTCTGAAAGTTGTTTCATACCTGTGCACATCAAGACAAAAAAGTTGTTTTCTCAGTGCATGCAATGCTTTTACAAAACAAATACTATACATTTCAATTTTACACCAAAGCACTTACTGCAAACCTGTTGGAAACACTTTAGGTTAACTTCCCAGATGATTCTGAGATGTCTGAAAGTTGTTTCATACCTGTGCACATAAAGACAAAAAAGTTGAATTCACAGTGAATAGAATGCTTTGACATAAACGTAGTTTCCATTTCAATTGTACTCAAAAGTCCTGACTTCAAACCTAATGGAAACACCATAGGGTAACTTTCCACATGATTATGAGCAGTTTGAAAGTGGTTTCATGGCTGTACACGTCAACACAAAAAAGTTGTTATCTCAGAGCATGCAATGCTTAGACAATACAAATAGTATACATTTCAATTTTACACCAAAGCACTTACTGCAAACCTAATGGAAACACCTTAGGTTAACTTTCCACATTATTATGAGTAGTTTGAAAGTTGTTTCATGGCTGTACACATCAACACACAAAAGTGGTTATCTCAGTGCATGCAATGCTTAGACAATACAAATAGTATACATTTCAATTTTACACCAAAGCACTTACTGCAAACCTAATGGAAACACTTTAGGTTAACTTCCCACATGATTCTGAGATGTCTGAAACTTGTTTCATACCTGTCCACATAGAGACAAAAAAGTTGATTTCACAGTGAACAGAATGCTTTGACATAAAAGTAGTATACATTTCAATTGTACTCAAAAGTCCTGACTGCAAACCTAAAGAAAACACATTTGGTTAACTTCCCACATGAGTATGACTAGCTTTAAAGTTGTTTCATGCCTCAGTTCATCAAGACAAAAAAGTTACTTTCTCAGTACTACTATGCTCTGACATTAAGGTAATATACATCTCAATTTTACACCAAAGTACTTATTGCAACTAATGGAAACACCTTAGGTTAACTTTCCACATGATTATGAGTAGTTTGAAAGTTGTTTCATGGCTGCACACATCAGCACAAAAAAGTGGTTATCTCAGTGCATGCAATGCTTAGACAATACAAATTGTATACATTTCAATTTTACACCAAAGCACTTACTGCAAACCTAATGGAAACACTTTAGGTTAACTTCCCACATGATTCTGAGATGTCTGAAAGTTGTTTCATACCTGTGCACATAGAGACAAAAAAGTTGATTTCACAGTGAATAGAATGCTTTGACATAAAAGTAGTATACATTTCAATTGTACTCAAAAGTCCTGACTGCAAACCTAAAGCAAACACATTTGGTTAACTTCCCACATGATTATGACTAGCTTTAAAGTTGTTTCATGCCTCAGTTCATCAAGACAAAAAAGTTACTTTCTCAGTACTACTATGCTCTGACATTAAGGTAATATATTCTCAATTTTACACCAAAGTACTTACTGCAAACTAATGGAAACACCTTAGATTAACTTCCCACATGATTATGAGTAGTTTGAAAGTTGTTTCATGGCTGTACACATCAACACAAAAAAGTTGTTATCTCAGTGCATGCAATGATTAGACAATACAAATAGAATACATTTCAATTTTACACCAAAGTAGTTACTGCAAACCTAATGGAAGCAACTTAGGTTAACTTCCCACATGATTCTGAGATGTCTGAAAGTTGTTTCATACTTGTGCACATCAAGACAAAAAAGTTGTTTTCTTAGTGCATGCAATGCTTTTACAATACAAATAGTATACATTTCAATTTTACACCAAAGCACTTACTGCAAACCTAATGGAAACACCTTAGGTTAACTTTCCACATGATTATGAGTAGTTTGAAACTTGTTTCTTTGCTGTACACATCAACAGAAAAAAGATGTTATCTCACTGCATGCAATGCTTAGACAATACAAATAGTATACATTTCAATTTTACACCAAAGCCCTTACTGCAAACCTAATGGAAATAACTTAGATGAACTTCCCACGTGATTCTGAGATGTCTGAAAGTTGTTTCATAACTGTGCACATAGAGACAAAAAAGTTGATTTCACAGTGAATAGAATGCTTTGACATAAAAGTAGTATACATTTCAATTTTACACCAAAGTACTTACTGCAAACCTAATGGAAACACCATAGGTTAACTTTCCACATGATTATGAGTAGTTTGAAAGTTGTTTCATGGCTGTACACATCAACAGTAAAAAGTTGTTATCTCAGTGCATGCAATGCTTAGACAATACAAATAGTATACATTTCAATTTTACACCAAAGCACTTACTGCAAACCTAATGGAAACAACTTAGATTAATTTCCCACATGATTCTGAGATGCCTGAAACTTGTTTCATACCTGTGCACATCAAGACAAAAAAGTTGTTTTCTCAGTGCATGCAATGCTTTTACAATACAAATAGTATACATTTCAATTTTACACCAGAGCACTTAATGCAAACCTAATGGAAACACCATAGGTTAACTTTCCACATGATTATGAGTAGTTTGAAAGTTGTTTCACGGCTGTACACATCAACACAAAAAAGTTGTTATCTCAGTGCATGCAATGCTTAGACAATACAAATAGTATACATTTCAATTTTACACCAAAGCACTTTCTGCAAACCTAATGGAAACACTTTTGGTTAATATCCCACATGATTCTGAGATGTCTGAAAGTTGTTTCATACCTGTGCACATAGAGACAAAAAAGTTGATTTCGCAGTGAATAGAATGCTTTGACATAAAAGTAATATACATTTCAATTGTACTCAAAAGTCCTGACTGCAAACCAAAAGCAAACACATTTGGTTAACTTCCCACATTATTATGACTAGCTTTAAAGTTGTTTCATGCCTCAGTTCATCAAGACAAAAAAATTACTTTCTCAGTACTACTATGCTCTGACATTAAGGTAATATACATCTCAATTTTACACCAAAGTACTTACTGCAAACCTAATGGAAACACCTTAGGTTAACTTTCCACATGATTATGAGTAGTTTGAAAGTTGTTTCTTGGCTGACACATCAACAGAAAAAAGTTGTTATCTCAGTGCATGCAATGCTTAGACAATACAAATAATATACATTTCAATTTTACACCAAAGCACTTACTGCAAACCTAATGGAAATAACTTAGATTAACTTCCCACATGATTCTGAGATGTCTGAAAGTTGTTTCATACTTGTCCACATAGAGACAAAAAAGTTGATTTCACAGTGAATAGAATGCTTTGACATAAATGTAGTTTCCATTTCAATTGTATTCAAAAGTCCTGACTGCAAACCTAATGGAAACACCATATTGTAACTTTCCACATGATTATGAGCAGTTTGAAAGTGGTTTCATGGCTGTACACATCAACACAAAAAAGTTGTTATCTCAGTGCATGCAATGCTTAGACAATACAAATAGTATACATTTCAATTTTACACCAAAGCACTTACTGCAAACCTAATGGAAACACCTTAGGTTAACTTTCCACATTATTATGAGTAGTTTGAAAGTTGTTTCATGGCTGTACACATCAACACACAAAAGTGGTTATCTCAGTGCATGCAATGCTTAGACAATACAAATAGTATACATTTCAATTTTACACCAAAGTAGTTACTGGAAACCTAATGGAAACAACTTAGATTAACTTCCCACATGATCCTGAGATGTCTGAAAGTTGTTTCATACTTGTGCACATCACGACAAAAAAGTTGTTTTCTCAGTGCATGCAATGCTTTTACAATACAAATAGTATACATTTCAATTTTACACCAGAGCACTTAATGCAAACCTAATGGAAACACCATCGGTTAACTTTCCACATGATTATGAGTAGTTTGAAAGTTGTTTCACGGCTGTACACATCAACACAAAAAAGTTGTTATCTCAGTGCATGCAATGCTTAGACAATACAAATAGTATACATTTCAATTTTACACCAAAGTACTTACTGCAAACCTGTTGGAAACACTTTAGGTTAACTTCCCAGATGATTCTGAGATTTCTGAAAGTTGTTTCATACCTGTGCACAGAAAGACAAAAAAGTTGATTTCACAGTGAATAGAATGCTTTGGCATAAAAGTAGTATACATTTCAATTGTACTGAAAAGTCCTGACTGCAAACCTAATGGAAACACCATAGGTTAACTTTCCACATGATTATGAGTAGCTTGAAAGTTGTTCCATGGCTGTACACATGAACACAATAAAGTTGTTATCTCAGTGCATGCAATGCTTAGACAATACAAATAGTATACATTTCAATTTTACACCAAAGCACTTTCTGCAAACCTAATGGAAACACTTTTGGTTAATATCCCACATGATTCTGAGATGTCTGAAAGTTGTTTCATACCTGTGCACATAGAGACAAAAAAGTTGATTTCGCAGTGAATAGAATGCTTTGACATAAAAGTAATATACATTTCAATTGTACTCAAAAGTCCTGACTGCAAACCAAAAGCAAACACATTTGGTTAACTTCCCACATGATTATGACTAGCTTTAAAGTTGTTTCATGCCTCAGTTCATCAAGACAAAAAAGTTACTTTCTCAGTACTACTATGCTCTGACATTAAGGTAATATACATCTCAATTTTACACCAAAGTACTTATTGCAACTAATGGAAACACCTTAGGTTAACTTTCCACATGATTATGAGTAGTTTGAAAGTTGTTTCATGGCTGTACACATCAGCACAAAAAAGTGGTTATCTCAGTGCATGCAATGCTTAGACAATACAAATTGTATACATTTCAATTTTACACCAAAGCACTTACTGCAAACCTAATGGAAACACTTTAGGTTAACTTCCCACATGATTCTGAGATGTCTGAAAGTTGTTTCATACCTGTGCACATAGAGACAAAAAAGTTGATTTCACAGTGAATAGAATGCTTTGACATAAAAGTAGTATACATTTCAATTGTACTCAAAAGTCCTGACTGCAAACCTAAAGCAAACACATTTGGTTAACTTCCCACATGATTATGACTAGCTTTAAAGTTGTTTCATGCCTCAGTTCATCAAGACAAAAAAGTTACTTTCTCAGTACTACTATGCTCTGACATTAAGGTAATATATTCTCAATTTTACACCAAAGTACTTACTGCAAACTAATGGAAACACCTTAGATTAACTTCCCACATGATTATGAGTAGTTTGAAAGTTGTTTCATGGCTGTACACATCAACACAAAAAAGTTGTTATCTCAGTGCATGCAATGATTAGACAATACAAATAGAATACATTTCAATTTTACACCAAAGTAGTTACTGCAAACCTAATGGAAGCAACTTAGGTTAACTTCCCACATGATTCTGAGATGTCTGAAAGTTGTTTCATACTTGTGCACATCAAGACAAAAAAGTTGTTTTCTTAGTGCATGCAATGCTTTTACAATACAAATAGTATACATTTCAATTTTACACCAAAGCAGTTACTGCAAACCTAATGGAAACACCTTAGGTTAACTTTCCACATGATTATGAGTAGTTTGAAACTTGTTTCTTGGCTGTACACATCAACAGAAAAAAGATGTTATCTCACTGCATGCAATGCTTAGACAATACAAATAGTATACATTTCAATTTTACACCAAAGCCCTTACTGCAAACCTAATGGAAATAACTTAGATGAACTTCCCACATGATTCTGAGATGTCTGAAAGTTGTTTCATAACTGTGCACATAGAGACAAAAAAGTTGATTTCACAGTGAATAGAATGCTTTGACATAAAAGTAGTATACATTTCAATTTTACACCAAAGTACTTACTGCAAACCTAATGGAAACACCATAGGTTAACTTTCCACATGATTATGAGTAGTTTGAAAGTTGTTTCATGGCTGTACACATCAACAGTAAAAAGTTGTTATCTCAGTGCATGCAATGCTTAGACAATACAAATAGTATACATTTCAATTTTACACCAAAGCACTTACTGCAAACCTAATGGAAACAACTTAGATTAATTTCCCACATGATTCTGAGATGCCTGAAACTTGTTTCATACCTGTGCACATCAAGACAAAAAAGTTGTTTTCTCAGTGCATGCAATGCTTTTACAATACAAATAGTATACATTTCAATTTTACACCAGAGCACTTAATGCAAACCTAATGGAAACACCATAGGTTAACTTTCCACATGATTATGAGTAGTTTGAAAGTTGTTTCACGGCTGTACACATCAACACAAAAAAGTTGTTATCTCAGTGCATGCAATGCTTAGACAATACAAATAGTATACATTTCAATTTTACACCAAAGCACTTTCTGCAAACCTAATGGAAACACTTTTGGTTAATATCCCACATGATTCTGAGATGTCTGAAAGTTGTTTCATACCTGTGCACATAGAGACAAAAAAGTTGATTTCGCAGTGAATAGAATGCTTTGACATAAAAGTAATATACATTTCAATTGTACTCAAAAGTCCTGACTGCAAACCAAAAGCAAACACATTTGGTTAACTTCCCACATTATTATGACTAGCTTTAAAGTTGTTTCATGCCTCAGTTCATCAAGACAAAAAAATTACTTTCTCAGTACTACTATGCTCTGACATTAAGGTAATATACATCTCAATTTTACACCAAAGTACTTACTGCAAACCTAATGGAAACACCTTAGGTTAACTTTCCACATGATTATGAGTAGTTTGAAAGTTGTTTCTTGGCTGACACATCAACAGAAAAAAGTTGTTATCTCAGTGCATGCAATGCTTAGACAATACAAATAATATACATTTCAATTTTACACCAAAGCACTTACTGCAAACCTAATGGAAATAACTTAGATTAACTTCCCACATGATTCTGAGATGTCTGAAAGTTGTTTCATACTTGTCCACATAGAGACAAAAAAGTTGATTTCACAGTGAATAGAATGCTTTGACATAAATGTAGTTTCCATTTCAATTGTATTCAAAAGTCCTGACTGCAAACCTAATGGAAACACCATATTGTAACTTTCCACATGATTATGAGCAGTTTGAAAGTGGTTTCATGGCTGTACACATCAACACAAAAAAGTTGTTATCTCAGTGCATGCAATGCTTAGACAATACAAATAGTATACATTTCAATTTTACACCAAAGCACTTACTGCAAACCTAATGGAAACACCTTAGGTTAACTTTCCACATTATTATGAGTAGTTTGAAAGTTGTTTCATGGCTGTACACATCAACACACAAAAGTGGTTATCTCAGTGCATGCAATGCTTAGACAATACAAATAGTATACATTTCAATTTTACACCAAAGTAGTTACTGGAAACCTAATGGAAACAACTTAGATTAACTTCCCACATGATCCTGAGATGTCTGAAAGTTGTTTCATACTTGTGCACATCACGACAAAAAAGTTGTTTTCTCAGTGCATGCAATGCTTTTACAATACAAATAGTATACATTTCAATTTTACACCAGAGCACTTAATGCAAACCTAATGGAAACACCATCGGTTAACTTTCCACATGATTATGAGTAGTTTGAAAGTTGTTTCACGGCTGTACACATCAACACAAAAAAGTTGTTATCTCAGTGCATGCAATGCTTAGACAATACAAATAGTATACATTTCAATTTTACACCAAAGTACTTACTGCAAACCTGTTGGAAACACTTTAGGTTAACTTCCCAGATGATTCTGAGATTTCTGAAAGTTGTTTCATACCTGTGCACAGAAAGACAAAAAAGTTGATTTCACAGTGAATAGAATGCTTTGGCATAAAAGTAGTATACATTTCAATTGTACTGAAAAGTCCTGACTGCAAACCTAATGGAAACACCATAGGTTAACTTTCCACATGATTATGAGTAGCTTGAAAGTTGTTCCATGGCTGTACACATGAACACAATAAAGTTGTTATCTCAGTGCATGCAATGCTTAGACAATACAAATAGTATACATTTCAATTTTACACCAAAGCACTTTCTGCAAACCTAATGGAAACACTTTTGGTTAATATCCCACATGATTCTGAGATGTCTGAAAGTTGTTTCATACCTGTGCACATAGAGACAAAAAAGTTGATTTCGCAGTGAATAGAATGCTTTGACATAAAAGTAATATACATTTCAATTGTACTCAAAAGTCCTGACTGCAAACCAAAAGCAAACACATTTGGTTAACTTCCCACATGATTATGACTAGCTTTAAAGTTGTTTCATGCCTCAGTTCATCAAGACAAAAAAGTTACTTTCTCAGTACTACTATGCTCTGACATTAAGGTAATATACATCTCAATTTTACACCAAAGTACTTATTGCAACTAATGGAAACACCTTAGGTTAACTTTCCACATGATTATGAGTAGTTTGAAAGTTGTTTCATGGCTGTACACATCAGCACAAAAAAGTGGTTATCTCAGTGCATGCAATGCTTAGACAATACAAATTGTATACATTTCAATTTTACACCAAAGCACTTACTGCAAACCTAATGGAAACACTTTAGGTTAACTTCCCACATGATTCTGAGATGTCTGAAAGTTGTTTCATACCTGTGCACATAGAGACAAAAAAGTTGATTTCACAGTGAATAGAATGCTTTGACATAAAAGTAGTATACATTTCAATTGTACTCAAAAGTCCTGACTGCAAACCTAAAGCAAACACATTTGGTTAACTTCCCACATGATTATGACTAGCTTTAAAGTTGTTTCATGCCTCAGTTCATCAAGACAAAAAAGTTACTTTCTCAGTTGTACTATGCTCTGACATTAAGGTAATATATTCTCAATTTTACACCAAAGTACTTACTGCAAACTAATGGAAACACCTTAGATTAACTTCCCACATGATTATGAGTAGTTTGAAAGTTGTTTCATGGCTGTACACATCAACACAAAAAAGTTGTTATCTCAGTGCATGCAATGATTAGACAATACAAATAGAATACATTTCAATTTTACACCAAAGTAGTTACTGCAAACCTAATGGAAGCAACTTAGGTTAACTTCCCACATGATTCTGAGATGTCTGAAAGTTGTTTCATACTTGTGCACATCAAGACAAAAAAGTTGTTTTCTTAGTGCATGCAATGCTTTTACAATACAAATAGTATACATTTCAATTTTACACCAAAGCACTTACTGCAAACCTAATGGAAACACCTTAGGTTAACTTTCCACATGATTATGAGTAGTTTGAAACTTGTTTCTTGGCTGTACACATCAACAGAAAAAAGATGTTATCTCACTGCATGCAATGCTTAGACAATACAAATAGTATACATTTCAATTTTACACCAAAGCCCTTACTGCAAACCTAATGGAAATAACTTAGATGAACTTCCCACATGATTCTGAGATGTCTGAAAGTTGTTTCATAACTGTGCACATAGAGACAAAAAAGTTGATTTCACAGTGAATAGAATGCTTTGACATAAAAGTAGTATACATTTCAATTTTACACCAAAGTACTTACTGCAAACCTAATGGAAACACCATAGGTTAACTTTCCACATGATTATGAGTAGTTTGAAAGTTGTTTCATGGCTGTACACATCAACAGTAAAAAGTTGTTATCTCAGTGCATGCAATGCTTAGACAATACAAATAGTATACATTTCAATTTTACACCAAAGCACTTACTGCAAACCTAATGGAAACAACTTAGATTAATTTCCCACATGATTCTGAGATGTCTGAAACTTGTTTCATACCTGTGCACATCAAGACAAAAAAGTTGTTTTCTCAGTGCATGCAATGCTTTTACAATACAAATAGTATACATTTCAATTTTACACCAGAGCACTTAATGCAAACCTAATGGAAACACCATAGGTTAACTTTCCACATGATTATGAGTAGTTTGAAAGTTGTTTCACGGCTGTACACATCAACACAAAAAAGTTGTTATCTCAGTGCATGCAATGCTTAGACAATACAAATAGTATACATTTCAATTTTACACCAAAGCACTTTCTGCAAACCTAATGGAAACACTTTTGGTTAATATCCCACATGATTCTGAGATGTCTGAAAGTTGTTTCATACCTGTGCACATAGAGACAAAAAAGTTGATTTCGCAGTGAATAGAATGCTTTGACATAAAAGTAATATACATTTCAATTGTACTCAAAAGTCCTGACTGCAAACCAAAAGCAAACACATTTGGTTAACTTCCCACATTATTATGACTAGCTTTAAAGTTGTTTCATGCCTCAGTTCATCAAGACAAAAAAATTACTTCCTCAGTACTACTATGCTCTGACATTAAGGTAATATACATCTCAATTTTACACCAAAGTACTTACTGCAAACCTAATGGAAACACCTTAGGTTAACTTTCCACATGATTATGAGTAGTTTGAAAGTTGTTTCTTGGCTGACACATCAACAGAAAAAAGTTGTTATCTCAGTGCATGCAATGCTTAGACAATACAAATAATATACATTTCAATTTTACACCAAAGCACTTACTGCAAACCTAATGGAAATAACTTAGATTAACTTCCCACATGATTCTGAGATGTCTGAAAGTTGTTTCATACTTGTCCACATAGAGACAAAAAAGTTGATTTCACAGTGAATAGAATGCTTTGACATAAATGTAGTTTCCATTTCAATTGTATTCAAAAGTCCTGACTGCAAACCTAATGGAAACACCATATTGTAACTTTCCACATGATTATGAGCAGTTTGAAAGTGGTTTCATGGCTGTACACATCAACACAAAAAAGTTGTTATCTCAGTGCATGCAATGCTTAGACAATACAAATAGTATACATTTCAATTTTACACCAAAGCACTTACTGCAAACCTAATGGAAACACCTTAGGTTAACTTTCCACATTATTATGAGTAGTTTGAAAGTTGTTTCATGGCTGTACACATCAACACACAAAAGTGGTTATCTCAGTGCATGCAATGCTTAGACAATACAAATAGTATACATTTCAATTTTACACCAAAGTAGTTACTGGAAACCTAATGGAAACAACTTAGATTAACTTCCCACATGATCCTGAGATGTCTGAAAGTTGTTTCATACTTGTGCACATCACGACAAAAAAGTTGTTTTCTCAGTGCATGCAATGCTTTTACAATACAAATAGTATACATTTCAATTTTACACCAGAGCACTTAATGCAAACCTAATGGAAACACCATCGGTTAACTTTCCACATGATTATGAGTAGTTTGAAAGTTGTTTCACGGCTGTACACATCAACACAAAAAAGTTGTTATCTCAGTGCATGCAATGCTTAGACAATACAAATAGTATACATTTCAATTTTACACCAAAGTACTTACTGCAAACCTGTTGGAAACACTTTAGGTTAACTTCCCAGATGATTCTGAGATTTCTGAAAGTTGTTTCATACCTGTGCACATAAAGACAAAAAAGTTGATTTCACAGTGAATAGAATGCTTTGGCATAAAAGTAGTATACATTTCAATTGTACTGAAAAGTCCTGACTGCAAACCTAATGGAAACACCATAGGTTAACTTTCCACATGATTATGAGTAGTTTGAAAGTTGCTCCATGGCTGTACACATGAACACAATAAAGTTGTTATCTCAGTGCATGCAATGCTTAGACAATACAAATAGTATACATTTCAATTTTACACCAAAGCACTTTCTGCAAACCTAATGGAAACACTTTTGGTTAATATCCCACATGATTCTGAGATGTCTGAAAGTTGTTTCATACCTGTGCACATAGAGACAAAAAAGTTGATTTCGCAGTGAATAGAATGCTTTGACATAAAAGTAATATACATTTCAATTGTACTCAAAAGTCCTGACTGCAAACCAAAAGCAAACACATTTGGTTAACTTCCCACATGATTATGACTAGCTTTAAAGTTGTTTCATGCCTCAGTTCATCAAGACAAAAAAATTACTTTCTCAGTACTACTATGCTCTGACATTAAGGTAATATACACCTCAATTTTACACCAAAGTACTTACTGCAAACTAATGGAAACACCTTAGGTTAACTTCCCACATGATTATGAGTAGTTTGAAAGTTGTTTCATGGCTGTACACATCAACACAAAAAAGTTGTTATCTCAGTGCATGCAATGCTTAGACAATACAAATAGTATACATTTCAATTTTACACCAAAGTAGTTACTGCAAACCTAATGGAAACAACTTAGATTAACTTCCCACATGATTCTGAGATGGCTGAAAGTTGTTTCATACTTGTGCACATCAAGACAAAAAAGTTGTTTTCTCAGTGCATGCAATGCTTTTACAATACAAATAGTATACATTTCAATTTTACACCAAAGCACTTACTGCAAACCTAATGGAAACACCTTAGGTTAACTTTCCACATGATTATGAGTAGTTTGAAAGTTGTTTCTTGGCTGTACACATCAACAGAAAAAAGTTGTTATCTCAGTGCATGCAATGCTTAGACAATACAAATAGTATACATTTCAATTTTACACCAAAGCACTTACTGCAAACCTAATGCAAATAACTTAGATTAACTTCCCACATGATTCTGAGATGTCTGAAAGTTGTTTCATACCTGTGCACATCAAGACAAAGAAGTTCATTTCACAGTGAATAGAATGCTTTGACATGAAAGTAGTATACATTTCAATTTTACACCAAAGCACTTACTGCAAACCTAATGGAAACACTTTAGGTTAATATCCCACATGATTCTGAGATGTCTGAAAGTTGTTTCATACCTGTGCACATAGAGACAAAAAAGTTGATTTCACAGTGAATAGAATGCTTTGACATATAAGTAGTATACATTTCGAATATACTCAAAAGTCCTGACTGCAAACCTAATGCAAACACATTTCGTTAACTACCCAGATGAGTATGACTAGCTTTAAAGTTGTTTCATGCCTCAGTTCATCAAGACAAAAAAGTTACTTTCTCAGTACTACTATGCTCTGACATTAAGGTAATATACATTTCAATTTTACACCAAAGCACTTACTGCAAACCTAATGGAAACAACTTAGATTAACTTCCCACATGATTCTGAGTAGTTTGAAAGTTGTTTCATGGCTGTACACATCAACACAAAAAAGTTGTTATCTCAGTGCATGCAATGCTTAGACAATACAAATAGTATACATTTCAATTTTACACCAAAGTAGTTACTGGAAACCTAATGGAAACAACATAGATTAACTTCCCACATGATTCTGAGATGTCTGAAAGTTGTTTCATACTTGTGCACATCACGACAAAAAAGTTGTTTTCTCAGTGCATGCAATGCTTTTACAATACAAATAGTATATATTTCAATTTTACACCAAACCACTTACTGCAAACCTAATGGAAACACCTTAGGTTAACTTTCCAGATGATTATGAGTAGTTTGAATGTTGTTTCTTGGCTCTACACATCAACAGAAAAAAGTTGTTATCTCAGTGCATGCAATGCTTACACAATACAAATAGTATACATTTCAATTTTACACCAAAGCACTTACTGCAAACCTAATGGAAATAACTTAGATTAACTTCCCACATGATTCTGAGATGTCTGAAAGTTGTTTCATACCTGTGCACATAGAGACAAAAAAGTTGATTTCACAGTGAATAGAATGCTTTGACATAAAAGTAGTATACATTTCAATTTTACACCAAACTACTTACTGCAAACCTAATGGAAACACCTTAGGTTAACTTCCCACATGATTATGAGTAGTTTGAAAGTTGTTTCATTGCTGTACACATCAACTCAAAAAAGTTGTTATCTCAGTGCATGCAATGCTTAGACAATACAAATAGTATACATTTCAATTTTACACCAAAGCACTTACTGCAAACCTAATGGAAACAACTTAGATTAACTTCCCACATGATTCTGAGATGTCTGAAAGTTGTTTCATACCTGTGCACATAAAGACAAAAAAGTTGATTTCTCAGTGAATAGAATGCTTTGACATAAATGTAGTTTCCATTTCAATTGTACTCAAACGTCCTCACTGCAAACCTAATGGAAACACCATAGGGTAACTTTCCACATGATTATGAGCAGTTTGAAAGTCGTTTCATGGCTATACACATCAACACAAAAAAGTTGTTATCTCAGTGCATGCAATGCTTAGACAATACAAATAGTATACATTTCAATTTTACACCAAAGCACTTACTGCAAACCTAATGGAAACACCTTAGGTTATCTTTCCACATTATTATGAGTAGTTTGAAAGTTGTTTCATGGCTGTACACATCAACACACAAAAGTGGTTATCTCAGTGCATGCAATGCTTAGACAATACAAATAGTATACATTTCAATTTTACACCAAAGCACTTACTGCAAACCTAATGGAAACACATTTGGTTAACTTCCCACATGAGTATGACTAGCTTTAAAGTTGTTTCATGCCTCAGTTCATCAAGACAAAAAAGTTACTTTCTCAGTACTACTATGCTCTGACATTAAGGTAATATCCATCTCAATTTTAAACCAAAGTACTTATTGCAAACTAATGGAAAAACCTTAGGTTAACTTCCCACATGATTATGAGTAGTTTGAAAGTTGTTTCATGGCTGTACACATCAACAGAAAAAAGTTGTTATCTCAGTGCATGCAATGCTTAGACAATACAAATAGTATACATTTCAATTTTACACCAAAGCACTTACTGTAAACCTAATGGAAATAATTTAGATTAACTTCCCACATGATTCTGAGATGTCTGAAAGTTGTTTCATAACTGTGCACATAGAGACAAAAAAGTTGATTTCACAGTGAATAGAATGCTTTGACATAAAAGTAGTATACATTTCAATTTTACACCAAAGTACTTACTGCAAAGCTAATGGAAACACCATAGGTTAACTTTCGACATGATTATGAGTAGTTTGAAAGTTGTTTCATGGCTGTACACATCAACAGTAAAAAGTTGTTATCTCAGTGCATGCAATGCTTAGACAATACAAATAGTATACATTTCAATTTTACACCAAAGCACTTACTGCAAACCTAATGGAAACAACTTAGATTAACTTCCCACATGATTCTGAGATGTCTGAAAGTTGTTTCATACCTGTGCACATCAAGGCAAAAAAGTTGTTTTCTCAGTGCATGCAATCCTTTTACAATACAAATATACATTTCAATTTTACACCAAAGTACTTACTGCAAACCTGTTGGAAACACTTTAGGTTAACTTCCCAGATGATTCTGAGATGTCTGAAAGTTGTTTCATACCTGTGCACATAAAGACAAAAAAGTTGATTTCACAGTGAATAGAATGCTTTGGCATAAAAGTAGTATACATTTCAATTGTACTGAAAAGTCCTGACTGCAAACCTAATGGAAACACCATAGGTTAACTTTCCACATGATTATGAGTAGCTTGAAAGTTGTTTCATGGCTGTACACATCAACACAAAAAAGTTGTTATCTCAGTGCATGCAATGCTTAGACAATACAAATAGTATACATTTCAATTTTACACCAAAGCACTTTCTGCAAACCTAATGGAAACACTTTAGGTTAATATCCCACATGATTCTGAGATGTCTGAAAGTTGTTTCATACCTGTGCACATAGAGACAAAAAAGTTGATTTCACAGTGAATAGAATGCTTTGACATAAAAGTAATATACATTTCAATTGTACTCAAAAGTCCTGACTGCAAACCAAAAGCAAACACATTTGGTTAACTTCCCACATGATTATGACTAGCTTTAAAGTTGTTTCATGCCTCAGTTCATCAAGACAAAAAAATTACTTTCTCAGTACTACTATGATCTGACATTAAGGTAATATACATCTCAATTTTACACCAAAGTACTTACTGCAAACTAATGGAAACACCTTAGGTTAACTTCCCACATGATTATGAGTAGTTTGAAAGTTGTTTCATGGCTGTACAGATCAACACAAAAAAGTGGTTATCTCAGTGCATGCAATGATGAGACAATACAAATAGTATACATTTCAATTTTACACCAAAGTAGTTACTGCAAACCTAATGGAAACAACTTAGATTAACTTCCCACATGATTCTGAGATGTCTGAAAGTTGTTTCATACTTGTGCACATCAAGACAAAAAAGTTGTTTTCTCAGTGCATGCAATGCTTTTACAATACAAATAGTATACATTTCAATTTTACACCAAAGCACTTACTGCAAACCTAATGGAAACACCTTAGGTTAACTTTCCACATGATTATGAGTAGTTTGAAAGTTGTTTCTTGGCTGTACACATCAACAGAAAAAAGTTGTTATCTCAGTGCATGCAATGCTTTGACAATACAAATAGTATACATTTCAATTTTACACCAAAGCACTTACTGCAAACCTAATGGAAATAACTTAGATTAACTTCCCACATGATTCTGAGATGTCTGAAAGTTGTTTCATACCTGTGCACATCAAGACAAAAAAGTTCATTTCACAGTGAATAGAATGCTTTGACATAAAAGTAGTATACATTTCAATTTTACACCAAAGCACTTACTGCAAACCTAATGGAAACACTTTAGGTTAATATCCCACATGATTCTGAGATGTCTGAAAGTTGTTTCATACCTGTGCACATAGAGACAAAAAAGTTGATTTCACAGTGAATAGAATGCTTTGACATATAAGTAGTATACATTTCGATTATACTCAAAAGTCCTGACTGCAAACCTAATGCAAACACATTTGGTTAACTACCCAGATGAGTATGACTAGCTTTAAAGTTGTTTCATGCCTCAGTTCATCAAGACAAAAAAGTTACTTTCTCAGTACTACTATGCTCTGACATTAAGGTAATATACATTTCAATTTTACACCAAAGCACTTACTGCAAACCTAATGGAAACACCTTAGGTTAACTTTCCACATGATTATGAGTAGTTTGAATGTTGTTTCTTGGCTCTACACATCAACAGAAAAAAGTTGTTATCTCAGTGCATGCAATGCTTACACAATACAAATAGTATACATTTCAATTTTACACCAAAGCACTTACTGCAAACCTAATGGAAATAACTTAGATTAACTTCCCACATGATTCTGAGATGTCTGAAAGTTGTTTCATACCTGTGGACATGGAGACAAAAAAGTTGATTTCACAGTGAATAGAATGCTTTGACATAAATGTAGTTTCCATTTCAATTGTACTCAAAAGTCCTCACTGCAAACCTAATGGAAACACCATAGGGTAACTTTCCACATGATTATGAGCAGTTTGAAAGTCGTTTCATGGCTATACACATCAACACAAAAAAGTTGTTATCTCAGTGCGTGCAATGCTTAGACAATACAAATAGTATACATTTCAATTTTACACCAAAGCACTTACTGCAAACCTAATGGAAACACCTTAGGTTAACTTTCCACATTATTATGAGTAGTTTGAAAGTTGTTTCATGGCTGTACACATCAACACACAAAAGTGGTTATCTCAGTGCATGCAATGCTTAGACAATACAAATAGTATACATTTCAATTTTACACCAAAGCACTTACTGCAAACCTAATGGAAACACATTTGGTTAACTTCCCAGATGAGTATGACTAGCTTTAAAGATGTTTCATGCCTCAGTTCATCAAGACAAAAAAGTTACTTTCTCAGTACTACTATGCTCTGACATTAAGGTAATATATATCTCAATTTTACACCAAAGTACTTACTGCAAACTAATGGAAACACGTTAGGTTAACTTCCCATATGATTATGAGTAGTTTGAAAGTTGTTTCATGGCTGTACAGATCAACACAAAAAAGTGGTTATCTCAGTGCATGCAATGATTAGACAATACAAATAGTATACATTTCAATTTTACACCAAAGTAGTTACTGCAAACCTAATGGAAACAACTTAGATTAACTTCCCACATGATTCTGAGATGTCTGAAAGTTGTTTCATACTTGTGCACATCAAGACAAAAAAGTTGTTTTCTCAGTGCATGCAATGCTTTTACAATACAAATAGTATACATTTCAATTTTACACCAAAGCACTTACTGCAAACCTAATGGAAACACCTTAGGTTAACTTTCCACATGATTATGAGTAGTTTGAAAGTTGTTTCTTGGCTGTACACATCAACAGAAAAAAGTTGTTATCTCAGTGCATGCAATGCTTTGACAATACAAATAGTATACATTTCAATTTTACACCAAAGCACTTACTGCAAACCTAATGGAAATAACTTAGCTTAACTTCCCACATGATTCTGAGATGTCTGAAAGTTGTTTCATACCTGTGCACATCAAGACAAAAAAGTTCATTTCACAGTGAATAGAATGCTTTGACATAAAAGTAGTATACATTTCAATTTTACACCAAAGCACTTACTGCAAACCTAATGGAAACACTTTAGGTTAATATCCCACATGATTCTGAGATGTCTGAAAGTTGTTTCATACCTGTGCACATAGAGACAAAAAAGTTGATTTCACAGTGAATAGAATGCTTTGACATATAAGTAGTATACATTTCGATTATACTCAAAAGTCCTGACTGCAAACCTAATGCAAACACATTTGGTTAACTTCCCAGATGAGTATGACTAGCTTTAAAGTTCTTTCATGCCTCAGTTCATCAAGACAAAAAAGTTACTTTCTCAGTACTACTATGCTCTGACATTAAGGTAATATACATTTCAATTTTACACCAAAGCACTTACTGGAAACCTAATGGAAACAACTTAGATTAACTTCCCACATGATTCTGAGATGTCTGAAAGTTGTTTCATACTTGTGCACATCACGACAAAAAAGTTGTTTTCTCAGTGCATGCAATGCTTTTACAATACAAATAGTATACATTTCAATTTTACACCAAAGCACTTACTGCAAACCTAATGGAAACACCTTAGGTTAACTTTCCACATGATTATGAGTAGTTTGCATGTTGTTTCTTGGCTGTACACATCAACAGAAAAAAGTTGTTATCTCAGTGCATGCAATGCTTACACAATACAAATAGTATACATTTCAATTTTACACCAAAGCACTTACTGCAAACCTAATGGAAATAACTTAGATTAACTTCCCACATGATTCTGAGATGTCTGAAAGTTGTTTCATACCTGTGCACATAGAGACAAAAAAGTTGATTTCACAGTGAAAGGAATGCTTTGACATAAAAGTAGTATACATTTCAATTTTACACCAAACTACTTACTGCAAACCTAATGGAAACACCATAGGTTAACTTTCCACATGATTATGAGTAGTTTGAAAGTTGTTTCATGGCTGTACACATCAACAGTAAAAAGTTGTTATCTCAGTGCATGCAATGCTTAGACAATACAAATAGTATACATTTCAATTTTACACCAAAGCACTTACTGCAAACCTGTTGGAAACACTTTAGGTTAACTTCCCAGATGATTCTGAGATGTCTGAAAGTTGTTTCATACCTGTGCACATAAAGACAAAAAAGTTGATTTCACAGTGAATAGAATGCTTTGACATAAATGTAGTTTCCATTTCAATTGTACTCAAAAGTCCTGACTGCAAACCTAATGGAAACACCATAGGGTAACTTTCCACATGATTATGAGCAGTTTGAAAGTGGTTTCATGGCTGTACACATCAACACAAAAAAATTGTTATCTCAGAGCATGCAATGCTTAGACAATACAAATAGTATACATTTCAATTTTACACCAAAGCACTTACTGCAAACCTAATGGAAACACCTTAGGTTAACTTTCCACATTATTATGAGTAGTTTGAAAGTTGTTTCATAGCTGTACACATCAACACACAAAAGTGGTTATCTCAGTGCATGCAATGCTTAGACAATACAAATAGTATACATTTCAATTTTACACCAAAGCACTTACTGCAAACCTGTTGGAAACACTTTAGGTTAACTTCCCACATGATTCTGAGATGTCTGAAAGTTGTTTCATACCTGTGCACATAGAGACAAAAAAGTTGATTTCACAGTGAATAGAATGCTTTGACATAAAAGTAGTATACATTTCAATTGTACTCAAAAATCCTGACTGCAAACCTAAAGCAAACACATTTGGTTAACTTCCCACATGATTATGACTAGCTTTAAAGTTGTTTCATGCCTCAGTTCATCAAGACAAAAAAGTTACTTTCTCAGTACTACTATGCTCTGACATTAAGGTAATATACATCTCAATTTTACACCAAAGTACTTACTGCAAACTAATGGAAACACCTTAGATTAACTTCCCACATGATTATGAGTAGTTTGAAAGTTGTTTCATGGCTGTACACATCAACACAAAAAAGTTGTTATCTCAGTGCATGCAATGATTAGACAATACAAATAGAATACATTTCAATTTTACACCAAAGTAGTTACTGCAAACCTAATGGAAGCAACTTAGATTAACTTCCCACATGATTCTGAGATGTCTGAAAGTTGTTTCATACCTGTGCACATAGAGACAAAAAAGTTGATTTCACAGTGAATAGAATGCTTTGGCATAAAAGTAGTATACATTTCAATTTTACACCAAAGTACTTACTGCAAACCTAATGGAAACACCATAGGTTAACTTTCCACATGATTATGAGTAGTTTGAAAGTTGTTTCATGGCTGTACACATCAACAGTAAAAAGTTGTTATCTCAGTGCATGCAATGCTTAGACAATACAAATAGTATACATTTCAATTTTACACCAAAGCACTTACTGCAAACCTAAAGGAAACAACTTAGATTAACTTCCCACATGATTCTGAGATGTCTGAAAGTTGTTTCATACCTGTGCACATCAAGACAAAAAAGTTGTTTTCTCAGTGCATGCAATGCTTTTACAATACAAATACTATACATTTCAATTTTACACCAAAGCACTTACTGCAAACCTGTTGGAAACACTTTAGGTTAACTTCCCAGATGATTCTGAGATGTCTGAAAGTTGTTTCATACCTGTGCACATAAAGACAAAAAAGTTGTATTCACAGTGAATAGAATGCTTTGACATAAACGTAGTTTCCATTTCAATTGTACTCAAAAGTCCTGACTGCAAACCTAATGGAAACACCATAGGGTAACTTTCCACATGATTATGAGCAGTTTGAAAGTGGTTTCATGGCTGTACACATCAACACAAAAAAGTTGTTATCTCAGAGCATGCAATGCTTAGACAATACAAATAGTATACATTTCAATTTTACACCAAAGCACTTACTGCAAACCTAATGGAAACACCTTAGGTTAACTTTCCACATTATTATGAGTAGTTTGAAAGTTGTTTCATGGCTGTACACATCAACACACAAAAGTGGTTATCTCAGTGCATGCAATGCTTAGACAATACAAATAGTATACATTTCAATTTTACACCAAAGCACTTACTGCAAACCTAATGGAAACACTTTAGGTTAACTTCCCACATGATTCTGAGATGTCTGAAACTTGTTTCATACCTGTCCACATAGAGACAAAAAAGTTGATTTCACAGTGAATAGAATGCTTTGACATAAAAGTAGTATACATTTCAATTGTACTCAAAAGTCCTGACTGCAAACCTAAAGAAAACACATTTGGTTAACTTCCCACATGAGTATGACTAGCTTTAAAGTTGTTTCATGCCTCAGTTCATCAAGACAAAAAAGTTACTTTCTCAGTTCTACTATGCTCTGACATTAAGGTAATATACATCTCAATTTTACACCAAAGTACTTATTGCAACTAATGGAAACACCTTAGGTTAACTTTCCACATGATTATGAGTAGTTTGAAAGTTGTTTCATGGCTGTACACATCAGCACAAAAAAGTGGTTATCTCAGTGCATGCAATGCTTAGACAATACAAATTGTATACATTTCAATTTTACACCAAAGCACTTACTGCAAACCTAATGGAAACACTTTAGGTTAACTTCCCACATGATTCTGAGATGTCTGAAAGTTGTTTCATACCTGTGCACATAGAGACAAAAAAGTTGATTTCACAGTGAATAGAATGCTTTGACATAAAAGTAGTATACATTTCAATTGTACTCAAAAGTCCTGACTGCAAACCTAAAGCAAACACATTTGGTTAACTTCCCACATGATTATGACTAGCTTTAAAGTTGTTTCATGCCTCAGTTCATCAAGACAAAAAAGTTACTTTCTCAGTAGTACTATGCTCTGACATTAAGGTAATATATTCTCAATTTTACACCAAAGTACTTACTGCAAACTAATGGAAACACCTTAGATTAACTTCCCACATGATTATGAGTAGTTTGAAAGTTGTTTCATGGCTGTACACATCAACACAAAAAAGTTGTTATCTCAGTGCATGCAATGATTAGACAATACAAATAGAATACATTTCAATTTTACACCAAAGTAGTTACTGCAAACCTAATGGAAGCAACTTAGGTTAACTTCCCACATGATTCTGAGATGTCTGAAAGTTGTTTCATACTTGTGCACATCAAGACAAAAAAGTTGTTTTCTTAGTGCATGCAATGCTTTTACAATACAAATAGTATACATTTCAATTTTACACCAAAGCACTTACTGCAAACCTAATGGAAACACCTTAGGTTAACTTTCCACATGATTATGAGTAGTTTGAAACTTGTTTCTTTGCTGTACACATCAACAGAAAAAAGATGTTATCTCACTGCATGCAATGCTTAGACAATACAAATAGTATACATTTCAATTTTACACCAAAGCCCTTACTGCAAACCTAATGGAAATAACTTAGATGAACTTCCCACATGATTCTGAGATGTCTGAAAGTTGTTTCATAACTGTGCACATAGAGACAAAAAAGTTGATTTCACAGTGAATAGAATGCTTTGACATAAAAGTAGTATACATTTCAATTTTACACCAAAGTACTTACTGCAAACCTAATGGAAACACCATAGGTTAACTTTCCACATGATTATGAGTAGTTTGAAAGTTGTTTCATGGCTGTACACATCAACAGTAAAAAGTTGTTATCTCAGTGCATGCAATGCTTAGACAATACAAATAGTATACATTTCAATTTTACACCAAAGCACTTACTGCAAACCTAATGGAAACAACTTAGATTAATTTCCCACATGATTCTGAGATGTCTGAAACTTGTTTCATACCTGTGCACATCAAGACAAAAAAGTTGTTTTCTCAGTGCATGCAATGCTTTTACAATACAAATAGTATACATTTCAATTTTACACCAGAGCACTTAATGCAAACCTAATGGAAACACCATAGGTTAACTTTCCACATGATTATGAGTAGTTTGAAAGTTGTTTCACGGCTGTACACATCAACACAAAAAAGTTGTTATCTCAGTGCATGCAATGCTTAGACAATACAAATAGAATACATTTCAATTTTACACCAAAGCACTTTCTGCAAACCTAATGGAAACACTTTTGGTTAATATCCCACATGATTCTGAGATGTCTGAAAGTTGTTTCATACCTGTGCACATAGAGACAAAAAAGTTGATTTCGCAGTGAATAGAATGCTTTGACATAAAAGTAATATACATTTCAATTGTACTCAAAAGTCCTGACTGCAAACCAAAAGCAAACACATTTGGTTAACTTCCCACATTATTATGACTAGCTTTAAAGTTGTTTCATGCCTCAGTTCATCAAGACAAAAAAATTACTTTCTCAGTACTACTATGCTCTGACATTAAGGTAATATACATCTCAATTTTACACCAAAGTACTTACTGCAAACCTAATGGAAACACCTTAGGTTAACTTTCCACATGATTATGAGTAGTTTGAAAGTTGTTTCTTGGCTGACACATCAACAGAAAAAAGTTGTTATCTCAGTGCATGCAATGCTTAGACAATACAAATAATATACATTTCAATTTTACACCAAAGCACTTACTGCAAACCTAATGGAAATAACTTAGATTAACTTCCCACATGATTCTGAGATGTCTGAAAGTTGTTTCATACTTGTCCACATAGAGACAAAAAAGTTGATTTCACAGTGAATAGAATGCTTTGACATAAATGTAGTTTCCATTTCAATTGTATTCAAAAGTCCTGACTGCAAACCTAATGGAAACACCATATTGTAACTTTCCACATGATTATGAGCAGTTTGAAAGTGGTTTCATGGCTGTACACATCAACACAAAAAAGTTGTTATCTCAGTGCATGCAATGCTTAGACAATACAAATAGTATACATTTCAATTTTACACCAAAGCACTTACTGCAAACCTAATGGAAACACCTTAGGTTAACTTTCCACATTATTATGAGTAGTTTGAAAGTTGTTTCATGGCTGTACACATCAACACACAAAAGTGGTTATCTCAGTGCATGCAATGCTTAGACAATACAAATAGTATACATTTCAATTTTACACCAAAGTAGTTACTGGAAACCTAATGGAAACAACTTAGATTAACTTCCCACATGATCCTGAGATGTCTGAAAGTTGTTTCATACTTGTGCACATCACGACAAAAAAGTTGTTTTCTCAGTGCATGCAATGCTTTTACAATACAAATAGTATACATTTCAATTTTACACCAGAGCACTTAATGCAAACCTAATGGAAACACCATCGGTTAACTTTCCACATGATTATGAGTAGTTTGAAAGTTGTTTCACGGCTGTACACATCAACACAAAAAAGTTGTTATCTCAGTGCATGCAATGCTTAGACAATACAAATAGTATACATTTCAATTTTACACCAAAGTACTTACTGCAAACCTGTTGGAAACACTTTAGGTTAACTTCCCAGATGATTCTGAGATTTCTGAAAGTTGTTTCATACCTGTGCACATAGAGACAAAAAAGTTGATTTCACAGTGAAAGGAATGCTTTGACATAAAAGTAGTATACATTTCAATTTTACACCAAACTACTTACTGCAAACCTAATGGAAACACCATAGGTTAACTTTCCACATGATTATGAGTAGTTTGAAAGTTGTTTCATGGCTGTACACATCAACAGTAAAAAGTTGTTATCTCAGTGCATGCAATGCTTAGACAATACAAATAGTATACATTTCAATTTTACACCAAAGCACTTACTGCAAACCTGTTGGAAACACTTTAGGTTAACTTCCCAGATGATTCTGAGATGTCTGAAAGTTGTTTCATACCTGTGCACATAAAGACAAAAAAGTTGATTTCACAGTGAATAGAATGCTTTGACATAAATGTAGTTTCCATTTCAATTGTACTCAAAAGTCCTGACTGCAAACCTAATGGAAACACCATAGGGTAACTTTCCACATGATTATGAGCAGTTTGAAAGTGGTTTCATGGCTGTACACATCAACACAAAAAAATTGTTATCTCAGAGCATGCAATGCTTAGACAATACAAATAGTATACATTTCAATTTTACACCAAAGCACTTACTGCAAACCTAATGGAAACACCTTAGGTTAACTTTCCACATTATTATGAGTAGTTTGAAAGTTGTTTCATAGCTGTACACATCAACACACAAAAGTGGTTATCTCAGTGCATGCAATGCTTAGACAATACAAATAGTATACATTTCAATTTTACACCAAAGCACTTACTGCAAACCTGTTGGAAACACTTTAGGTTAACTTCCCACATGATTCTGAGATGTCTGAAAGTTGTTTCATACCTGTGCACATAGAGACAAAAAAGTTGATTTCACAGTGAATAGAATGCTTTGACATAAAAGTAGTATACATTTCAATTGTACTCAAAAATCCTGACTGCAAACCTAAAGCAAACACATTTGGTTAACTTCCCACATGATTATGACTAGCTTTAAAGTTGTTTCATGCCTCAGTTCATCAAGACAAAAAAGTTACTTTCTCAGTACTACTATGCTCTGACATTAAGGTAATATACATCTCAATTTTACACCAAAGTACTTACTGCAAACTAATGGAAACACCTTAGATTAACTTCCCACATGATTATGAGTAGTTTGAAAGTTGTTTCATGGCTGTACACATCAACACAAAAAAGTTGTTATCACAGTGCATGCAATGATTAGACAATACAAATAGAATACATTTCAATTTTACACCAAAGTAGTTACTGCAAACCTAATGGAAGCAACTTAGATTAACTTCCCACATGATTCTGAGATGTCTGAAAGTTGTTTCATACCTGTGCACATAGAGACAAAAAAGTTGATTTCACAGTGAATAGAATGCTTTGGCATAAAAGTAGTATACATTTCAATTTTACACCAAAGTACTTACTGCAAACCTAATGGAAACACCATAGGTTAACTTTCCACATGATTATGAGTAGTTTGAAAGTTGTTTCATGGCTGTACACATCAACAGTAAAAAGTTGTTATCTCAGTGCATGCAATGCTTAGACAATACAAATAGTATACATTTCAATTTTACACCAAAGCACTTACTGCAAACCTAAAGGAAACAACTTAGATTAACTTCCCACATGATTCTGAGATGTCTGAAAGTTGTTTCATACCTGTGCACATCAAGACAAAAAAGTTGTTTTCTCAGTGCATGCAATGCTTTTACAATACAAATACTATACATTTCAATTTTACACCAAAGCACTTACTGCAAACCTGTTGGAAACACTTTAGGTTAACTTCCCAGATGATTCTGAGATGTCTGAAAGTTGTTTCATACCTGTGCACATAAAGACAAAAAAGTTGAATTCACAGTGAATAGAATGCTTTGACATAAACGTAGTTTCCATTTCAATTGTACTCAAAAGTCCTGACTGCAAACCTAATGGAAACACCATAGGGTAACTTTCCACATGATTATGAGCAGTTTGAAAGTGGTTTCATGGCTGTACACATCAACACAAAAAAGTTGTTATCTCAGAGCATGCAATGCTTAGACAATACAAATAGTATACATTTCAATTTTACACCAAAGCACTTACTGCAAACCTAATGGAAACACCTTAGGTTAACTTTCCACATTATTATGAGTAGTTTGAAAGTTGTTTCATGGCTGTACACATCAACACACAAAAGTGGTTATCTCAGTGCATGCAATGCTTAGACAATACAAATAGTATACATTTCAATTTTACACCAAAGCACTTACTGCAAACCTAATGGAAACACTTTAGGTTAACTTCCCACATGATTCTGAGATGTCTGAAACTTGTTTCATACCTGTCCACATAGAGACAAAAAAGTTGATTTCACAGTGAATAGAATGCTTTGACATAAAAGTAGTATACATTTCAATTGTACTCAAAAGTCCTGACTGCAAACCTAAAGAAAACACATTTGGTTAACTTCCCACATGAGTATGACTAGCTTTAAAGTTGTTTCATGCCTCAGTTCATCAAGACAAAAAAGTTACTTTCTCAGTTCTACTATGCTCTGACATTAAGGTAATATACATCTCAATTTTACACCAAAGTACTTATTGCAACTAATGGAAACACCTTAGGTTAACTTTCCACATGATTATGAGTAGTTTGAAAGTTGTTTCATGGCTGTACACATCAGCACAAAAAAGTGGTTATCTCAGTGCATGCAATGCTTAGACAATACAAATTGTATACATTTCAATTTTACACCAAAGCACTTACTGCAAACCTAATGGAAACACTTTAGGTTAACTTCCCACATGATTCTGAGATGTCTGAAAGTTGTTTCATACCTGTGCACATAGAGACAAAAAAGTTGATTTCACAGTGAATAGAATGCTTTGACATAAAAGTAGTATACATTTCAATTGTACTCAAAAGTCCTGACTGCAAACCTAAAGCAAACACATTTGGTTAACTTCCCACATGATTATGACTAGCTTTAAAGTTGTTTCATGCCTCAGTTCATCAAGACAAAAAAGTTACTTTCTCAGTAGTACTATGCTCTGACATTAAGGTAATATATTCTCAATTTTACACCAAAGTACTTACTGCAAACTAATGGAAACACCTTAGATTAACTTCCCACATGATTATGAGTAGTTTGAAAGTTGTTTCATGGCTGTACACATCAACACAAAAAAGTTGTTATCTCAGTGCATGCAATGATTAGACAATACAAATAGAATACATTTCAATTTTACACCAAAGTAGTTACTGCAAACCTAATGGAAGCAACTTAGGTTAACTTCCCACATGATTCTGAGATGTCTGAAAGTTGTTTCATACTTGTGCACATCAAGACAAAAAAGTTGTTTTCTTAGTGCATGCAATGCTTTTACAATACAAATAGTATACATTTCAATTTTACACCAAAGCACTTACTGCAAACCTAATGGAAACACCTTAGGTTAACTTTCCACATGATTATGAGTAGTTTGAAACTTGTTTCTTGGCTGTACACATCAACAGAAAAAAGATGTTATCTCACTGCATGCAATGCTTAGACAATACAAATAGTATACATTTCAATTTTACACCAAAGCCCTTACTGCAAACCTAATGGAAATAACTTAGATGAACTTCCCACATGATTCTGAGATGTCTGAAAGTTGTTTCATAACTGTGCACATAGAGACAAAAAAGTTGATTTCACAGTGAATAGAATGCTTTGACATAAAAGTAGTATACATTTCAATTTTACACCAAAGTACTTACTGCAAACCTAATGGAAACACCATAGGTTAACTTTCCACATGATTATGAGTAGTTTGAAAGTTGTTTCATGGCTGTACACATCAACAGTAAAAAGTTGTTATCTCAGTGCATGCAATGCTTAGACAATACAAATAGTATACATTTCAATTTTACACCAAAGCACTTACTGCAAACCTAATGGAAACAACTTAGATTAATTTCCCACATGATTCTGAGATGTCTGAAACTTGTTTCATACCTGTGCACATCAAGACAAAAAAGTTGTTTTCTCAGTGCATGCAATGCTTTTACAATACAAATAGTATACATTTCAATTTTACACCAGAGCACTTAATGCAAACCTAATGGAAACACCATAGGTTAACTTTCCACATGATTATGAGTAGTTTGAAAGTTGTTTCACGGCTGTACACATCAACACAAAAAAGTTGTTATCTCAGTGCATGCAATGCTTAGACAATACAAATAGAATACATTTCAATTTTACACCAAAGCACTTTCTGCAAACCTAATGGAAACACTTTTGGTTAATATCCCACATGATTCTGAGATGTCTGAAAGTTGTTTCATACCTGTGCACATAGAGACAAAAAAGTTGATTTCGCAGTGAATAGAATGCTTTGACATAAAAGTAATATACATTTCAATTGTACTCAAAAGTCCTGACTGCAAACCAAAAGCAAACACATTTGGTTAACTTCCCACATTATTATGACTAGCTTTAAAGTTGTTTCATGCCTCAGTTCATCAAGACAAAAAAATTACTTTCTCAGTACTACTATGCTCTGACATTAAGGTAATATACATCTCAATTTTACACCAAAGTACTTACTGCAAACCTAATGGAAACACCTTAGGTTAACTTTCCACATGATTATGAGTAGTTTGAAAGTTGTTTCTTGGCTGACACATCAACAGAAAAAAGTTGTTATCTCAGTGCATGCAATGCTTAGACAATACAAATAATATACATTTCAATTTTACACCAAAGCACTTACTGCAAACCTAATGGAAATAACTTAGATTAACTTCCCACATGATTCTGAGATGTCTGAAAGTTGTTTCATACTTGTCCACATAGAGACAAAAAAGTTGATTTCACAGTGAATAGAATGCTTTGACATAAATGTAGTTTCCATTTCAATTGTATTCAAAAGTCCTGACTGCAAACCTAATGGAAACACCATATTGTAACTTTCCACATGATTATGAGCAGTTTGAAAGTGGTTTCATGGCTGTACACATCAACACAAAAAAGTTGTTATCTCAGTGCATGCAATGCTTAGACAATACAAATAGTATACATTTCAATTTTACACCAAAGCACTTACTGCAAACCTAATGGAAACACCTTAGGTTAACTTTCCACATTATTATGAGTAGTTTGAAAGTTGTTTCATGGCTGTACACATCAACACACAAAAGTGGTTATCTCAGTGCATGCAATGCTTAGACAATACAAATAGTATACATTTCAATTTTACACCAAAGTAGTTACTGGAAACCTAATGGAAACAACTTAGATTAACTTCCCACATGATCCTGAGATGTCTGAAAGTTGTTTCATACTTGTGCACATCACGACAAAAAAGTTGTTTTCTCAGTGCATGCAATGCTTTTACAATACAAATAGTATACATTTCAATTTTACACCAGAGCACTTAATGCAAACCTAATGGAAACACCATCGGTTAACTTTCCACATGATTATGAGTAGTTTGAAAGTTGTTTCACGGCTGTACACATCAACACAAAAAAGTTGTTATCTCAGTGCATGCAATGCTTAGACAATACAAATAGTATACATTTCAATTTTACACCAAAGTACTTACTGCAAACCTGTTGGAAACACTTTAGGTTAACTTCCCAGATGATTCTGAGATTTCTGAAAGTTGTTTCATACCTGTGCACATAAAGACAAAAAAGTTGATTTCACAGTGAATAGAATGCTTTGGCATAAAAGTAGTATACATTTCAATTGTACTGAAAAGTCCTGACTGCAAACCTAATGGAAACACCATAGGTTAACTTTCCACATGATTATGAGTAGCTTGAAAGTTGTTCCATGGCTGTACACATGAACACAATAAAGTTGTTATCTCAGTGCATGCAATGCTTAGACAATACAAATAGTATACATTTCAATTTTACACCAAAGCACTTTCTGCAAACCTAATGGAAACACTTTTGGTTAATATCCCACATGATTCTGAGATGTCTGAAAGTTGTTTCATACCTGTGCACATAGAGACAAAAAAGTTGATTTCGCAGTGAATAGAATGCTTTGACATAAAAGTAATATACATTTCAATTGTACTCAAAAGTCCTGCACGCAAACCAAAAGCAAACACATTTGGTTAACTTCCCACATGATTATGACTAGCTTTAAAGTTGTTTCATGCCTCAGTTCATCAAGACAAAAAAATTACTTTCTCAGTACTACTATGCTCTGACATTAAGGTAATATACACCTCAATTTTACACCAAAGTACTTACTGCAAACTAATGGAAACACCTTAGGTTAACTTCCCACATGATTATGAGTAGTTTGAAAGTTGTTTCATGGCTGTACACATCAACACAAAAAAGTTGTTATCTCAGTGCATGCAATGCTTAGACAATACAAATAGTATACATTTCAATTTTACACCAAAGTAGTTACTGCAAACCTAATGGAAACAACTTAGATTAACTTCCCACATGATTCTGAGATGGCTGAAAGTTGTTTCATACTTGTGCACATCAAGACAAAAAAGTTGTTTTCTCAGTGCATGCAATGCTTTTACAATACAAATAGTATACATTTCAATTTTACACCAAAGCACTTACTGCAAACCTAATGGAAACACCTTAGGTTAACTTTCCACATGATTATGAGTAGTTTGAAAGTTGTTTCTTGGCTGTACACATCAACAGAAAAAAGTTGTTATCTCAGTGCATGCAATGCTTAGACAATACAAATAGTATACATTTCAATTTTACACCAAAGCACTTACTGCAAACCTAATGCAAATAACTTAGATTAACTTCCCACATGATTCTGAGATGTCTGAAAGTTGTTTCATACCTGTGCACATCAAGACAAAGAAGTTCATTTCACAGTGAATAGAATGCTTTGACATGAAAGTAGTATACATTTCAATTTTACACCAAAGCACTTACTGCAAACCTAATGGAAACACTTTAGGTTAATATCCCACATGATTCTGAGATGTCTGAAAGTTGTTTCATACCTGTGCACATAGAGACAAAAAAGTTGATTTCACAGTGAATAGAATGCTTTGACATATAAGTAGTATACATTTCGAATATACTCAAAAGTCCTGACTGCAAACCTAATGCAAACACATTTCGTTAACTACCCAGATGAGTATGACTAGCTTTAAAGTTGTTTCATGCCTCAGTTCATCAAGACAAAAAAGTTACTTTCTCAGTACTACTATGCTCTGACATTAAGGTAATATACATTTCAATTTTACACCAAAGCACTTACTGCAAACCTAATGGAAACAACTTAGATTAACTTCCCACATGATTCTGAGTAGTTTGAAAGTTGTTTCATGGCTGTACACATCAACACAAAAAAGTTGTTATCTCAGTGCATGCAATGCTTAGACAATACAAATAGTATACATTTCAATTTTACACCAAAGTAGTTACTGGAAACCTAATGGAAACAACATAGATTAACTTCCCACATGATTCTGAGATGTCTGAAAGTTGTTTCATACTTGTGCACATCACGACAAAAAAGTTGTTTTCTCAGTGCATGCAATGCTTTTACAATACAAATAGTATACATTTCAATTTTACACCAAAGCACTTACTGCAAACCTAATGGAAACAACTTAGATTAACTTCCCACATGATTCTGAGATGTCTGAAAGTTGTTTCATACCTGTGCACATAAAGACAAAAAAGTTGATTTCTCAGTGAATAGAATGCTTTGACATAAATGTAGTTTCCATTTCAATTGTACTCAAACGTCCTCACTGCAAACCTAATGGAAACACCATAGGGTAACTTTCCACATGATTATGAGCAGTTTGAAAGTCGTTTCATGGCTATACACATCAACACAAAAAAGTTGTTATCTCAGTGCATGCAATGCTTAGACAATACAAATAGTATACATTTCAATTTTACACCAAAGCACTTACTGCAAACCTAATGGAAACACCTTAGGTTATCTTTCCACATTATTATGAGTAGTTTGAAAGTTGTTTCATGGCTGTACACATCAACACACAAAAGTGGTTATCTCAGTGCATGCAATGCTTAGACAATACAAATAGTATACATTTCAATTTTACACCAAAGCACTTACTGCAAACCTAATGGAAACACATTTGGTTAACTTCCCACATGAGTATGACTAGCTTTAAAGTTGTTTCATGCCTCAGTTCATCAAGACAAAAAAGTTACTTTCTCAGTACTACTATGCTCTGACATTAAGGTAATATACATCTCAATTTTAAACCAAAGTACTTATTGCAAACTAATGGAAAAACCTTAGGTTAACTTCCCACATGATTATGAGTAGTTTGAAAGTTGTTTCATGGCTGTACACATCAACAGAAAAAAGTTGTTATCTCAGTGCATGCAATGCTTAGACAATACAAATAGTATACATTTCAATTTTACACCAAAGCACTTACTGCAAACCTAATGGAAATAATTTAGATTAACCTCCCACATGATTCTGAGATGTCTGAAAGTTGTTTCATAACTGTGCACATAGAGACAAAAAAGTTGATTTCACAGTGAATAGAATGCTTTGACATAAAAGTAGTATACATTTCAATTTTACACCAAAGTACTTACTGCAAAGCTAATGGAAACACCATAGGTTAACTTTCGACATGATTATGAGTAGTTTGAAAGTTGTTTCATGGCTGTACACATCAACAGTAAAAAGTTGTTATCTCAGTGCATGCAATGCTTAGACAATACAAATAGTATACATTTCAATTTTACACCAAAGCACTTACTGCAAACCTAATGGAAACAACTTAGATTAACTTCCCACATGATTCTGAGATGTCTGAAAGTTGTTTCATACCTGTGCACATCAAGGCAAAAAAGTTGTTATCTCAGTGCATGCAATCCTTTTACAATACAAATATACATTTCAATTTTACACCAAAGTACTTACTGCAAACCTGTTGGAAACACTTTAGGTTAACTTCCCAGATGATTCTGAGATGTCTGAAAGTTGTTTCATACCTGTGCACATAAAGACAAAAAAGTTGATTTCACAGTGAATAGAATGCTTTGGCATAAAAGTAGTATACATTTCAATTGTACTGAAAAGTCCTGACTGCAAACCTAATGGAAACACCATAGGTTAACTTTCCACATGATTATGAGTAGCTTGAAAGTTGTTCCATGGCTGTACACATGAACACAATAAAGTTGTTATCTCAGTGCATGCAATGCTTAGACAATACAAATAGTATACATTTCAATTTGACACCAAAGCACTTTCTGCAAACCTAATGGAAACACTTTTGGTTAATATCCCACATGATTCTGAGATGTCTGAAAGTTGTTTCATACCTGTGCACATAGAGACAAAAAAGTTGATTTCGCAGTGAATACAATGCTTTGACATAAAAGTAATATACATTTCAATTGTACTCAAAAGTCCTGCACGCAAACCAAAAGCAAACACATTTGGTTAACTTCCCACATGATTATGACTAGCTTTAAAGTTGTTTCATGCCTCAGTTCATCAAGACAAAAAAATTACTTTCTCAGTACTACTATGCTCTGACATTAAGGTAATATACACCTCAATTTTACACCAAAGTACTTACTGCAAACTAATGGAAACACCTTAGGTTAACTTCCCACATGATTATGAGTAGTTTGAAAGTTGTTTCATGGCTGTACACATCAACACAAAAAAGTTGTTATCTCAGTGCATGCAATGCTTAGACAATACAAATAGTATACATTTCAATTTTACACCAAAGTAGTTACTGCAAACCTAATGGAAACAACTTAGATTAACTTCCCACATGATTCTGAGATGTCTGAAAGTTGTTTCATACTTGTGCACATCAAGACAAAAAAGTTGTTTTCTCAGTGCATGCAATGCTTTTACAATACAAATAGTATACATTTCAATTTTACACCAAAGCACTTACTGCAAACCTAATGGAAACACCTTAGGTTAACTTTCCACATGATTATGAGTAGTTTGAAAGTTGTTTCTTGGCTGTACACATCAACAGAAAAAAGTTGTTATCTCAGTGCATGCAATGCTTAGACAATACAAATAGTATACATTTCAATTTTACACCAAAGCACTTACTGCAAACCTAATGCAAATAACTTAGATTAACTTCCCACATGATTCTGAGATGTCTGAAAGTTGTTTCATACCTGTGCACATCAAGACAAAGAAGTTCATTTCACAGTGAATAGAATGCTTTGACATGAAAGTAGTATACATTTCAATTTTACACCAAAGCACTTACTGCAAACCTAATGGAAACACTTTAGGTTAATATCCCACATGATTCTGAGATGTCTGAAAGTTGTTTCATACCTGTGCACATAGAGACAAAAAAGTTGATTTCACAGTGAATAGAATGCTTTGACATATAAGTAGTATACATTTCGAATATACTCAAAAGTCCTGACTGCAAACCTAATGCAAACACATTTGGTTAACTACCCAGATGAGTATGACTAGCTTTAAAGTTGTTTCATGCCTCAGTTCATCAAGACAAAAAAGTTACTTTCTCAGTACTACTATGCTCTGACATTAAGGTAATATACATTTCAATTTTACACCAAAGCACTTACTGCAAACCTAATGGAAACAACTTAGATTAACTTCCCACATGATTCTGAGTAGTTTGAAAGTTGTTTCATGGCTGTACACATCAACACAAAAAAGTTGTTATCTCAGTGCATGCAATGCTTAGACAATACAAATAGTATACATTTCAATTTTACACCAAAGTAGTTACTGGAAACCTAATGGAAACAACATAGATTAACTTCCCACATGATTCTGAGATGTCTGAAAGTTGTTTCATACTTGTGCACATCACGACAAAAAAGTTGTTTTCTCAGTGCATGCAATGCTTTTACAATACAAATAGTATACATTTCAATTTTACACCAAAGCACTTACTGCAAACCTAATGGAAACAACTTAGATTAACTTCCCACATGATTCTGAGATGTCTGAAAGTTGTTTCATACCTGTGCACATAAAGACAAAAAAGTTGATTTCACAGTGAATAGAATGCTTTGACATAAATGTAGTTTCCATTTCAATTGTACTCAAAAGTCCTCACTGCAAACCTAATGGAAACACCATAGGGTAACTTTCCACATGATTATGAGCAGTTTGAAAGTCGTTTCATGGCTATACACATCAACACAAAAAAGTTGTTATCTCAGTGCGTGCAATGCTTAGACAATACAAATAGTATACATTTCAATTTTACACCAAAGCACTTTCTGCAAACCTAATGGAAACACCTTAGGTTAACTTTCCACATTATTATGAGTAGTTTGAAAGTTGTTTCATGGCTGTACACATCAACACACAAAAGTGGTTATCTCAGTGCATGCAATGCTTAGACAATACAAATAGTATACATTTCAATTTTACACCAAAGCACTTACTGCAAACCTAATGGAAACACATTTGGTTAACTTCCCAGATCAGTATGACTAGCTTTAAAGATGTTTCATGCCTCAGTTCATCAAGACAAAAAAGTTACTTTCTCAGTACTACTATGCTCTGACATTAAGGTAATATACATCTCAATTTTACACCAAAGTACTTACTGCAAACTAATGGAAACACCTTAGGTTAACTTCCCATATGATTATGAGTAGTTTGAAAGTTGTTTCATGGCTGTACAGATCAACACAAAAAAGTGGTTATCTCAGTGCATGCAATGATTAGACAATACAAATAGTATACATTTCAATTTTACACCAAAGTAGTTACTGCAAACCTAATGGAAACAACTTAGATTAACTTCCCACATGATTCTGAGATGTCTGAAAGTTGTTTCATACTTGTGCACATCAAGACAAAAAAGTTGTTTTCTCAGTGCATGCAATGCTTTTACAATACAAATAGTATACATTTCAATTTTACACCAAAGCACTTACTGCAAACCTAATGGAAACACCTTAGGTTAACTTTCCACATGATTATGAGTAGTTTGAAAGTTGTTTCTTGGCTGTACACATCAACAGAAAAAAGTTGTTATCTCAGTGCATGCAATGCTTTGACAATACAAATAGTATACATTTCAATTTTACACCAAAGCACTTACTGCAAACCTAATGGAAATAACTTAGCTTAACTTCCCACATGATTCTGAGATGTCTGAAAGTTGTTTCATACCTGTGCACATCAAGACAAAAAAGTTCATTTCACAGTGAATAGAATGCTTTGACATAAAAGTAGTATACATTTCAATTTTACACCAAAGCACTTACTGCAAACCTAATGGAAACACTTTAGGTTAATATCCCACATGATTCTGAGATGTCTGAAAGTTGTTTCATACCTGTGCACATAGAGACAAAAAAGTTGATTTCACAGTGAATAGAATGCTTTGACATATAAGTAGTATACATTTCGATTATACTCAAAAGTCCTGACTGCAAACCTAATGCAAACACATTTGGTTAACTTCCCAGATGAGTATGACTAGCTTTAAAGTTGTTTCATGCCTCAGTTCATCAAGACAAAAAAGTTACTTTCTCAGTACTACTATGCTCTGACATTAAGGTAATATACATTTCAATTTTACACCAAAGCACTTACTGGAAACCTAATGGAAACAACTTAGATTAACTTCCCACATGATTCTGAGATGTCTGAAAGTTGTTTCATACTTGTGCACATTACGACAAAAAAGTTGTTTTCTCAGTGCATGCAATGCTTTTACAATACAAATAGTATACATTTCAATTTTACACCAAAGCACTTACTGCAAACCTAATGGAAACACCTTAGGTTAACTTTCCACATGATTATGAGTAGTTTGCATGTTGTTTCTTGGCTGTACACATCAACAGAAAAAAGTTGTTATCTCAGTGCATGCAATGCTTACACAATACAAATAGTATACATTTCAATTTTACACCAAAGCACTTACTGCAAACCTAATGGAAATAACTTAGATTAACTTCCCACATGATTCTGAGATGTCTGAAAGTTGTTTCATACCTGTGCACATAGAGACAAAAAAGTTGATTTCACAGTGAATAGAATGCTTTGACATAAAAGTAGTATACATTTCAATTTTACACCAAACTACTTACTGCAAACCTAATGGAAACACCATAGGTTAACTTTCCACATGATTATGAGTAGTTTGAAAGTTGTTTCATGGCTGTACACATCAACAGTAAAAAGTTGTTATCTCAGTGCATGCAATGCTTAGACAATACAAATAGTATACATTTCAATTTTACACCAAAGCACTTACTGCAAACCTGTTGGAAACACTTTAGGTTAACTTCCCAGATGATTCTGAGATGTCTGAAAGTTGTTTCATACCTGTGCACATAAAGACAAAAAAGTTGATTTCACAGTGAATAGAATGCTTTGACATAAATGTAGTTTCCATTTCAATTGTACTCAAAAGTCCTGACTGCAAACCTAATGGAAACACCATAGGGTAACTTTCCACATGATTATGAGCAGTTTGAAAGTGGTTTCATGGCTGTACACATCAACACAAAAAAATTGTTATCTCAGAGCATGCAATGCTTAGACAATACAAATAGTATACATTTCAATTTTACACCAAAGCACTTACTGCAAACCTAATGGAAACACCTTAGGTTAACTTTCCACATTATTATGAGTAGTTTGAAAGTTGTTTCATAGCTGTACACATCAACACACAAAAGTGGTTATCTCAGTGCATGCAATGCTTAGACAATACAAATAGTATACATTTCAATTTTACACCAAAGCACTTACTGCAAACCTGTTGGAAACACTTTAGGTTAACTTCCCACATGATTCTGAGATGTCTGAAAGTTGTTTCATACCTGTGCACATAGAGACAAAAAAGTTGATTTCACAGTGAATAGAATGCTTTGACATAAAAGTAGTATACATTTCAATTGTACTCAAAAATCCTGACTGCAAACCTAAAGCAAACACATTTGGTTAACTTCCCACATGATTATGACTAGCTTTAAAGTTGTTTCATGCCTCAGTTCATCAAGACAAAAAAGTTACTTTCTCAGTACTACTATGCTCTGACATTAAGGTAATATACATCTCAATTTTACACCAAAGTACTTACTGCAAACTAATGGAAACACCTTAGATTAACTTCCCACATGATTATGAGTAGTTTGAAAGTTGTTTCATGGCTGTACACATCAACACAAAAAAGTTGTTATCTCAGTGCATGCAATGATTAGACAATACAAATAGAATACATTTCAATTTTACACCAAAGTAGTTACTGCAAACCTAATGGAAGCAACTTAGATTAACTTCCCACATGATTCTGAGATGTCTGAAAGTTGTTTCATACCTGTGCACATAGAGACAAAAAAGTTGATTTCACAGTGAATAGAATGCTTTGGCATAAAAGTAGTATACATTTCAATTTTACACCAAAGTACTTACTGCAAACCTAATGGAAACACCATAGGTTAACTTTCCACATGATTATGAGTAGTTTGAAAGTTGTTTCATGGCTGTACACATCAACAGTAAAAAGTTGTTATCTCAGTGCATGCAATGCTTAGACAATACAAATAGTATACATTTCAATTTTACACCAAAGCACTTACTGCAAACCTAAAGGAAACAACTTAGATTAACTTCCCACATGATTCTGAGATGTCTGAAAGTTGTTTCATACCTGTGCACATCAAGACAAAAAAGTTGTTTTCTCAGTGCATGCAATGCTTTTACAATACAAATACTATACATTTCAATTTTACACCAAAGCACTTACTGCAAACCTGTTGGAAACACTTTAGGTTAACTTCCCAGATGATTCTGAGATGTCTGAAAGTTGTTTCATACCTGTGCACATAAAGACAAAAAAGTTGAATTCACAGTGAATAGAATGCTTTGACATAAACGTAGTTTCCATTTCAATTGTACTCAAAAGTCCTGACTGCAAACCTAATGGAAACACCATAGGGTAACTTTCCACATGATTATGAGCAGTTTGAAAGTGGTTTCATGGCTGTACACATCAACACAAAAAAGTTGTTATCTCAGAGCATGCAATGCTTAGACAATACAAATAGTATACATTTCAATTTTACACCAAAGCACTTACTGCAAACCTAATGGAAACACCTTAGGTTAACTTTCCACATTATTATGAGTAGTTTGAAAGTTGTTTCATGGCTGTACACATCAACACACAAAAGTGGTTATCTCAGTGCATGCAATGCTTAGACAATACAAATAGTATACATTTCAATTTTACACCAAAGCACTTACTGCAAACCTAATGGAAACACTTTAGGTTAACTTCCCACATGATTCTGAGATGTCTGAAACTTGTTTCATACCTGTCCACATAGAGACAAAAAAGTTGATTTCACAGTGAATAGAATGCTTTGACATAAAAGTAGTATACATTTCAATTGTACTCAAAAGTCCTGACTGCAAACCTAAAGAAAACACATTTGGTTAACTTCCCACATGAGTATGACTAGCTTTAAAGTTGTTTCATGCCTCAGTTCATCAAGACAAAAAAGTTACTTTCTCAGTACTACTATGCTCTGACATTAAGGTAATATACATCTCAATTTTACACCAAAGTACTTATTGCAACTAATGGAAACACCTTAGGTTAACTTTCCACATGATTATGAGTAGTTTGAAAGTTGTTTCATGGCTGTACACATCAGCACAAAAAAGTGGTTATCTCAGTGCATGCAATGCTTAGACAATACAAATTGTATACATTTCAATTTTACACCAAAGCACTTACTGCAAACCTAATGGAAACACTTTAGGTTAACTTCCCACATGATTCTGAGATGTCTGAAAGTTGTTTCATACCTGTGCACATAGAGACAAAAAAGTTGATTTCACAGTGAATAGAATGCTTTGACATAAAAGTAGTATACATTTCAATTGTACTCAAAAGTCCTGACTGCAAACCTAAAGCAAACACATTTGGTTAACTTCCCACATGATTATGACTAGCTTTAAAGTTGTTTCATGCCTCAGTTCATCAAGACAAAAAAGTTACTTTCTCAGTAGTACTATGCTCTGACATTAAGGTAATATATTCTCAATTTTACACCAAAGTACTTACTGCAAACTAATGGAAACACCTTAGATTAACTTCCCACATGATTATGAGTAGTTTGAAAGTTGTTTCATGGCTGTACACATCAACACAAAAAAGTTGTTATCTCAGTGCATGCAATGATTAGACAATACAAATAGAATACATTTCAATTTTACACCAAAGTAGTTACTGCAAACCTAATGGAAACACCTTAGGTTAACTTTCCACATGATTATGAGTAGTTTGAAAGTTGTTTCTTGGCTGACACATCAACAGAAAAAAGTTGTTATCTCAGTGCATGCAATGCTTAGACAATACAAATAATATACATTTCAATTTTACACCAAAGCACTTACTGCAAACCTAATGGAAATAACTTAGATTAACTTCCCACATGATTCTGAGATGTCTGAAAGTTGTTTCATACTTGTCCACATAGAGACAAAAAAGTTGATTTCACAGTGAATAGAATGCTTTGACATAAATGTAGTTTCCATTTCAATTGTATTCAAAAGTCCTGACTGCAAACCTAATGGAAACACCATATTGTAACTTTCCACATGATTATGAGCAGTTTGAAAGTGGTTTCATGGCTGTACACATCAACACAAAAAAGTTGTTATCTCAGTGCATGCAATGCTTAGACAATACAAATAGTATACATTTCAATTTTACACCAAAGCACTTACTGCAAACCTAATGGAAACACCTTAGGTTAACTTTCCACATTATTATGAGTAGTTTGAAAGTTGTTTCATGGCTGTACACATCAACACACAAAAGTGGTTATCTCAGTGCATGCAATGCTTAGACAATACAAATAGTATACATTTCAATTTTACACCAAAGTAGTTACTGGAAACCTAATGGAAACAACTTAGATTAACTTCCCACATGATCCTGAGATGTCTGAAAGTTGTTTCATACTTGTGCACATCACGACAAAAAAGTTGTTTTCTCAGTGCATGCAATGCTTTTACAATACAAATAGTATACATTTCAATTTTACACCAGAGCACTTAATGCAAACCTAATGGAAACACCATCGGTTAACTTTCCACATGATTATGAGTAGTTTGAAAGTTGTTTCACGGCTGTACACATCAACACAAAAAAGTTGTTATCTCAGTGCATGCAATGCTTAGACAATACAAATAGTCTACATTTCAATTTTACACCAAAGTACTTACTGCAAACCTGTTGGAAACACTTTAGGTTAACTTCCCAGATGATTCTGAGATTTCTGAGAGTTGTTTCATACCTGTGCACATAAAGACAAAAAAGTTGATTTCACAGTGAATAGAATGCTTTGGCATAAAAGTAGTATACATTTCAATTGTACTGAAAAGTCCTGACTGCAAACCTAATGGAAACACCATAGGTTAACTTTCCACATGATTATGAGTAGCTTGAAAGTTGTTCCATGGCTGTACACATGAACACAATAAAGTTGTTATCTCAGTGCATGCAATGCTTAGACAATACAAATAGTATACATTTCAATTTTACACCAAAGCACTTTCTGCAAACCTAATGGAAACACTTTTGGTTAATATCCCACATGATTCTGAGATGTCTGAAAGTTGTTTCATACCTGTGCACATAGAGACAAAAAAGTTGATTTCGCAGTGAATAGAATGCTTTGACATAAAAGTAATATACATTTCAATTGTACTCAAAAGTCCTGACTGCAAACCAAAAGCAAACACATTTGGTTAACTTCCCACATGATTATGACTAGCTTTAAAGTTGTTTCATGCCTCAGTTCATCAAGACAAAAAAATTACTTTCTCAGTACTACTATGCTCTGACATTAAGGTAATATACATCTCAATTTTACACCAAAGTACATCTGCAAACCTAATGGAAACACCTTAGGTTAACTTTCCACATGATTATGAGTAGTTTGAAAGTTGTTTCTTGGCTGACACATCAACAGAAAAAAGTTGTTATCTCAGTGCATGCAATGCTCAGACAATACAAATAATATACATTTCAATTTTACACCAAAGCACTTACTGCAAACCTAATGGAAATAACTTAGATTAACTTCCCACATGATTCTGAGATGTCTGAAAGTTGTTTCATACTTGTGCACATAGAGACAAAAAAGTTGATTTCACAGTGAATAGAATGCTTTGACATAAATGTAGTTTCCATTTCAATTGTATTCAAAAGTCCTGACTGCAAACCTAATGGAAACACCATATTGTAACTTTCCACATGATTATGAGCAGTTTCAACGTGGTTTCATGGCTGTACACATCAACACAAAAAAGTTGTTATCTCAGTGCATGCAATGCTTAGACAATACAAATAGTATACATTTCAATTTTACACCAAAGCACTTACTGCAAACCTAATGGAAACACCTTAGGTTAACTTTCCACATTATTATGAGTAGTTTGAAAGTTGTTTCATGGCTGTACACATCAACACACAAAAGTGGTTATCTCAGTGCATGCAATGCTTAGACAATACAAATAGTATACATTTCAATTTTACACAAAAGCACTTACTGCAAACCTAATGGAAACACTTTAGGTTAACTTCCCACATGATTTTGAGATGTCTGAAACTTGTTTCATACCTGTCCACATAGAGACAAAAAAGTTGATTTCACAGTGAATAGTATGCTTTGACATAAAAGTAGTATACATTTCAATTGTACTCAAAAGTCCTGACTACAAACCTAAAGCAAACACATTTGGTTCACTTCCCACATGAGTATGACTAGCTTTAAAGTTGTTTCATGCCTCACTTCATCAAGACAAAAAAGTTACTTTCTCAGTACTACTATGCTCTGACATTAAGGTAATATACATCTCAATTTTACACCAAAGTACTTATTGCAAACTAATGGAAACACCTTAGGTTAACTTCCCACATGATTATGAGTAGTTTGAAGGTTGTTTCATGGCTGTACACATCAACAGAAAAAAGATGTTATCTCACTGCATGCAATGCTTAGACAATACAAATAGTATACATTTCAATTTTACACCAAAGCCCTTACTGCAAACCTAATGGAAATAACTTAGATGAACTTCCCACATGATTCTGAGATGTCTGAAAGTTGTTTCATAACTGTGCACATAGAGACAAAAAAGTTGATTTCACAGTGAATAGAATGCTTTGACATAAAAGTAGTATACATTTCAATTTTACACCAAAGTACTTACTGCAAACCTAATGGAAACACCATAGGTTAACTTTCCGCATGATTATGAGTAGTTTGAAAGTTGTTTCATGGCTGTACACATCAACAGTAAAAAGTTGTTATCTCAGTGCATGCAATGCTTAGACAATACAAATAGTATACATTTCAATTTTACACCAAAGCACTTACTGCAAACCTAATGGAAACAACTTAGATTAATTTCCCACATGATTCTGAGATGTCTGAAACTTGTTTCATACCTGTGCACATCAAGACAAAAAAGTTGTTTTCTCAGTGCATGCAATGCTTTTACAATACAAATAGTATACATTTCAATTTTACACCAGAGCACTTAATGCAAACCTAATGGAAACACCATAGGTTAACTTTCCACATGATTATGAGTAGTTTGAAAGTTGTTTCACGGCTGTACACATCAACACAAAAAAATTGTTATCTCAGAGCATGCAATGCTTAGACAATACAAATAGTATACATTTCAATTTTACACCAAAGCACTTACTGCAAACCTGTTGGAAACACTTTAGGTTAACTTCCCACATGATTCTGAGATGTCTGAAAGTTGTTTCATACCTGTGCACATAGAGACAAAAAAGTTGATTTCACAGTGAATAGAATGCTTTGACATAAAAGTAGTATACATTTCAATTGTACTCAAAAATCCTGACTGCAAACCTAAAGCAAACACATTTGGTTAACTTCCCACATGATTATGACTAGCTTTAAAGTTGTTTCATGCCTCAGTTCATCAAGACAAAAAAGTTACTTTCTCAGTACTACTATGCTCTGACATTAAGGTAATATACATCTCAATTTTACACCAAAGTACTTACTGCAAACTAATGGAAACACCTTAGATTAACTTCCCACATGATTATGAGTAGTTTGAAAGTTGTTTCATGGCTGTACACATCAACACAAAAAAGTTGTTATCTCAGTGCATGCAATGATTAGACAATACAAATAGAATACATTTCAATTTTACACCAAAGTAGTTACTGCAAACCTAATGGAAGCAACTTAGATTAACTTCCCACATGATTCTGAGATGTCTGAAAGTTGTTTCATACCTGTGCACATAGAGACAAAAAAGTTGATTTCACAGGGAATAGAATGCTTTGGCATAAAAGTAGTATACATTTCAATTGTACTCAAAAATCCTGACTGCAAACCTAAAGCAAACACATTTGGTTAACTTCCCACATGATTATGACTAGCTTTAAAGTTGTTTCATGCCTCAGTTCATCAAGACAAAAAAGTTACTTTCTCAGTACTACTATGCTCTGACATTAAGGTAATATACATTTCAATTTTACACCAAAGTACTTACTGCAAACCTAATGGAAACACCATAGGTTAACTTCCCACATGATTCTGAGATGTCTGAAAGTTGTTTCATACCTGTGCACATCAAGACAAAAAAGTTGTTTTCTCAGTGCATGCAATGCTTTTACAATACAAATACTATACATTTCAATTTTACACCAAAGCACTTACTGCAAACCTGTTGGAAACACTTTAGGTTAACTTCCCAGATGATTCTGAGATGTTTGAAAGTTGTTTCATACCTGTGCACATAAAGACAAAAAAGTTGAATTCACAGTGAATAGAATGCTTTGACATAAACGTAGTTTCCATTTCAATTGTACTCAAAAGTCCTGACTGCAAACCTAATGGAAACACCATAGGGTAACTTTCCACATGATCATGAGCAGTTTGAAAGTGGTTTCATGGCTGTACACATCAACACAAAAAAGTTGTTATCTCAGAGCATGCAATGCTTAGACAATACAAATAGTATACATTTCAATTTTACACCAAAGCACTTACTGCAAACCTAATGGAAACACCTTAGGTTAACTTTCCACATTATTATGAGTAGTTTGAAAGTTGTTTCATGGCTGTACATATCAACACACAAAAGTGGTTATCTCAGTGCATGCAATGCTTAGACAATACAAATAGTATACATTTCAATTTTACACCAAAGCACTTACTGCAAACCTAATGGAAACACTTTAGGTTAACTTCCCACATGATTCTGAGATGTCTGAAACTTGTTTCATACCTGTCCACATAGAGACAAAAAAGTTGATTTCACAGTGAATAGAATGCTTTGACATAAAAGTAGTATACATTTCAATTGTACTCAAAAGTCCTGACTGCAAACCTAAAGAAAACACATTTGGTTAACTTCCCACATGAGTATGACTAGCTTTAAAGTTGTTTCATGCCTCAGTTCATCAAGACAAATAAGTTACTTTCTCAGTACTACTATGCTCTGACATTAAGGTAATATACATCTCAATTTTACACCAAAGTACTTATTGCAACTAATGGAAACACCTTAGGTTAACTTTCCACATGATTATGAGTAGTTTGAAAGTTGTTTCATGGCTGTACACATCAGCACAAAAAAGTGGTTATCTCAGTGCATGCAATGCTTAGACAATACAAATTGTATACATTTCAATTTTACACCAAAGCACTTACTGCAAACCTGTTGGAAACACTTTAGGTTAACTTCCCAGATGATTCTGAGATGTCTGAAAGTTGTTTCATACCTGTGCACATCCAGACAAAAAAGTTGACTTCACAGTGAATAGAATGCTTTGGCATAAAAGTAGTATACATTTCAATTGTACTCAAAAGTCCTGACTGCAAACCTAATGGAAACACCTTAGGTTAACTTCCCACATGATTATGAGTAGTTTGAAAGTTGTTTCATTGCTGTACACATCAACAGAAAAAAGTTGTTATCTCAGTGCATGCAATGCTTAGACAATACAAATAGTATACATTTCAATTTTACACCAAAGCACTGACTGCAAACCTAATGGAAACATCTTAGGTTAACTTTCCACATTATTATGAGTAGTTTGAAAGTTGTTTCATGGCTGTACACATCAACACAAAAAAGTGGTTATCTCAGTGCATGCAATGCTTAGACAATACAAATAGTATACATTTCAATTTTACACCAAAGCACTTACTGCAAACCTAATGGAAACACTTTAGGTTAACTTCCCACATGATTCTGAGATGTCTGAAAGTTGTTTCATACCTGTGCACATAGAGACAAAAAAGTTGATTTCACAGTGAATAGAATGCTTTGACATAAAAGTAGTATACATTTCAATTGTACTCAAAAGTACTGACTGCAAACCTAAAGCAAACAGATTTGGTTAACTTCCCACATGATTATGACTAGCTTTAAAGTTGTTTCATGCCTCAGTTCATCAAGACAAAAAAGTTACTTTCTCAGTACTACTATGCTCTGACATTAAGGTAATATATTCTCAATTTTACACCAAAGTACTTACTGCAAACTAATGGAAACACCTTAGATTAACTTCCCACATGATTATGAGTAGTTTGAAAGTTGTTTCATGGCTGTACACATCAACACAAAAAAGTTGTTATCTCAGTGCATGCAATGATTAGACAATACAAATAGAATACATTTCAATTTTACACCAAAGTAGTTACTGCAAACCTAATGGAAGCAACTTAGGTTAACTTCCCACATGATTCTGAGATGTCTGAAAGTTGTTTCATACTTGTGCACATCAAGACAAAAAAGTTGTTTTCTTAGTGCATGCAATGCTTTTACAATACAAATAGTATACATTTCAATTTTACACCAAAGCACTTACTGCAAACCTAATGGAAACACCTTAGGTTAACTTTCCACATGATTATGAGTAGTTTGAAACTTGTTTCTTGGCTGTACACATCAACAGAAAAAAGATGTTATCTCACTGCATGCAATGCTTAGGGAATACAAATAGTATACATTTCAATTTTACACCAAAGCCCTTACTGCAAACCTAATGGAAATAACTTAGATGAACTTCCCACATGATTCTGAGATGTCTGAAAGTTGTTTCATAACTGTGCACATAGAAACAAAAAAGTTGATTTCACAGTGAATAGAATGCTTTGACATAAAAGTAGTATACATTTCAATTTTACACCAAAGTACTTACTGCAAACCTAATGGAAACACCATAGGTTAACTTTCCACATGATTATGAGTAGTTTGAAAGTTGTTTCATGGCTGTACACATCAACAGTAAAAAGTTGTTATCTCAGTGCATGCAATGCTTAGACAATACAAATAGTATACATTTCAATTTTACACCAAAGCACTTACTGCAAACCTAATGGAAACAACTTAGATTAATTTCCCACATGATTCTGAGATGTCTGAAACTTGTTTCATACCTGTGCACATCAAGACAAAAAAGTTGTTTTCTCAGTGCATGCAATGCTTTTACAATACAAATAGTATACATTTCAATTTTACACCAGAGCACTTAATGCAAACCTAATGGAAACACCATAGGTTAACTTTCCACATGATTATGAGTAGTTTGAAAGTTGTTTCACGGCTGTACACATCAACACAAAAAAGTTGTTATCTCAGTGCATGCAATGCTTAGACAATACAAATAGTATACATTTCAATTTTACACCAAAGCACTTTCTGCAAACCTAATGGAAACACTTTTGGTTAATATCCCACATGATTCTGAGATGTCTGAAAGTTGTTTCATACCTGTGCACATAGAGACAAAAAAGTTGATTTCGCAGTGAATAGAATGCTTTGACATAAAAGTAATATACATTTCAATTGTACTCAAAAGTCCTGAATGCAAACCAAAAGCAAAAACATTTGGTTAACTTCCCACATGATTATGACTAGCTTTAAAGTTGTTTCATGCCTCAGTTCATCAAGACAAAAAAATTACTTTCTCAGTACTACTATGCTCTGACATTAAGGTAATATACATCTCAATTTTACACCAAAGTACTTACTGCAAACCTAATGGAAACACCTTAGGTTAACTTTCCACATGATTATGAGTAGTTTGAAAGTTGTTTCTTGGCTGACACATCAACAGAAAAAAGTTGTTATCTCAGTGCATGCAATGCTTAGACAGTACAAATAATATACATTTCAATTTTACACCAAAGCACTTACTGCAAACCTAATGGAAATAACTTAGATTAACTTCCCACATGATTCTGAGATGTCTGAAAGTTGTTTCATACTTGTCCACATAGAGACAAAAAAGTTGATTTCACAGTGAATAGAATGCTTTGACATAAATGTAGTTTCCATTTCAATTGTATTCAAAAGTCCTGACTGCAAACCTAATGGAAACCCCATATTGTAACTTTCCACATGATTATGAGCAGTTTGAAAGTGGTTTCATGGCTGTACACATCAACACAAAAAAGTTGTTATCTCAGTGCATGCAATGCTTAGACAATACAAATAGTATACATTTCAATTTTACACCAAAGCACTTACTGCAAACCTAATGGAAACACCTTAGGTTAACTTTCCACATTATTATGAGTAGTTTGAAAGTTGTTTCATGGCTGTACACATCAACACACAAAAGTGGTTATCTCAGTGCATGCAATGCTTAGACAATACAAATAGTATACATTTCAATTTTACACCAAAGTAGTTACTGGAAACCTAATGGAAACAACTTAGATTAACTTCCCACATGATCCTGAGATGTCTGAAAGTTGTTTCATACTTGTGCACATCACGACAAAAAAGTTGTTTTCTCAGTGCATGCAATGCTTTTACAATACAAATAGTATACATTTCAATTTTACACCAGAGCACTTAATGCAAACCTAATGGAAACACCATCGGTTAACTTTCCACATGATTATGAGTAGTTTGAAAGTTGTTTCACGGCTGTACACATCAACACAAAAAAGTTGTTATCTCAGTGCATGCAATGCTTAGACAATACAAATAGTATACATTTCAATTTTACACCAAAGTACTTACTGCAAACCTGTTGGAAACACTTTAGGTTAACTTCCCAGATGATTCTGAGATTTCTGAAAGTTGTTTCATACCTGTGCACATAAAGACAAAAAAGTTGATTTCACAGTGAATAGAATGCTTTGGCATAAAAGTAGTATACATTTCAATTGTACTGAAAAGTCCTGACTGCAAACCTAATGGAAACACCATAGGTTAACTTTCCACATGATTATGAGTAGCTTGAAAGTTGTTCCATGGCTGTACACATGAACACAATAAAGTTGTTATCTCAGTGCATGCAATGCTTAGACAATACAAATAGTATACATTTCAATTTTACACCAAAGCACTTTCTGCAAACCTAATGGAAACACTTTTGGTTAATATCCCACATGATTCTGAGATGTCTGAAAGTTGTTTCATACCTGTGCACATAGAGACAAAAAAGTTGATTTCGCAGTGAATAGAATGCTTTGACATAAAAGTAATATACATTTCAATTGTACTCAAAAGTCCTGACTGCAAACCAAAAGCAAACACATTTGGTTAACTTCCCACATGATTATGACTAGCTTTAAAGTTGTTTCATGCCTCAGTTCATCAAGACAAAAAAATTACTTTCTCAGTACTACTATGCTCTGACATTAAGGTAATATACATCTCAATTTTACACCAAAGTACATCTGCAAACCTAATGGAAACACCTTAGGTTAACTTTCCACATGATTATGAGTAGTTTGAAAGTTGTTTCTTGGCTGACACATCAACAGAAAAAAGTTGTTATCTCAGTGCATGCAATGCTCAGACAATACAAATAATATACATTTCAATTTTACACCAAAGCACTTACTGCAAACCTAATGGAAATAACTTAGATTAACTTCCCACATGATTCTGAGATGTCTGAAAGTTGTTTCATACTTGTGCACATAGAGACAAAAAAGTTGATTTCACAGTGAATAGAATGCTTTGACATAAATGTAGTTTCCATTTCAATTGTATTCAAAAGTCCTGACTGCAAACCTAATGGAAACACCATATTGTAACTTTCCACATGATTATGAGCAGTTTCAACGTGGTTTCATGGCTGTACACATCAACACAAAAAAGTTGTTATCTCAGTGCATGCAATGCTTAGACAATACAAATAGTATACATTTCAATTTTACACCAAAGCACTTACTGCAAACCTAATGGAAACACCTTAGGTTAACTTTCCACATTATTATGAGTAGTTTGAAAGTTGTTTCATGGCTGTACACATCAACACACAAAAGTGGTTATCTCAGTGCATGCAATGCTTAGACAATACAAATAGTATACATTTCAATTTTACACAAAAGCACTTACTGCAAACCTAATGGAAACACTTTAGGTTAACTTCCCACATGATTCTGAGATGTCTGAAACTTGTTTCATACCTGTCCACATAGAGACAAAAAAGTTGATTTCACAGTGAATAGTATGCTTTGACATAAAAGTAGTATACATTTCAATTGTACTCAAAAGTCCTGACTACAAACCTAAAGCAAACACATTTGGTTCACTTCCCACATGAGTATGACTAGCTTTAAAGTTGTTTCATGCCTCACTTCATCAAGACAAAAAAGTTACTTTCTCAGTACTACTATGCTCTGACATTAAGGTAATATACATCTCAATTTTACACCAAAGTACTTATTGCAAACTAATGGAAACACCTTAGGTTAACTTCCCACATGATTATGAGTAGTTTGAAGGTTGTTTCATGGCTGTACACATCAACAGAAAAAAGATGTTATCTCACTGCATGCAATGCTTAGACAATACAAATAGTATACATTTCAATTTTACACCAAAGCCCTTACTGCAAACCTAATGGAAATAACTTAGATGAACTTCCCACATGATTCTGAGATGTCTGAAAGTTGTTTCATAACTGTGCACATAGAGACAAAAAAGTTGATTTCACAGTGAATAGAATGCTTTGACATAAAAGTAGTATACATTTCAATTTTACACCAAAGTACTTACTGCAAACCTAATGGAAACACCATAGGTTAACTTTCCGCATGATTATGAGTAGTTTGAAAGTTGTTTCATGGCTGTACACATCAACAGTAAAAGGTTGTTATCTCAGTGCATGCAATGCTTAGACAATACAAATAGTATACATTTCAATTTTACACCAAAGCACTTACTGCAAACCTAATGGAAACAACTTAGATTAATTTCCCACATGATTCTGAGATGTCTGAAACTTGTTTCATACCTGTGCACATCAAGACAAAAAAGTTGTTTTCTCAGTGCATGCAATGCTTTTACAATACAAATAGTATACATTTCAATTTTACACCAGAGCACTTAATGCAAACCTAATGGAAACACCATAGGTTAACTTTCCACATGATTATGAGTAGTTTGAAAGTTGTTTCACGGCTGTACACATCAACACAAAAAAATTGTTATCTCAGAGCATGCAATGCTTAGACAATACAAATAGTATACATTTCAATTTTACACCAAAGCACTTACTGCAAACCTGTTGGAAACACTTTAGGTTAACTTCCCACATGATTCTGAGATGTCTGAAAGTTGTTTCATACCTGTGCACATAGAGACAAAAAAGTTGATTTCACAGTGAATAGAATGCTTTGACATAAAAGTAGTATACATTTCAATTGTACTCAAAAATCCTGACTGCAAACCTAAAGCAAACACATTTGGTTAACTTCCCACATGATTATGACTAGCTTTAAAGTTGTTTCATGCCTCAGTTCATCAAGACAAAAAAGTTACTTTCTCAGTACTACTATGCTCTGACATTAAGGTAATATACATCTCAATTTTACACCAAAGTACTTACTGCAAACTAATGGAAACACCTTAGATTAACTTCCCACATGATTATGAGTAGTTTGAAAGTTGTTTCATGGCTGTACACATCAACACAAAAAAGTTGTTATCTCAGTGCATGCAATGATTAGACAATACAAATAGAATACATTTCAATTTTACACCAAAGTAGTTACTGCAAACCTAATGGAAGCAACTTAGATTAACTTCCCACATGATTCTGAGATGTCTGAAAGTTGTTTCATACCTGTGCACATAGAGACAAAAAAGTTGATTTCACAGGGAATAGAATGCTTTGGCATAAAAGTAGTATACATTTCAATTGTACTCAAAAATCCTGACTGCAAACCTAAAGCAAACACATTTGGTTAACTTCCCACATGATTATGACTAGCTTTAAAGTTGTTTCATGCCTCAGTTCATCAAGACAAAAAAGTTACTTTCTCAGTACTACTATGCTCTGACATTAAGGTAATATACATTTCAATTTTACACCAAAGTACTTACTGCAAACCTAATGGAAACACCATAGGTTAACTTTCCACATGATTATGAGCAGTTTGAAAGTGGTTTCATGGCTGTACACATCAACACAAAAAAGTTGTTATCTCAGTGCATGCAATGCTTAGACAATACAAATAGTATACATTTCAATTTTACACCAAAGCACTTACTGCAAACCTAATGGAAACACTTTAGGTTAACTTCCCACATGATTCTGAGATGTCTGAAACTTGTTTCATACCTGTCCACATAGAGACAAAAAAGTTGATTTCACAGTGAATAGAATGCTTTGACATAAAAGTAGTATACATTTCAATTGTACTCAAAAGTCCTGACTGCAAACCTAAAGAAAACACATTTGGTTAACTTCCCACATGAGTATGACTAGCTTTAAAGTTGTTTCATGCCTCAGTTCATCAGGACAAAAAAGTTACTTTCTCAGTACTACTATGCTCTGACATTAAGGGAATATACATCTCAATTTTACACCAAAGTACTTATTGCAACTAATGGAAACACCTTAGGTTAACTTTCCACATGATTATGAGTAGTTTGAAAGTTGTTTCATGGCTGTACACATCAGCACAAAAAAGTGGTTATCTCAGTGCATGCAATGCTTAGACAATACAAATTGTATACATTTCAATTTTACACCAAAGCACTTACTGCAAACCTGTTGGAAACACTTTAGGTTAACTTCCCAGATGATTCTGAGATGTCTGAAAGTTGTTTCATACCTGTGCACATCCAGACAAAAAAGTTGACTTCACAGTGAATAGAATGCTTTGGCATAAAAGTAGTATACATTTCAATTGTACTCAAAAGTCCTGACTGCAAACCTAATGGAAACACCTTAGGTTAACTTCCCACATGATTATGAGTAGTTTGAAAGTTGTTTCATTGCTGTACACATCAACAGAAAAAAGTTGTTATCTCAGTGCATGCAATGCTTAGACAATACAAATAGTATACATTTCAATTTTACACCAAAGCACTGACTGAAAACCTAATGGAAACATCTTAGGTTAACTTTCCACATTATTATGAGTAGTTTGAAAGTTGTTTCATGGCTGTACACATCAACACAAAAAAGTGGTTATCTCAGTGCATGCAATGCTTAGACAATACAAATAGTATACATTTCAATTTTACACCAAAGCACTTACTGCAAACCTAATGGAAACACTTTAGGTTAACTTCCCACATGATTCTGAGATGTCTGAAAGTTGTTTCATACCTGTGCACATAGAGACAAAAAAGTTGATTTCACAGTGAATAGAATGCTTTGACATAAAAGTAGTATACATTTCAATTGTACTCAAAAGTACTGACTGCAAACCTAAAGCAAACACATTTGGTTAACTTCCCACATGATTATGACTAGCTTTAAAGTTGTTTCATGCCTCAGTTCATCAAGACAAAAAAGTTACTTTCTCAGTACTACTATGCTCTGACATTAAGGTAATATATTCTCAATTTTACACCAAAGTACTTACTGCAAACTAATGGAAACACCTTAGATTAACTTCCCACATGATTATGAGTAGCTTGAAAGTTGTTTCATGGCTGTACACATCAACACAAAAAAGTTGTTATCTCAGTGCATGCAATGATTAGACAATACAAATAGAATACATTTCAATTTTACACCAAAGTAGTTACTGCAAACCTAATGGAAGCAACTTAGGTTAACTTCCCACATGATTCTGAGATGTCTGAAAGTTGTTTCATACTTGTGCACATCAAGACAAAAAAGTTGTTTTCTTAGTGCATGCAATGCTTTTACAATACAAATAATATACATTTCAATTTTACACCAAAGCACTTACTGCAAACCTAATGGAAACACCTTAGGTTAACTTTCCACATGATTATGAGTAGTTTGAAACTTGTTTCTTGGCTGTACACATCAACAGAAAAAAGATGTTATCTCACTGCATGCAATGCTTAGGGAATACAAATAGTATACATTTCAATTTTACACCAAAGCACTTACTGCAAACCTAATGGAAACACCTTAGGTTAACTTTCCACATTATTATGAGTAGTTTGAAAGTTGTTTCATGGCTGTACACATCAACACACAAAAGTGGTTATCTCAGTGCATGCAATGCTTAGACAATACAAATAGTATACATTTCAATTTTACACCAAAGTAGTTACTGGAAACCTAATGGAAACAACTTAGATTAACTTCCCACATGATCCTGAGATGTCTGAAAGTTGTTTCATACTTGTGCACATCACGACAAAAAAGTTGTTTTCTCAGTGCATGCAATGCTTTTACAATACAAATAGTATACATTTCAATTTTACACCAGAGCACTTAATGCAAACCTAATGGAAACACCATCGGTTAACTTTCCACATGATTATGAGTAGTTTGAAAGTTGTTTCACGGCTGTACACATCAACACAAAAAAGTTGTTATCTCAGTGCATGCAATGCTTAGACAATACAAATAGTATACATTTCAATTTTACACCAAAGTACTTACTGCAAACCTGTTGGAAACACTTTAGGTTAACTTCCCAGATGATTCTGAGATTTCTGAAAGTTGTTTCATACCTGTGCACATAAAGACAAAAAAGTTGATTTCACAGTGAATAGAATGCTTTGGCATAAAAGTAGTATACATTTCAATTGTACTGAAAAGTCCTGACTGCAAACCTAATGGAAACACCATAGGTTAACTTTCCACATGATTATGAGTAGCTTGAAAGTTGTTCCATGGCTGTACACATGAACACAATAAAGTTGTTATCTCAGTGCATGCAATGCTTAGACAATACAAATAGTATACATTTCAATTTTACACCAAAGCACTTTCTGCAAACCTAATGGAAACACTTTTGGTTAATATCCCACATGATTCTGAGATGTCTGAAAGTTGTTTCATACCTGTGCACATAGAGACAAAAAAGTTGATTTCGCAGTGAATAGAATGCTTTGACATAAAAGTAATATACATTTCAATTGTACTCAAAAGTCCTGACTGCAAACCAAAAGCAAACACATTTGGTTAACTTCCCACATGATTATGACTAGCTTTAAAGTTGTTTCATGCCTCAGTTCATCAAGACAAAAAAATTACTTTCTCAGTACTACTATGCTCTGACATTAAGGTAATATACATCTCAATTTTACACCAAAGTACATCTGCAAACCTAATGGAAACACCTTAGGTTAACTTTCCACATGATTATGAGTAGTTTGAAAGTTGTTTCTTGGCTGACACATCAACAGAAAAAAGTTGTTATCTCAGTGCATGCAATGCTCAGACAATACAAATAATATACATTTCAATTTTACACCAAAGCACTTACTGCAAACCTAATGGAAATAACTTAGATTAACTTCCCACATGATTCTGAGATGTCTGAAAGTTGTTTCATACTTGTGCACATAGAGACAAAAAAGTTGATTTCACAGTGAATAGAATGCTTTGACATAAATGTAGTTTCCATTTCAATTGTATTCAAAAGTCCTGACTGCAAACCTAATGGAAACACCATATTGTAACTTTCCACATGATTATGAGCAGTTTCAACGTGGTTTCATGGCTGTACACATCAACACAAAAAAGTTGTTATCTCAGTGCATGCAATGCTTAGACAATACAAATAGTATACATTTCAATTTTACACCAAAGCACTTACTGCAAACCTAATGGAAACACCTTAGGTTAACTTTCCACATTATTATGAGTAGTTTGAAAGTTGTTTCATGGCTGTACACATCAACACACAAAAGTGGTTATCTCAGTGCATGCAATGCTTAGACAATACAAATAGTATACATTTCAATTTTACACAAAAGCACTTACTGCAAACCTAATGGAAACACTTTAGGTTAACTTCCCACATGATTCTGAGATGTCTGAAACTTGTTTCATACCTGTCCACATAGAGACAAAAAAGTTGATTTCACAGTGAATAGTATGCTTTGACATAAAAGTAGTATACATTTCAATTGTACTCAAAAGTCCTGACTACAAACCTAAAGCAAACACATTTGGTTCACTTCCCACATGAGTATGACTAGCTTTAAAGTTGTTTCATGCCTCACTTCATCAAGACAAAAAAGTTACTTTCTCAGTACTACTATGCTCTGACATTAAGGTAATATACATCTCAATTTTACACCAAAGTACTTATTGCAAACTAATGGAAACACCTTAGGTTAACTTCCCACATGATTATGAGTAGTTTGAAGGTTGTTTCATGGCTGTACACATCAACAGAAAAAAGATGTTATCTCACTGCATGCAATGCTTAGACAATACAAATAGTATACATTTCAATTTTACACCAAAGCCCTTACTGCAAACCTAATGGAAATAACTTAGATGAACTTCCCACATGATTCTGAGATGTCTGAAAGTTGTTTCATAACTGTGCACATAGAGACAAAAAAGTTGATTTCACAGTGAATAGAATGCTTTGACATAAAAGTAGTATACATTTCAATTTTACACCAAAGTACTTACTGCAAACCTAATGGAAACACCATAGGTTAACTTTCCGCATGATTATGAGTAGTTTGAAAGTTGTTTCATGGCTGTACACATCAACAGTAAAAAGTTGTTATCTCAGTGCATGCAATGCTTAGACAATACAAATAGTATACATTTCAATTTTACACCAAAGCACTTACTGCAAACCTAATGGAAACAACTTAGATTAATTTCCCACATGATTCTGAGATGTCTGAAACTTGTTTCATACCTGTGCACATCAAGACAAAAAAGTTGTTTTCTCAGTGCATGCAATGCTTTTACAATACAAATAGTATACATTTCAATTTTACACCAGAGCACTTAATGCAAACCTAATGGAAACACCATAGGTTAACTTTCCACATGATTATGAGTAGTTTGAAAGTTGTTTCACGGCTGTACACATCAACACAAAAAAATTGTTATCTCAGAGCATGCAATGCTTAGACAATACAAATAGTATACATTTCAATTTTACACCAAAGCACTTACTGCAAACCTGTTGGAAACACTTTAGGTTAACTTCCCACATGATTCTGAGATGTCTGAAAGTTGTTTCATACCTGTGCACATAGAGACAAAAAAGTTGATTTCACAGTGAATAGAATGCTTTGACATAAAAGTAGTATACATTTCAATTGTACTCAAAAATCCTGACTGCAAACCTAAAGCAAACACATTTGGTTAACTTCCCACATGATTATGACTAGCTTTAAAGTTGTTTCATGCCTCAGTTCATCAAGACAAAAAAGTTACTTTCTCAGTACTACTATGCTCTGACATTAAGGTAATATACATCTCAATTTTACACCAAAGTACTTACTGCAAACTAATGGAAACACCTTAGATTAACTTCCCACATGATTATGAGTAGTTTGAAAGTTGTTTCATGGCTGTACACATCAACACAAAAAAGTTGTTATCTCAGTGCATGCAATGATTAGACAATACAAATAGAATACATTTCAATTTTACACCAAAGTAGTTACTGCAAACCTAATGGAAGCAACTTAGATTAACTTCCCACATGATTCTGAGATGTCTGAAAGTTGTTTCATACCTGTGCACATAGAGACAAAAAAGTTGATTTCACAGGGAATAGAATGCTTTGGCATAAAAGTAGTATACATTTCAATTGTACTCAAAAATCCTGACTGCAAACCTAAAGCAAACACATTTGGTTAACTTCCCACATGATTATGACTAGCTTTAAAGTTGTTTCATGCCTCAGTTCATCAAGACAAAAAAGTTACTTTCTCAGTACTACTATGCTCTGACATTAAGGTAATATACATTTCAATTTTACACCAAAGTACTTACTGCAAACCTAATGGAAACACCATAGGTTAACTTTCCACATGATTATGAGCAGTTTGAAAGTGGTTTCATGGCTGTACACATCAACACAAAAAAGTTGTTATCTCAGTGCATGCAATGCTTAGACAATACAAATAGTATACATTTCAATTTTACACCAAAGCACTTACTGCAAACCTAATGGAAACACTTTAGGTTAACTTCCCACATGATTCTGAGATGTCTGAAACTTGTTTCATACCTGTCCACATAGAGACAAAAAAGTTGATTTCACAGTGAATAGAATGCTTTGACATAAAAGTAGTATACATTTCAATTGTACTCAAAAGTCCTGACTGCAAACCTAAAGAAAACACATTTGGTTAACTTCCCACATGAGTATGACTAGCTTTAAAGTTGTTTCATGCCTCAGTTCATCAAGACAAAAAAGTTACTTTCTCAGTACTACTATGCTCTGACATTAAGGTAATATACATCTCAATTTTACACCAAAGTACTTATTGCAACTAATGGAAACACCTTAGGTTAACTTTCCACATGATTATGAGTAGTTTGAAAGTTGTTTCATGGCTGTACACATCAGCACAAAAAAGTGGTTATCTCAGTGCATGCAATGCTTAGACAATACAAATTGTATACATTTCAATTTTACACCAAAGCACTTACTGCAAACCTGTTGGAAACACTTTAGGTTAACTTCCCAGATGATTCTGAGATGTCTGAAAGTTGTTTCATACCTGTGCACATCCAGACAAAAAAGTTGACTTCACAGTGAATAGAATGCTTTGGCATAAAAGTAGTATACATTTCAATTGCACTCAAAAGTCCTGACTGCAAACCTAATGGAAACACCTTAGGTTAACTTCCCACATGATTATGAGTAGTTTGAAAGTTGTTTCATTGCTGTACACATCAACAGAAAAAAGTTGTTATCTCAGTGCATGCAATGCTTAGACAATACAAATAGTATACATTTCAATTTTACACCAAAGCACTGACTGAAAACCTAATGGAAACATCTTAGGTTAACTTTCCACATTATTATGAGTAGTTTGAAAGTTGTTTCATGGCTGTACACATCAACACAAAAAAGTGGTTATCTCAGTGCATGCAATGCTTAGACAATACAAATAGTATACATTTCAATTTTACACCAAAGCACTTACTGCAAACCTAATGGAAACACTTTAGGTTAACTTCCCACATGATTCTGAGATGTCTGAAAGTTGTTTCATACCTGTGCACATAGAGACAAAAAAGTTGATTTCACAGTGAATAGAATGCTTTGACATAAAAGTAGTATACATTTCAATTGTACTCAAAAGTACTGACTGCAAACCTAAAGCAAACACATTTGGTTAACTTCCCACATGATTATGACTAGCTTTAAAGTTGTTTCATGCCTCAGTTCATCAAGACAAAAAAGTTACTTTCTCAGTACTACTATGCTCTGACATTAAGGTAATATATTCTCAATTTTACACCAAAGTACTTACTGCAAACTAATGGAAACACCTTAGATTAACTTCCCACATGATTATGAGTAGCTTGAAAGTTGTTTCATGGCTGTACACATCAACACAAAAAAGTTGTTATCTCAGTGCATGCAATGATTAGACAATACAAATAGAATACATTTCAATTTTACACCAAAGTAGTTACTGCAAACCTAATGGAAGCAACTTAGGTTAACTTCCCACATGATTCTGAGATGTCTGAAAGTTGTTTCATACTTGTGCACATCAAGACAAAAAAGTTGTTTTCTTAGTGCATGCAATGCTTTTACAATACAAATAATATACATTTCAATTTTACACCAAAGCACTTACTGCAAACCTAATGGAAACACCTTAGGTTAACTTTCCACATGATTATGAGTAGTTTGAAACTTGTTTCTTGGCTGTACACATCAACAGAAAAAAGATGTTATCTCACTGCATGCAATGCTTAGGGAATACAAATAGTATACATTTCAATTTTACACCAAAGCCCTTACTGCAAACCTAATGGAAATAACTTAGATGAACTTCCCACATGATTCTGAGATGTCTGAAAGTTGTTTCATAACTGTGCACATAGAAACAAAAAAGTTGATTTCACAGTGAATAGAATGCTTTGACATAAAAGTAGTATACATTTCAATTTTACACCAAAGTACTTACTGCAAACCTAATGGAAACACCATAGGTTAACTTTCCACATGATTATGAGTAGTTTGAAAGTTGTTTCATGGCTGTACACATCAACAGTAAAAAGTTGTTATCTCAGTGCATGCAATGCTTAGACAATACAAATAGTATACATTTCAATTTTACACCAAAGCACTTACTGCAAACCTAATGGAAACAACTTAGATTAATTTCCCACATGATTCTGAGATGTCTGAAACTTGTTTCATACCTGTGCACATCAAGACAAAAAAGTTGTTTTCTCAGTGCATGCAATGCTTTTACAATACAAATAGTATACATTTCAATTTTACACCAGAGCACTTAATGCAAACCTAATGGAAACACCATAGGTTAACTTTCCACATGATTATGAGTAGTTTGAAAGTTGTTTCACGGCTGTACACATCAACACAAAAAAGTTGTTATCTCAGTGCATGCAATGCTTAGACAATACAAATAGTATACATTTCAATTTTACACCAAAGCACTTTCTGCAAACCTAATGGCAACACTTTTGGTTAATATCCCACATGATTCTGAGATGTCTGAAAGTTGTTTCATACCTGTGCACATAGAGACAAAAAAGTTGATTTCGCAGTGAATAGAATGCTTTGACATAAAAGTAATATACATTTCAATTGTACTCAAAAGTCCTGAATGCAAACCAAAAGCAAAAACATTTGGTTAACTTCCCACATGATTATGACTAGCTTTAAAGTTGTTTCATGCCTCAGTTCATCAAGACAAAAAAATTACTTTCTCAGTACTACTATGCTCTGACATTAAGGTAATATACATCTCAATTTTACACCAAAGTACTTACTGCAAACCTAATGGAAACACCTTAGGTTAACTTTCCACATGATTATGAGTAGTTTGAAAGTTGTTTCTTGGCTGACACATCAACAGAAAAAAGTTGTTATCTCAGTGCATGCAATGCTTAGACAGTACAAATAATATACATTTCAATTTTACACCAAAGCACTTACTGCAAACCTAATGGAAATAACTTAGATTAACTTCCCACATGATTCTGAGATGTCTGAAAGTTGTTTCATACTTGTCCACATAGAGACAAAAAAGTTGATTTCACAGTGAATAGAATGCTTTGACATAAATGTAGTTTCCATTTCAATTGTATTCAAAAGTCCTGACTGCAAACCTAATGGAAACCCCATATTGTAACTTTCCACATGATTATGAGCAGTTTGAAAGTGGTTTCATGGCTGTACACATCAACACAAAAAAGTTGTTATCTCAGTGCATGCAATGCTTAGACAATACAAATAGTATACATTTCAATTTTACACCAAAGCACTTACTGCAAACCTAATGGAAACACCTTAGGTTAACTTTCCACATTATTATGAGTAGTTTGAAAGTTGTTTCATGGCTGTACACATCAACACACAAAAGTGGTTATCTCAGTGCATGCAATGCTTAGACAATACAAATAGTATACATTTCAATTTTACACCAAAGTAGTTACTGGAAACCTAATGGAAACAACTTAGATTAACTTCCCACATGATCCTGAGATGTCTGAAAGTTGTTTCATACTTGTGCACATCACGACAAAAAAGTTGTTTTCTCAGTGCATGCAATGCTTTTACAATACAAATAGTATACATTTCAATTTTACACCAGAGCACTTAATGCAAACCTAATGGAAACACCATCGGTTAACTTTCCACATGATTATGAGTAGTTTGAAAGTTGTTTCACGGCTGTACACATCAACACAAAAAAGTTGTTATCTCAGTGCATGCATTGCTTAGACAATACAAATAGTATACATTTCAATTTTACACCAAAGTACTTACTGCAAACCTGTTGGAAACACTTTAGGTTAACTTCCCAGATGATTCTGAGATTTCTGAAAGTTGTTTCATACCTGTGCACATAAAGACAAAAAAGTTGATTTCACAGTGAATAGAATGCTTTGGCATAAAAGTAGTATACATTTAAATTGTACTGAAAAGTCCTGACTGCAAACCTAATGGAAACACCATAGGTTAACTTTCCACATGATTATGAGTAGCTTGAAAGTTGTTCCATGGCTGTACACATGAACACAATAAAGTTGTTATCTCAGTGCATGCAATGCTTAGACAATACAAATAGTATACATTTCAATTTTACACCAAAGCACTTTCTGCAAACCTAATGGAAACACTTTTGGTTAATATCCCACATGATTCTGAGATGTCTGAAAGTTGTTTCATACCTGTGCACATAGAGACAAAAAAGTTGATTTCGCAGTGAATAGAATGCTTTGACATAAAAGTAATATACATTTCAATTGTACTCAAAAGTCCTGACTGCAAACCAAAAGCAAACACATTTGGTTAACTTCCCACATGATTATGACTAGCTTTAAAGTTGTTTCATGCCTCAGTTCATCAAGACAAAAAAATTACTTTCTCAGTACTACTATGCTCTGACATTAAGGTAATATACATCTCTATTTTACACCAAAGTACATCTGCAAACCTAATGGAAACACCTTAGGTTAACTTTCCACATGATTATGAGTAGTTTGAAAGTTGTTTCTTGGCTGACACATCAACAGAAAAAAGTTGTTATCTCAGTGCATGCAATGCTTAGACAATACAAATAATATACATTTCAATTTTACACCAAAGCACTTACTGCAAACCTAATGGAAATAACTTAGATTAACTTCCCACATGATTCTGAGATGTCTGAAAGTTGTTTCATACTTGTGCACATAGAGACAAAAAAGTTGATTTCACAGTGAATAGAATGCTTTGACATAAATGTAGTTTCCATTTCAATTGTATTCAAAAGTCCTGACTGCAAACCTAATGGAAACACCATATTGTAACTTTCCACATGATTATGAGCAGTTTGAACGTGGTTTCATGGCTGTACACATCAACACAAAAAAGTTGTTATCTCAGTGCATGCAATGCTTAGACAATACAAATAGTATACATTTCAATTTTACACCAAAGCACTTACTGCAAACCTAATGGAAACACCTTAGGTTAACTTTCCACATTATTATGAGTAGTTTGAAAGTTGTTTCATGGCTGTACACATCAACACACAAAAGTGGTTATCTCAGTGCATGCAATGCTTAGACAATACAAATAGTATACATTTCAATTTTACACAAAAGCACTTACTGCAAACCTAATGGAAACACTTTAGGTTAACTTCCCACATGATTCTGAGATGTCTGAAACTTGTTTCATACCTGTCCACATAGAGACAAAAAAGTTGATTTCACAGTGAATAGTATGCTTTGACATAAAAGTAGTATACATTTCAATTGTACTCAAAAGTCCTGACTACAAACCTAAAGCAAACACATTTGGTTCACTTCCCACATGAGTATGACTAGCTTTAAAGTTGTTTCATGCCTCACTTCATCAAGACAGAAAAGTTACTTTCTCAGTACTACTATGCTCTGACATTAAGGTAATATACATCTCAATTTTACACCAAAGTACTTATTGCAAACTAATGGAAACACCTTAGGTTAACTTCCCACATGATTATGAGTAGTTTGAAGGTTGTTTCATAGCTGTACACATCAACAGAAAAAAGATGTTATCTCACTGAATGCAATGCTTAGACAATACAAATAGTATACATTTCAATTTTACACCAAAGCCCTTACTGCAAACCTAATGGAAATAACTTAGATGAACTTCCCACATGATTCTGAGATGTCTGAAAGTTGTTTCATAACTGTGCACATAGAGACAAAAAAGTTGATTTCACAGTGAATAGAATGCTTTGACATAAAAGTAGTATACATTTCAATTTTACACCAAAGTACTTACTGCAAACCTAATGGAAACACCATAGGTTAACTTTCCGCATGATTATGAGTAGTTTGAAAGTTGTTTCATGGCTGTACACATCAACAGTAAAAAGTTGTTATCTCAGTGCATGCAATGCTTAGACAATACAAATAGTATACATTTCAATTTTACACCAAAGCACTTACTGCAAACCTAATGGAAACAACTTAGATTAATTTCCCACATGATTCTGAGATGTCTGAAACTTGTTTCATACCTGTGCACATCAAGACAAAAAAGTTGTTTTCTCAGTGCATGCAATGCTTTTACAATACAAATAGTATACATTTCAATTTTACACCAGAGCACTTAATGCAAACCTAATGGAAACACCATAGGTTAACTTTCCACATGATTATGAGTAGTTTGAAAGTTGTTTCACGGCTGTACACATCAACACAAAAAAGTTGTTATCTCAGTGCATGCAATGCTTAGACAATACAAATAGTATACATTTCAATTTTACACCAAAGTACTTACTGCAAACCTGTTGGAAACACTTTAGGTTAATATCCCACATGATTCTGAGATGTCTGAAAGTTGTTTCATACCTGTGCACATAGAGACAAAAAAGTTGATTTCACAGTGAATAGAATGCTTTGACATATAAGTAGTATACATTTCGATTATACTCGAAAGTCCTGACTGCAAACCTAATGCAAACACATTTGGTTAACTTCCCAGATGAGTATGACTAGCTTTAAAGTTGTTTCATGCCTCAGTTCATCAAGACAAAAAAGTTACTTTCTCAGTACCACTATGCTCTGACATTAAGGTATATACATTTCAATTTTACACCAAAGAACTTTCTGCAAACCTAATGGAAACAACTTAGATTAACTTCCCACATGATTCTGAGTAGTTTGAAAGTTGTTTCATGGCTGTACACATCAACACAAAAAAGTTGTTATCTCAGTGCATGCAATGCTTAGACAATACAAATAGTATACATTTCAATTTTACACCAAAGTAGTTACTGGAAACCTAATGGAAACAACTTAGATTAACTTCCCACATGATCCTGAGATGTCTGAAAGTTGTTTCATACTTGTGCACATCACGACAAAAAAGTTGTTTTCTCAGTGCATGCAATGCTTTTACAATACAAATAGTATACATTTCAATTTTACACCAGAGCACTTAATGCAAACCTAATGGAAACACCATCGGTTAACTTTCCACATGATTATGAGTAGTTTGAAAGTTGTTTCACGGCTGTACACATCAACACAAAAAAGTTGTTATCTCAGTGCATGCAATGCTTAGACAATACAAATAGTATACATTTCAATTTTACACCAAAGTACTTACTGCAAACCTGTTGGAAACACTTTAGGTTAACTTCCCAGATGATTCTGAGATTTCTGAAAGTTGTTTCATACCTGTGCACATAAAGACAAAAAAGTTGATTTCACAGTGAATAGAATGCTTTGGCATAAAAGTAGTATACATTTCAATTGTACTGAAAAGTCCTGACTGCAAACCTAATGGAAACACCATAGGTTAACTTTCCACATGATTATGAGTAGCTTGAAAGTTGTTCCATGGCTGTACACATGAACACAATAAAGTTGTTATCTCAGTGCATGCAATGCTTAGACAATACAAATAGTATACATTTCAATTTTACACCAAAGCACTTTCTGCAAACCTAATGGAAACACTTTTGGTTAATATCCCACATGATTCTGAGATGTCTGAAAGTTGTTTCATACCTGTGCACATAGAGACAAAAAAGTTGATTTCGCAGTGAATAGAATGCTTTGACATAAAAGTAATATACATTTCAATTGTACTCAAAAGTCCTGACTGCAAACCAAAAGCAAACACATTTGGTTAACTTCCCACATGATTATGACTAGCTTTAAAGTTGTTTCATGCCTCAGTTCATCAAGACAAAAAAATTACTTTCTCAGTACTACTATGCTCTGACATTAAGGTAATATACATCTCAATTTTACACCAAAGTACATCTGCAAACCTAATGGAAACACCTTAGGTTAACTTTCCACATGATTATGAGTAGTTTGAAAGTTGTTTCTTGGCTGACACATCAACAGAAAAAAGTTGTTATCTCAGTGCATGCAATGCTTAGACAATACAAATAATATACATTTCAATTTTACACCAAAGCACTTACTGCAAACCTAATGGAAATAACTTAGATTAACTTCCCACATGATTCTGAGATGTCTGAAAGTTGTTTCATACTTGTGCACATCACGACAAAAAAGTTGTTTTCTCAGTGCATGCAATGCTTTTACAATACAAATAGTATACATTTCAATTTTACACCAGAGCACTTAATGCAAACCTAATGGAAACACCATCGGTTAACTTTCCACATGATTATGAGTAGTTTGAAAGTTGTTTCACGGCTGTACACATCAACACAAAAAAGTTGTTATCTCAGTGCATGCAATGCTTAGACAATACAAATAGTATACATTTCAATTTTACACCAAAGTACTTACTGCAAACCTGTTGGAAACACTTTAGGTTAACTTCCCAGATGATTCTGAGATTTCTGAAAGTTGTTTCATACCTGTGCACATAAAGACAAAAAAGTTGATTTCACAGTGAATAGAATGCTTTGGCATAAAAGTAGTATACATTTCAATTGTACTGAAAAGTCCTGACTGCAAACCTAATGGAAACACCATAGTTTAACTTTCCACATGATTATGAGTAGCTTGAAAGTTGTTCCATGGCTGTACACATGAACACAATAAAGTTGTTATCTCAGTGCATGCAATGCTTAGACAATACAAATAGTATACATTTCAATTTTACACCAAAGCACTTTCTGCAAACCTAATGGAAACACTTTTGGTTAATATCCCACATGATTCTGAGATGTCTGAAAGTTGTTTCATACCTGTGCTCATAGAGACAAAAAAGTTGATTTCGCAGTGAATAGAATGCTTTGACATAAAAGTAATATACATTTCAATTGTACTCAAAAGTCCTGACTGCAAACCAAAAGCAAACACATTTGGTTAACTTCCCACATGATTATGACTAGCTTTAAAGTTGTTTCATGCCTCAGTTCATCAAGACAAAAAAATTACTTTCTCAGTACTACTATGCTCTGACATTAAGGTAATATACATCTCAATTTTACACCAAAGTACATCTGCAAACCTAATGGAAACACCTTAGGTTAACTTTCCACATGATTATGAGTAGTTTGAAAGTTGTTTCTTGGCTGACACATCAACAGAAAAAAGTTGTTATCTCAGTGCATGCAATGCTTAGACAATACAAATAATATACATTTCAATTTTACACCAAAGCACTTACTGCAAACCTAATGGAAATAACTTAGATTAACTTCCCACATGATTCTGAGATGTCTGAAAGTTGTTTAATACTTGTGCACATAGAGACAAAAAAGTTGATTTCACAGTGAATAGAATGCTTTGACATAAATGTAGCTTCCATTTCAATTGTATTCAAAAGTCCTGACTGCAAACCTAATGGAAACACCATATTGTAACTTTCCACATGATTATGAGCAGTTTGAAAGTGGTTTCATGGCTGTACACATCAACACAAAAAAGTTGTTATCTCAGTGCATGCAATGCTTAGACAATACAAATAGTATACATTTCAATTTTACACCAAAGCACTTACTGCAAACCTAATGGAAACACCTTTGGTTAACTTTCCACATTATTATGAGTAGTTTGAAAGTTGTTTCATGGCTGTACACATCAACACACAAAAGTGGTTATCTCAGTGCATGCAATGCTTAGACAATACAAATAGTATACATTTCAATTTTACACAAAAGCACTTACTGCAAACCTAATGGAAACAACTTAGGTTAATTTCCCACATGATTCTGAGATGTCTGAAACTTGTTTCATACCTGTCCACATAGAGACAAAAAAGTTGATTTCACAGTCAATAGAATGCTTTGACATAAAAGTAGTATACATTTCAATTGTACTCAAAAGTCCTGACTACAAACCTAAAGCAAACACATTTGGTTCACTTCCCACATGAGTATGACTAGCTTTAAAGTTGTTTCATGCCTCAGTTCATCAAGACAAAAAAGTTACTTTCTCAGTTCTACTATGCTCTGACATTAAGGTAATATACATCTCAATTTTACACCAAAGTACTTATTGCAAACTAATGGAAACACCTTAGGTTAACTTCCCACATGATTATGAGTAGTTTGAAAGTTGTTTCATGGCTGTACACATCAACACAAAAAAGTTGTTATCTCAGTGCATGCAATGCTTAGACAATACAAATAGTATACATTTCAATTTTACACCAAAGTAGTTACTGCAAACCTAATGGAAACAACTTAGATTAACTTCCCACATGATTCTGAGATGTCTGAAAGTTGTTTCATACTTGTGCACATCAAGACAAAAAAGTTGTTTTCTCAGTGCATGCAATGCTTTTACAATACAAATAGTATACATTTCAATTTTACACCAAAGCATTTACTGCAAACCTAATGGAAACACCTTAGGTTAACTTTCCACATGATTATGAGTAGTTTGAAACTTGTTTCTTGGCTGTACACATCAACAGAAAAAAGATGTTATCTCACTGCATGCAATGCTTAGACAATACAAATAGTATACATTTCAATTTTACACCAAAGCCCTTACTGCAAACCTAATGGAAATAACTTAGATGAACTTCCCACATGATTCTGAGATGTCTGAAAGTTGTTTCATAACTGTGCACATAGAGACAAAAAAGTTGATTTCACAGTGAATAGAATGCTTTGACATAAAAGTAGTATACATTTCAATTTTACACCAAAGTACTTACTGCAAACCTAATGGAAACACCATAGGTTAACTTTCCACATGATTATGAGTAGTTTGAAAGTTGTATCATGGCTGTACACATCAACAGTAAAAAGTTGTTATCTCAGTGCATGCAATGCTTAGACAATACAAATAGTATACATTTCAATTTTACACCAAAGCACTTACTGCAAACCTAATGGAAACAACTTAGATTAATTTCCCACATGATTCTGAGATGTCTGAAACTTGTTTCATACCTGTCCACATAGAGACAAAAAAGTTGATTTCACAGTGAATAGAATGCTTTGACATAAAAGTAGTATACATTTCAATTGTACTCAAAAGTCCTGACTACAAACCTAAAGCAAACACATTTGGTTCACTTCCCACATGACTATGACTAGCTTTAAAGTTGTTTCATGCCTCAGTTCATCAAGACAAAAAAGTTACTTTCTCAGTACTACTATGCTCTGACATTAAGGTAATATACATCTCAATTTTACACCAAAGTACTTATTGCAAACTAATGGAAACACCTTAGGTTAACTTCCCACATGATTATGAGTAGTTTGAAGGTTGTTTCATGGCTGTACACATCAACACAAAAAAGTTGTTATCTCAGTGCATGCAATGCTTAGACAATACAAATAGTATACATTTCAATTTTACACCAAAATAGTTACTGCAAACCTAATGGAAACAACTTAGATTAACTTCCCACATGATTCTGAGATGTCTGAAAGTTGTTTCATACTTGTGCACATCAAGACAAAAAAGTTGTTTTCTCAGTGCATGCAATGCTTTTACAATACAAATAGTATACATTTCAATTTTACACCAAAGCACTTACTGCAAACCTAATGGAAACACCTTAGGTTAACTTTCCACATGATTATGAGTAGTTTGAAAGTTGTTTCTTGGCTGTACACATCAACAGAAAAAAGATGTTATCTCACTGCATGCAATGCTTAGACAATACAAATAGTATACATTTCAATTTTACACCAAAGCCCTTACTGCAAACCTAATGGAAATAACTTAGATGAACTTCCCACATGATTCTGAGATGTCTGAAAGTTGTTTCATAACTGTGCACATAGAGACAAAAAAGTTGATTTCACAGTGAATAGAATGCTTTGACATAAAAGTAGTATACATTTCAATTTTACACCAAAGTACTTACTGCAAACCTAATGGAAACACCATAGGTTAACTTTCCACATGATTATGAGTAGTTTGAAAGTTGTTTCATGGCTGTACACATCAACAGTAAAAAGTTGTTATCTCAGTGCATGCAATGCTTAGACAATACAAATAGTATACATTTCAATTTTACACCAAAGCACTTACTGCAAACCTAATGGAAACAACTTAGATTAATTTCCCACATGATTCTGAGATGTCTGAAACTTGTTTCATACCTGTGCACATCAAGACAAAAAAGTTGTTTTCTCAGTGCATGCAATGCTTTTACAATACAAATAGTATACATTTCAATTTAACACCAGAGCACTTAATGCAAACCTAATGGAAACACCATAGATTAACTTTCCACATGATTATGAGTAGTTTGAAAGTTGTTTCACGGCTGTACACATCAACACAAAAAAGTTGTTATCTCAGCGCATGCAATGCTTAGACAATACAAATAGTATACATTTCAATTTTACACCAAAGTACTTACTGCAAACCTGTTGGAAACACTTTAGGTTAACTTCCCAGATGATTCTGAGATGTCTGAAAGTTGTTTCATACCTGTGCACATAAAGACAAAAAAGTAGATTTCACAGTGAATAGAATGCTTTGGCATAAAAGTAGTATACATTTCAATTGTACTGAAAAGTCCTGACTGCAAACCTAAAGGAAACACCATAGGTTAACTTTCCACATGATTATGAGTAGCTTGAAAGTTGTTCCATGGCTGTACACATGAACACAATAAAGTTGTTATCTCAGTGCATGCAATGCTTAGACAATACAAATAGTATACCTTTCAATTTTACACCAAAGCACTTACTGCAAACCTAATGGAAACAACTTAGATTAACTTCCCACATGATTCTGAGTAGTTTGAAAGTTGTTTCATGGCTGTACACATCAACACAAAAAAGTTGTTATCTCAGTGCATGCAATGCTTAGACAATACAAATAGTATACATTTCAATTTTACACCAAAGCACTTACTGCAAACCTAATGGAAATAACTTAGATTAACTTCCACATGATTCTGAGATGTCTGAAAGTTGTTTCATACCTGTGCACATAAAGACAAAAAAGTTGATTTCACAGTGAATAGAATGCTTTGGCATAAAAGTAGTATACATTTCAATTTTACTCAAAAGTCCTGACTGCAAACCAAATGGAAACACCTTAGGTTAACTTCCCACATGATTATGAGTAGTTTGAAAGTTGTTTCATTGCTGTACACATCAACTCAAAAAAGCTGTTATCTCAGTGCATGCAATGCTTAGACAATACAAATAGTATACATTTCAATTTTACACCAAAGCACTTACTGCAAACCTAATGGAAACACCTTAGGTTAACTTTCCACATTATTATGAGTAGTTTGAAAGTTGTTTCATGGCTGTACACATCAACACACAAAAGTGGTTATCTCAGTGCATGCAATGCTTAGACAATACAAATAGTATACATTTCAATTTTACACCAAAGCACTTACTGCAAACCTAATGGAAACACTTTAGATTAACTTCCCACATGATTCTGAGATGTCTGAAACTTGTTTCATACCTGTCCACATAGAGACAAAAAAGTTGATTTCAGAGTGAATAGAATGCTTTGACATAAAAGTAGTATACATTTCAATTGTACTCAAAAGTCCTGACTGCAAACCTAAAGCAAACACATTTGGTTAACTTCCCACATGATTATGAGTAGTTTGAAAGTTGTTTCATGGCTGTACACATCAACACAAAAAAGTTGTTATCTCAGTGCATGCAATGCTTAGACAATACAAATAGTATACATTTCAATTTTACACCAAAGTAGTTACTGCAAACCTAATGGAAACAACTTAGATTAATTTCCCACATGATTCTGAGATGTCTGAAAGTTGTTTCATACTTGTGCACATCAAGACAAAAAAGTTGTTTTCTCAGTGCATGCAATGCTTTTAGAATACAAATAGTATACATTTCAATTTTCCACCAAAGCACTTACTGCAAACCTAATGGAAACACCTTAGGTTAACTTTCCACATGATTATGAGTAGTTTGAAAGTTGTTTCTTGGCTGTACACATCAACACAAAAAAGTTGTTATCTCAGTGCATGCAATGCTTAGACAATACAAATAGTATACATTTCAATTTTACACCAAAGCACTTACTGCAAACCTAATGGAAACAACTTAGATTAATTTCCCACATGATTCTGAGATGTCTGAAACTTGTTTCATACCTGTCCACATAGAGACAAAAAAGTTGATTTCACAGTGAATAGAATGCTTTGACATAAAAGTAGTATACATTTCAATTGTACTCAAAAGTCCTGACTACAAACCTAAAGCAAACACATTTGGTTCACTTCCCACATGAGTATGACTAGCTTTAAAGTTGTTTCATGCCTCAGTTCATCAAGACAAAAAAGTTACTTTCTGAGTACTACTATGCTCTGACATTAAGGTAATATACATCTCAATTTTACACCAAAGTACTTATTGCAAACTAATGGAAACACCTTAGGTTAACTTCCCACATGATTATGAGTAGTTTGAAAGTTGTTTCATGGCTGTACACATCAACACAAAAAAGTTGTTATCTCAGTGCATGCAATGCTTAGACAATACAAATAGTATACATTTCAATTTTACACCAAAGTAGTTACTGCAAACCTAATGGAAACAACTTAGATGAACTTCCCACATGATTCTGAGATGTCTGAAAGTTGTTTCATAACTGTGCACATAGAGACAAAAAAGTTGATTTCACAGTGAATAGAATGCTTTGACATAAAAGTAGTATACATTTCAATTTTACACCAAAGTACTTACTGCAAACCTAATGGAAACAACTTAGATTAATTTCACACATGATTCTGAGATGTCTGAAACTTGTTTCATACCTGTGCACATCAATACAAAAAAGTTGTTTTCTCAGTGCATGCAATGCTTTTACAATACAAATAGTATACATTTCAATTTTACACCAGAGCACTTAATGCAAACCTAATGGAAACACCATAGGTTAACTTTCCACATGATTATGAGTAGTTTGAAAGTTGTTTCACGGCTGTACACATCAACACAAAAAAGTTGTTATCTCAGTGCATGCAATGCTTAGACAATACAAATAGTATACATTTCAATTTTACACCAAAGTACTTACTGCAAACCTGTTGGAAACACTTTAGGTTAATATCCCACATGATTCTGAGATGTCTGAAAGTTGTTTCATACCTGTGCACATAGAGACAAAAAAGTTGATTTCACAGTGAATAGAATGCTTTGACATATAAGTAGTATACATTTCGATTATACTCAAAAGTCCTGACTGCAAACCTAATGCAAACACATTTGGTTAACTTCCCAGATGAGTATGACTAGCTTTAAAGTTGTTTCATGCCTCCGTTCATCAAGACAAAAAAGTTACTTTCTCAGTACTACTATACTCTGACATTAAGGTAATATACATCTCAATTTTACACCAAAGTACTTATTGCAAACTAATGGAAACACCTTAGGTTAACTTCCCACATGATTATGAGTAGTTTGAAGGTTGTTTCATGGCTGTACACATCAACACAAAAAAGTTGTTATCTCAGTGCATGCAATGCTTAGACAATACAAATAGTATACATTTCAATTTTACACCAAAGTAGTTACTGCAAACCTAATGGAAACAACTTAGATTAACTTCCCACATGATTCTGAGATGTCTGAAAGTTGTTTCATACTTGTGCACATCAAGACAAAAAAGTTGTTTTCTCAGTGCATGCAATGCTTTTACAATACAAATAGTATACATTTCAATTTTACACCAAAGCACTTACTGCAAACCTAATGGAAACACCTTAGGTTAACTTTCCACATGATTATGAGTAGTTTGAAAGTTGTTTCTTGGCTGTACACATCAACAGAAAAAAGATGTTATCTCACTGCATGCAATGCTTAGACAATACAAATAGTATACATTTCAATTTTACACCAAAGCCCTTACTGCAAACCTAATGGAAATAAGTTAGATGAACTTCCCACATGATTCTGAGATGTCTGAAAGTTGTTTCATAACTGTGCACATAGAGACAAAAAAGTTGATTTCACAGTGAATAGAATGCTTTGACATAAAAGTAGTATACATTTCAATTTTACACCAAAGTACTTACTGCAAACCTAATGGAAACACCATAGGTTAACTTTCCACATGATTATGAGTAGTTTGAAAGTTGTTTCATGGCTGTACACATCAACAGTAAAAAGTTGTTATCTCAGTGCATGCAATGCTTAGACAATACAAATAGTATACATTTCAATTTTACACCAAAGCACTTACTGCAAACCTAATGGAAACAACTTAGATTAATTTCCCACATGATTCTGAGATGTCTGAAACTTGTTTCATACCTGTGCACATCAAGACAAAAAAGTTGTTTTCTCAGTGCATGCAATGCTTTTACAATACAAATAGTATACATTTCAATTTAACACCAGAGCACTTAATGCAAACCTACTGGAAACACCATAGGTTAACTTTCCACATGATTATGAGTAGTTTGAAAGTTGTTTCACGGCTGTACACATCAACACAAAAAAGTTGTTATCTCAGTGCATGCAATGCTTAGACAATACAAATAGTATACATTTCAATTTTACACCAAAGTACTTACTGCAAACCTGTTGGAAACACTTTAGGTTAACTTCCCAGATGATTCTGAGATGTCTGAAAGTTGTTTCATACCTGTGCACATAAAGACAAAAAAGTTGATTTCACAGTGAATAGAATGCTTTGGCATAAAAGTAGTATACATTTCAATTGTACTGAAAAGTCCTGACTGCAAACCTAATGGAAACACCATAGGTTAACTTTCCACATGATTATGAGTAGCTTGAAAGTTGTTCCATGGCTGTACACATGAACACAATAAAGTTGTTATCTCAGTGCATGCAATGCTTAGACAATACAAATAGTATACATTTCAATTTTACACCAAAGCACTTACTGCAAACCTAATGGAAACAACTTAGATTAACTTCCCACATGATTCTGAGTAGTTTGAAAGTTGTTTCATGGCTGTACACATCAACACAAAAAAGTTGTTATCTCAGTGCATGCAATGCTTAGACAATACAAATAGTATACATTTCAATTTTACACCAAAGCACTTACTGCAAACCTAATGGAAATAACTTAGATTAACTTCCCACATGATTCTGAGATGTCTGAAAGTTGTTTCATACCTGTGCACATAAAGACAAAAAAGTTGATTTCACAGTGAATAGAATGCTTTGGCATAAAAGTAGTATACATTTCAATTTTACTCAAAAGTCCTGACTGCAAACCAAATGGAAACACCTTAGGTTAACTTCCCACATGATTATGAGTAGTTTGAAAGTTGTTTCATTGCTGTACACATCAACTCAAAAAAGCTGTTATCTCAGTGCATGCAATGCTTAGACAATACAAATAGTATACATTTCAATTTTACACCAAAGCACTTACTGCAAACCTAATGGAAACACCTTAGGTTAACTTTCCACATTATTATGAGTAGTTTGAAAGTTGTTTCATGGCTGTACACATCAACACACAAAAGTGGTTATCTCAGTGCATGCAATGCTTAGACAATACAAATAGTATACATTTCAATTTTACACCAAAGCACTTACTGCAAACCTGTTGGAAACACTTTAGGTTAACTTCCCACATGATTCTGAGATGTCTGAAACTTGTTTCATACCTGTCCACATAGAGACAAAAAAGTTGATTTCAGAGTGAATAGAATGCTTTGACATAAAAGTAGTATACATTTCAATTGTACTCAAAAGTCCTGACTGCAAACCTAAAGCAAACACATTTGGTTAACTTCCCACATGATTATGAGTAGTTTGAAAGTTGTTTCATGGCTGTACACATCAACACAAAAAAGTTGTTATCTCAGTGCATGCAATGCTTAGACAATACAAATAGTATACATTTCAATTTTACACCAAAGTAGTTACTGCAAACCTAATGGAAACAACTTAGATTAATTTCCCACATGATTCTGAGATGTCTGAAAGTTGTTTCATACTTGTGCACATCAAGACAAAAAAGTTGTTTTCTCAGTGCATGCAATGCTTTTAGAATACAAATAGTATACATTTCAATTTTCCACCAAAGCACTTACTGCAAACCTAATGGAAACACCTTAGGTTAACTTTCCACATGATTATGAGTAGTTTGAAAGTTGTTTCTTGGCTGTACACATCAACACAAAAAAGTTGTTATCTCAGTGCATGCAATGCTTAGACAATACAAATAGTATACATTTCAATTTTACACCAAAGCACTTACTGCAAACCTAATGGAAACAACTTAGATTAATTTCCCACATGATTCTGAGATGTCTGAAACTTGTTTCATACCTGTCCACATAGAGACAAAAAAGTTGATTTCACAATGAATAGAATGCTTTGACATAAAAGTAGTATACATTTCAATTGTACTCAAAAGTCCTGACTACAAACCTAAAGCAAACACATTTGGTTCACTTCCCACATGAGTATGACTAGCTTTAAAGTTGTTGCATGCCTCAGTTCATCAAGACAAAAAAGTTACTTTCTGAGTACTACTATGCTCTGACATTAAGGTAATATACATCTCAATTTTACACCAAAGTACTTATTGCAAACTAATGGAAACACCTTAGGTTAACTTCCCACATGATTATGAGTAGTTTGAAAGTTGTTTCATGGCTGTACACATCAACACAAAAAAGTTGTTATCTCAGTGCATGCAATGCTTAGACAATACAAATAGTATACATTTCAATTTTACACCAAAGTAGTTACTGCAAACCTAATGGAAACAACTTAGATGAACTTCCCACATGATTCTGAGATGTCTGAAAGTTGTTTCATAACTGTGCACATAGAGACAAAAAAGTTGATTTCACAGTGAATAGAATGCTTTGACATAAAAGTAGTATACATTTCAATTTTACACCAAAGTACTTACTGCAAACCTAATGGAAACACCATAGGTTAACTTTCCACATGATTATGAGTAGTTTGAAAGTTGTTTCATGGCTGTACACATCAACAGTAAAAAGTTGTTATCTCAGTGCATGCAATGCTTAGACAATACAAATAGTATACATTTCAATTTTACACCAAAGCACTTACTGCAAACCTAATGGAAACAACTTAGATTAATTTCACACATGATTCTGAGATGTCTGAAACTTGTTTCATACCTGTGCACATCAATACAAAAAAGTTGTTTTCTCAGTGCATGCAATGCTTTTACAATACAAATAGTATACATTTCAATTTTACTCCAGAGCACTTAATGCAAACCTAATGGAAACACCATAGGTTAACTTTCCACATGATTATGAGTAGTTTGAAAGTTGTTTCACGGCTGTACACATCAACACAAAAAAGTTGTTATCTCAGTGCATGCAATGCTTAGACAATACAAATAGTATACATTTCAATTTTACACCAAAGTACTTACTGCAAACCTGTTGGAAACACTTTAGGTTAATATCCCACATGATTCTGAGATGTCTGAAAGTTGTTTCATACCTGTGCACATAGAGACAAAAAAGTTGATTTCACAGTGAATAGAATGCTTTGACATATAAGTAGTATACATTTCGATTATACTCAAAAGTCCTGACTGCAAACCTAATGCAAACACATTTGGTTAACTTCCCAGATGAGTATGACTAGCTTTAAAGTTGTTTCATGCCTCAGTTCATCAAGACAAAAAAGTTACTTTCTCAGTACTACTATGCTCTGACATTAAGGTAATATACATCTCAATTTTACACCAAAGTACTTATTGCAAACTAATGGAAACACCTTAGGTTAACTTCCCACATGATTATGAGTAGTTTGAAGGTTGTTTCATGGCTGTACACATCAACACAAAAAAGTTGTTATCTCAGTGCATGCAATGCTTAGACAATACAAATAGTATACATTTCAATTTTACACCAAAGTAGTTACTGCAAACCTAATGGAAACAACTTAGATTAACTTCCCACATGATTCTGAGATGTCTGAAAGTTGTTTCATACTTGTGCACATCAAGACAAAAAAGTTGTTTTCTCAGTGCATGCAATGCTTTTACAATACAAATAGTATACATTTCAATTTTACACCAAAGCACTTACTGCAAACCTAATGGAAACACCTTAGGTTAACTTTCCACATGATTATGAGTAGTTTGAAAGTTGTTTCTTGGCTGTACACATCAACAGAAAAAAGATGTTATCTCACTGCATGCAATGCTTAGACAATACAAATAGTATACATTTCAATTTTACACCAAAGCCCTTACTGCAAACCTAATGGAAATAACTTAGATGAACTTCCCACATGATTCTGAGATGTCTGAAAGTTGTTTCATAACTGTGCACATAGAGACAAAAAAGTTGATTTCACAGTGAATAGAATGCTTTGACATAAAAGTAGTATAGATTTCAATTTTACACCAAAGTACTTACTGCAAACCTAATGGAAACACCATAGGTTAACTTTCCACATGATTATGAGTAGTTTGAAAGTTGTTTCATGGCTGTACACATCAACAGTAAAAAGTTGTTATCTCAGTGCATGCAATGCTTAGACAATACAAATAGTATACATTTCAATTTTACACCAAAGCACTTACTGCAAACCTAATGGAAACAACTTAGATTAATTTCCCACATGATTCTGAGATGTCTGAAACTTGTTTCATACCTGTGCACATCAAGACAAAAAAGTTGTTTTCTCAGTGCATGCAATGCTTTTACAATACAAATAGTATACATTTCAATTTAACACCAGAGCACTTAATGCAAACCTAATGGAAACACCATAGGTTAACTTTCCACATGATTATGAGTAGCTTGAAAGTTGTTCCATGGCTGTACACATGAACACAATAAAGTTGTTATCTCAGTGCATGCAATGCTCAGACAATACAAATAGTATACATTTCAATTTTACACCAAAGCACTTACTGCAAACCTAATGGAAACAACTTAGATTAACTTCCCACATGATTCTGAGTAGTTTGAAAGTTGTTTCATGGCTGTACACATCAACACAAAAAAGTTGTTATCTCAGTGCATGCAATGCTTAGACAATACAAATAGTATACATTTCAATTTTACACCAAAGCACTTACTGCAAACCTAATGGAAATAACTTAGATTAACTTCCCACATGATTCTGAGATGTCTGAAAGTTGTTTCATACCTGTGCACATAAAGACAAAAAAGTTGATTTCACAGTGAATAGAATGCTTTGACATAAAGGTAGTATACATTTCAATTTTACAACAAAGTACTTACTGCAGACCTAATGGAAACACCTTAGGTTAACTTTCCACATGATTATGAGTAGTTTGAAAGTTGTTTCATGGCTGTACACATCAACAGAATAAAGTTGTTATCTCAGTGAATGCAATGCTTTGACAATACAAATAGTATACATTTCAATTTTACTACAAAGCACTTACTGCAAACCAAATGGAAACACCTTAGTTTAACTTCCCACATGATTCTGAGATGTCTGAAACTTGTTACATACCTGTGCACATAAAGACAAAAAAGTTGATTTCACAGTGAATAGAATGCTTTGACATAAAAGTAGTATACATTTCAATTGTACTCAAAAGTCCTGACTGCAAACCTAATGCAAACACATTTGGTTAACTTCCCAGATGAATATGACTAGGTTTAAAGTTGTTTCATGCCTCAGTTCATCAAGACAAAAAATTTACTTTCTCAGTACTACTATGCTCTGACATTAAGGAAGTACACATATGAATTTTACACCAAAGTACTTACTGCAAACTAATGGAAACACCTTAGGTTAACTTCCCACATGATTATGAGTAGTTTGAAAGTTGTTTCATGGCTGTACACATCAACACAAAAAAGTTGTTATCTCAGTGCATGCAATGCTCAGACAATACAAATAGAATACATTTCAATTTTACACCAAAGCACTTACTGCAAACCTAATGGAAACAACTTAGATTAACTTCCCACATGATTCTGAGATGTCTGAAAGTTGTTTCATACCTGTGCACATCAAGACAAAAAAGTTGTTTCCTCAGTGCATGCAATGCTTTTACAATACAAATAGTATACCTTTCAATTTTACACCAAAGCATTTACTGCAGACCTAATGGAAACACCTTAGGTTAACTTTCCACATGATTATGAGTAGTTTGAAAGTTGTTTCATGGCTGTACACATCAACAGAAAAAAGTTGTTATCTCAGTCAATGCAATGCTTAGACAATACAAATAGTATACATTTCAATTTTACTACAAAGCACTTACTGCAAACCTAATGGAAACACCTTAGGTTAACTTCCCACATGATTCTGAGATGTTTGAAAGTTGTTACATACCTGTGCACATAAAGACAAAAAAGTTGATTTCACAGTGAATAGAATGCTTTGACATAAAAGTAGTATACATTTCAATTGTACTCAAAAGTCCTCACTGCAAACCTAATGCAAACACATTTGGTTAACTTCCCAGATGAATATGACTAGGTTTAAATTTGTTTCATGCCTCAGTTCATCAAGACAAAAAGGTTACTTTCTCAGTACTACTATGCTCTGACATTAAGGAAGTACACATCTGAATTTTACACCAAAGTACTTACTGCAAACTAATGGAAACACCTTAGGTTAACTTCCCACATGATTATGAGTAGTTTGAAAGTTGTTTCATGGTTGTACACATCAACACAAAAAAGTTGTTATCTCAGTGCATGCAATGCTTAGACAATACAAATAGTATACATTTCAATTTTACACCAAAGCACTTACTGCAAACCTAATGGAAACAACTTAGATTAACTTCCCACATGATTCTGAGATGTCTGAAAGTTGTTTCATACCTGTGCAAATCAAGACAAAAAAGTTGTTTTCTCAGTGCATGCAATGCTTTTACAATACAAATAGTATACATTTCAATTTTACACCAAAGCATTTACTGCAGACCTAACGGAAACACCTTAGGTTAACTTTCCACATGATTATGAGTAGTTTGAAAGTTGTTTCATGGCTGTACACATAAAGACAAAAAAGTTGATTTCACGGTGAATAGAATGCTTTGACATAAAAGTAGTAAACATTTCAATTTTACAACAAAGTACTTACTGCAAACCTAATGGAAACACTTTAGGTTAACTTTCCACATGATTATGAGTAGTTTGAAAGTTGTTTCATGGCTGCACACATCAACACAAAAAAGTTGTAATCTCAGTGCATGCAATGCTTAGACAATACAAATAGTATACATTTCAATTTTACACCAAAGGACTTACTGCAAACCTAATGGAAACACTTTAGGTTAACTTCCCACATGATTCTGAGATGTCTGAAAGTTGTTTCATACCTGTGCACATAAAGACAAAAAAGTTGATTTCACAGTGAATAGAAAGCTTTGACATAAAAGTAGTATACATTTCATTTGTACTCAAAAGTCCTGACTGCAAACCTAATGCAAACACATTTGGTTAACTTCCCAGATGAATATGACTAGGTTTAAAGTTGTTTCATTCCTCAGTTCATCAAGACAAAAAAGTTACTTTCTCAGTACTACTATGCTCTGACATTAAGGAAGTACACATCTGAATTTTACACCAAAGTGCTTACTGCAAACTAATGGAAACACCTTAGGTTAACTTCCCACATGATTATGAGTAGTTTGAATGTTGTTTCATGGCTGTACACTTCAACACAAAAAAGTTGTTATCTCAGTGCATGCAATGCTTAGACAATACAAATAGTATAGATTTCAATTTTACACCAAAGCACTTACTGCAAACCTAATGGAAACACCTTAGGTTAACTTCCCACATGATTCTGAGATGTCTGAAAGTTGTTTCATACTTGTGCACATAAAGACAAAAAAGTTGATTTCACAGTGAATAGAATGCTTTGACATAAAGGTAGTATACATTTCAATTTTAAAACAAAGTACTTACTGCAAACCTAATGGAAACACTTTAGGTTAACTTTCCACATGATTATGAGTAGTTTGAAAGTTGTTTCATGGCTGTACACATCAACACAAAAAAGTTGTTATCTCAGTGCATGCAATGCTTAGACAATACAAATAGTGTACATTTCAATTTTACACCAAAGCACTTCCTGCAAACCTAATGGAAACAACTTAGATTAACGTCCCACATGATTCTGAGATGTCTGAAAGTTGTTTCATACCTGTGCACATCAAGACAAAAAAGTTGTTTTCTCAGTGCATGCAATGCTTTTACAATACAAATAGTATACATTTCAACTTTACACCAAAGCATTTACTGCAGACCTAATGGAAACACCTTAGGTTAACTTTCCACATGATTATGAGTAGTTTGAAAGTTGTTTCATGGCTGTACACATCAACACAAAAAAGTTGTAATCTCAGTGCATGCAATGCTTAGACAATACAAATAGTATACATTTCAATTTTACACCAAAGCACTTACTGCAAACCTAATAGAAACACTTTAGGTTAACTTCCCACATGATTCTGAGATGTCTGAAAGTTGTTTCATACCTGTGCACATAAAGACAAAAAAGTTGATTTCACAGTGAATAGAAAGCTTTGACATAAAAGTAGTATACATTTCATTTGTACTCAAAAGTCCTGACTGCAAACCTAATGCAAACACATTTGGTTAACTTCCCAGATGAATATGACTAGGTTTAAAGTTGTTTCATTCCTCAGTTCATCAAGACAAAAAAGTTACTTTCTCAGTACTACTATGCTCTGACATTAAGGAAGTACACATCTGAATTTTACACCAAAGTGCTTACTGCAAACTAATGGAAACACCTTAGGTTAACTTCCCACATGATTATGAGTAGTTTGAATGTTGTTTCATGGCTGTACACATCAACACAAAAAAGTTGTTATCTCAGTGCATGCAATGCTTAGACAATACAAATAGTATAGATTTCAATTTTACACCAAAGCACTTACTGCAAACCTAATGGAAACACCTTAGGTTAACTTCCCACATGATTCTGAGATGTCTGAAAGTTGTTTCATACTTGTGCACATAAAGACAAAAAAGTTGATTTCACAGTGAATAGAATGCTTTGACATAAAGGTAGTATACATTTCAATTTTACAACAAAATACTTACTGCAAACCTAATGGAAACACTTTAGGTTAACTTTCCACATGATTATGAGTAGTTTGAAAGTTGTTTCATGGCTGTACACATCAACACAAAAAAGTTGTTATCTCAGTGCATGCAATGCTTAGACAATACAAATAGTGTACATTTCAATTTTACACCAAAGCACTTACTGCAAACCTAATGGAAACAACTTAGATTAACGTCCCACATGATTCTGAGATGTCTGAAAGTTGTTTCATACCTGTGCACATCAAGACAAAAAAGTTGTTTTCTCAGTGCATGCAATGCTTTTACAATACAAATAGTATACATTTCAACTTTACACCAAAGCATTTACTGCAGACCTAATGGAAACACCTTAGGTTAACTTTCCACATGATTATGAGTAGTTTGAAAGTTGTTTCATGGCTGTACACATCAACAGAAAAAAGTTGTTATCTCAGTGAATGCAATGCTTTGACAATACAAATAGTATACATTTCAATTTTACTACAAAGCACTTACTGCAAACCTAATGGAAACACCTTAGGTTAACTTCCCACATGATTCTGAGATGTCTGAAAGTTGTTACATACCTGTGCACATAAAGACAAAAAAGTTGATTTCACAGTGAATAGAATGCTTTGACATAAAAGTAGTATACATTTCAATTGTACTCAAAAGTCCTGACTGCAAACCTAATGCAAACACATTTGGTTAACTTCTCAGATGAATATGACTAGGTTTAAAGTTGTTTCATGCCTCAGTTCATCAAGACAAAAAAGTTACTTTCTCAGTACTACTATGCTCTGACATTAAGGAAGTACAGATATGAATTTTACACCAAAGTACTTACTGCAAACTAATGGAAACACCTTAGGTTAACTTCCCACATGATTATGAGTAGTTTGAAAGTTGTTTCATGGCTGTACACATCAACACAAAAAAGTTGTTATCTCAGTGCATGCAATGCTCAGACAATACAAATAGAATACATTTCAATTTTACACCAAAGCACTTACTGCAAACCTAATGGAAACAACTTAGATTAACTTCACACATGATTCTGAGATGTCTGAAAGTTGTTTCATACCTGTGCACATCAAGACAAAAAAGTTGTTTTCTCAGTGCATTCAATGCTTTTACAATACAAATAGTATACATTTCAATTTTACACCAAAGCATTTACTGCAGACCTAATGGAAACACCTTAGGTTAACTTTCCACATGATTATGAGTAGTTTGAAAGTTGTTTCATGGCTGTACACATCAACAGAAAAAAGTTGTTATCTCAGTCAATGCAATGCTTAGACAATACAAATAGTATACATTTCAATTTTACTACAAAGCACTTACTGCAAACCTAATGGAAACACCTTAGGTTGACTTCCCACATGATTCTGAGATGTTTGAAAGTTGTTACATACCTGTGCACATAAAGACAAAAAAGTTGATTTCACAGTGAATAGAATGCTTTGACATAAAAGTAGTATACATTTCAATTGTACTCAAAAGTCCTGACTGCAAACCTAATGCAAACACATTTGGTTAACTTCCCAGATGAATATGACTAGGTTTAAAGTTGTTTCATGCCTCAGTTCATCAAGACAAAAAGGTTACTTTCTCAGTACTACTATGCTCTGACATTAAGGAAGTACACATCTGAATTTTACACCAAAATACTTACTGCAAACTAATGGAAACACGTTAGGTTAACTTCCCACATGATTATGAGTAGTTTGAAAGTTGTTTCATGGCTGTACACATCAACACAAAAAAGTTGTTATCTCAGTGCATGCAATGCTTAGACAATACAAATAGTATACATTTCAATTTTACACCAAAGCACTTACTGCAAACCTAATGGAAACAACTTGGATTAACTTCCCACATGATTCTGAGATGTCTGAAAGTTTTTTCATACCTGTGCAAATCAAGACAAAAAAGTTGTTTTCTCAGTGCATGCAATGCTTTTACAATACAAATAGTATACATTTCAATTTTACACCAAAGCATTTACTGCAGACCTAACGGAAACACCTTAGGTTAACTTTCCACATGATTATGAGTAGTTTGAAAGTTGTTTCATGGCTGTACACATAAAGACAAAAAAGTTGATTTCACGGTGAATAGAATGCTTTGACATAAAAGTAGTAAACATTTCAATTTTACAACAAAGTACTTACTGCAAACCTAATGGAAACACTTTAGGTTAACTTTCCACATGATTATGAGTAGTTTGAAAGTTGTTTCATGGCTGCACACATCAACACAAAAAAGTTGTAATCTCAGTGCATGCAATGCTTAGACAATACAAATAGTATACATTTCAATTTTACACCAAAGCACTTACTGCAAACCTAATGGAAACACTTTAGGTTAACTTCCCACATGATTCTGAGATGTCTGAAAGTTGTTTCATACCTGTGCACATAAAGACAAAAAAGTTGATTTCACAGTGAATAGAAAGCTTTGACATAAAAGTAGTATACATTTCATTTGTACTCAAAAGTCCTGACTGCAAACCTAATGCAAACACATTTGGTTAACTTCCCAGATGAATATGACTAGGTTTAAAGTTGTTTCATTCCTCAGTTCATCAAGACAAAAAAGTTACTTTCTCAGTACTACTATGCTCTGACATTAAGGAAGTACACATCTGAATTTTACACCAAAGTGCTTACTGCAAACTAATGGAAACACCTTAGGTTAACTTCCCACATGATTATGAGTAGTTTGAATGTTGTTTCATGGCTGTACACATCAACACAAAAAAGTTGTTATCTCAGTGCATGCAATGCTTAGACAATACAAATAGTATAGATTTCAATTTTACACCAAAGCACTTACTGCAAACCTAATGGAAACACCTTAGGTTAACTTCCCACATGATTCTGAGATGTCTGAAAGTTGTTTCATACTTGTGCACATAAAGACAAAAAAGTTGATTTCACAGTGAATAGAATGCTTTGACATAAAGGTAGTATACATTTCAATTTTAAAACAAAGTACTTACTGCAAACCTAATGGAAACACTTTAGGTTAACTTTCCACATGATTATGAGTAGTTTGAAAGTTGTTTCATGGCTGTACACATCAACACAAAAAAGTTGTTATCTCAGTGCATGCAATGCTTAGACAATACAAATAGTGTACATTTCAATTTTACACCAAAGCACTTACTGCAAACCTAATGGAAACAACTTAGATTAACGTCCCACATGATTCTGAGATGTCTGAAAGTTGTTTCATACCTGTGCACATCAAGACAAAAAAGTTGTTTTCTCAGTGCATGCAATGCTTTTACAATACAAATAGTATACATTTCAACTTTACACCAAAGCATTTACTGCAGACCTAATGGAAACACCTTAGGTTAACTTTCCACATGATTATGAGTAGTTTGAAAGTTGTTTCATGGCTGTACACATCAACAGAAAAAAGTTGTTATCTCAGTGAATGCAATGCTTTGACAATACAAATAGTATACATTTCAATTTTACTACAAAGCACTTACTGCAAACCTAATGGAAACACCTTAGGTTAACTTCCCACATGATTCTGAGATGTCTGAAAGTTGTTACATACCTGTGCACATAAAGACAAAAAAGTTGATTTCACAGTGAATAGAATGCTTTGACATAAAAGTAGTATACATTTCAATTGTACTCAAAAGTCCTGACTGCAAACCTAATGCAAACACATTTGGTTAACTTCTCAGATGAATATGACTAGGTTTAAAGTTGTTTCATGCCTCAGTTCATCAAGACAAAAAAGTTACTTTCTCAGTACTACTATGCTCTGACATTAAGGAAGTACAGATATGAATTTTACACCAAAGTACTTACTGTAAACTAATGGAAACACCTTAGGTTAACTTCCCACATGATTATGAGTAGTTTGAAAGTTGTTTCATGGCTGTACACATCAACACAAAAAAGTTGTTATCTCAGTGCATGCAATGCTCAGACAATACAAATAGAATACATTTCAATTTTACACCAAAGCACTTACTGCAAACCTAATGGAAACAACTTAGATTAACTTCACACATGATTCTGAGATGTCTGAAAGTTGTTTCATACCTGTGCACATCAAGACAAAAAAGTTGTTTTCTCAGTGCATTCAATGCTTTTACAATACAAATAGTATACATTTCAATTTTACACCAAAGCATTTACTGCAGACCTAATGGAAACACCTTAGGTTAACTTTCCACATGATTATGAGTAGTTTGAAAGTTGTTTCATGGCTGTACACATCAACAGAAAAAAGTTGTTATCTCAGTCAATGCAATGCTTAGACAATACAAATAGTATACATTTCAATTTTACTACAAAGCACTTACTGCAAACCTAATGGAAACACCTTAGGTTGACTTCCCACATGATTCTGAGATGTTTGAAAGTTGTTACATACCTGTGCACATAAAGACAAAAAAGTTGATTTCACAGTGAATAGAATGCTTTGACATAAAAGTAGTATACATTTCAATTGTACTCAAAAGTCCTGACTGCAAACCTAATGCAAACACATTTGGTTAACTTCCCAGATGAATATGACTAGGTTTAAAGTTGTTTCATGCCTCAGTTCATCAAGACAAAAAGGTTACTTTCTCAGTACTACTATGCTCTGACATTAAGGAAGTACACATCTGAATTTTACACCAAAATACTTACTGCAAACTAATGGAAACACCTTAGGTTAACTTCCCACATGATTATGAGTAGTTTGAAAGTTGTTTCATGGCTGTACACATCAACACAAAAAAGTTGTTATCTCAGTGCATGCAATGCTTAGACAATACAAATAGTATACATTTCAATTTTACACCAAAGCACTTACTGCAAACCTAATGGAAACAACTTGGATTAACTTCCCACATGATTCTGAGATGTCTGAAAGTTTTTTCATACCTGTGCAAATCAAGACAAAAAAGTTGTTTTCTCAGTGCATGCAATGCTTTTACAATACAAATAGTATACATTTCAATTTTACACCAAAGCATTTACTGCAGACCTAACGGAAACACCTTAGGTTAACTTTCCACATGATTATGAGTAGTTTGAAAGTTGTTTCATGGCTGTACACATAAAGACAAAAAAGTTGATTTCACGGTGAATAGAATGCTTTGACATAAAAGTAGTAAACATTTCAATTTTACAACAAAGTACTTACTGCAAACCTAATGGAAACACTTTAGGTTAACTTTCCACATGATTATGAGTAGTTTGAAAGTTGTTTCATGGCTGCACACATCAACACAAAAAAGTTGTAATCTCAGTGCATGCAATGCTTAGACAATACAAATAGTATACATTTCAATTTTACACCAAAGCACTTACTGCAAACCTAATGGAAACACTTTAGGTTAACTTCCCACATGATTCTGAGATGTCTGAAAGTTGTTTCATACCTGTGCACATAAAGACAAAAAAGTTGATTTCACAGTGAATAGAAAGCTTTGACATAAAAGTAGTATACATTTCATTTGTACTCAAAAGTCCTGACTGCAAACCTAATGCAAACACATTTGGTTAACTTCCCAGATGAATATGACTAGGTTTAAAGTTGTTTCATTCCTCAGTTCATCAAGACAAAAAAGTTACTTTCTCAGTACTACTATGCTCTGACATTAAGGAAGTACACATCTGAATTTTACACCAAAGTGCTTACTGCAAACTAATGGAAACACCTTAGGTTAACTTCCCACATGATTATGAGTAGTTTGAATGTTGTTTCATGGCTGTACACATCAACACAAAAAAGTTGTTATCTCAGTGCATGCAATGCTTAGACAATACAAATAGTATAGATTTCAATTTTACACCAAAGCACTTACTGCAAACCTAATGGAAACACCTTAGGTTAACTTCCCACATGATTCTGAGATGTCTGAAAGTTGTTTCATACTTGTGCACATAAAGACAAAAAAGTTGATTTCACAGTGAATAGAATGCTTTGACATAAAGGTAGTATACATTTCAATTTTAAAACAAAGTACTTACTGCAAACCTAATGGAAACACTTTAGGTTAACTTTCCACATGATTATGAGTAGTTTGAAAGTTGTTTCATGGCTGTACACATCAACACAAAAAAGTTGTTATCTCAGTGCATGCAATGCTTAGACAATACAAATAGTGTACATTTCAATTTTACACCAAAGCACTTACTGCAAACCTAATGGAAACAACTTAGATTAACGTCCCACATGATTCTGAGATGTCTGAAAGTTGTTTCATACCTGTGCACATCAAGACAAAAAAGTTGTTTTCTCAGTGCATGCAATGCTTTTACAATACAAATAGTATACATTTCAACTTTACACCAAAGCATTTACTGCAGACCTAATGGAAACACCTTAGGTTAACTTTCCACATGATTATGAGTAGTTTGAAAGTTGTTTCATGGCTGTACACATCAACACAAAAAAGTTGTAATCTCAGTGCATGCAATGCTTAGACAATACAAATAGTATACATTTCAATTTTACACCAAAGCACTTACTGCAAACCTAATGGAAACACTTTAGGTTAACTTCCCACATGATTCTGAGATGTCTGAAAGTTGTTTCATACCTGTGCACATAAAGACAAAAAAGTTGATTTCACAGTGAATAGAAAGCTTTGACATAAAAGTAGTATACATTTCATTTGTACTCAAAAGTCCTGACTGCAAACCTAATGCAAACACATTTGGTTAACTTCCCAGATGAATATGACTAGGTTTAAAGTTGTTTCATTCCTCAGTTCATCAAGACAAAAAAGTTACTTTCTCAGTACTACTATGCTCTGACATTAAGGAAGTACACATCTGAATTTTACACCAAAGTGCTTACTGCAAACTAATGGAAACACCTTAGGTTAACTTCCCACATGATTATGAGTAGTTTGAATGTTGTTTCATGGCTGTACACATCAACACAAAAAAGTTGTTATCTCAGTGCATGCAATGCTTAGACAATACAAATAGTATAGATTTCAATTTTACACCAAAGCACTTACTGCAAACCTAATGGAAACACCTTAGGTAACTTCCCACATGATTCTGAGATGTCTGAAAGTTGTTTCATACTTGTGCACATAAAGACAAAAAAGTTGATTTCACAGTGAATAGAATGATTTGACATAAAGGTAGTATACATTTCAATTTTACAACAAAATACTTACTGCAAACCTAATGGAAACACTTTAGGTTAACTTTCCACATGATTATGAGTAGTTTCAAAGTTGTTTCATGGCTGTACACATCAACACAAAAAAGTTGTTATCTCAGTGCATGCAATGCTTAGACAATACAAATAGTGTACATTTCAATTTTACACCAAAGCACTTACTGCAAACCTAATGGAAACAACTTAGATTAACGTCCCACATGATTCTGAGATGTCTGAAAGTTGTTTCATACCTGTGCACATCAAGACAAAAAAGTTGTTTTCTCAGTGCATGCAATGCTTTTACAATACAAATAGTATACATTTCAACTTTACACCAAAGCATTTACTGCAGACCTAATGGAAACACCTTAGGTTAACTTTCCACATGATTATGAGTAGTTTGAAAGTTGTTTCATGGCTGTACACATCAACAGAAAAAAGTTGTTATCTCAGTGAATGCAATGCTTTGACAATACAAATAGTATACATTTCAATTTTACTACAAACCACTTACTGCAAACCTAATGGAAACACCTTAGGTTAACTTCCCACATGATTCTGAGATGTCTGAAAGTTGTTACATACCTGTGCACATAAAGACAAAAAAGTTGATTTCACAGTGAATAGAATGCTTTGACATAAAAGTAGTATACATTTCAATTGTACTCAAAAGTCCTGACTGCAAACCTAATGCAAACACATTTGGTTAACTTCTCAGATGAATATGACTAGGTTTAAAGTTGTTTCATGCCTCAGTTCATCAAGACAAAAAAGTTACTTTCTCAGTACTACTATGCTCTGACATTAAGGAAGTACAGATATGAATTTTACACCAAAGTACTTACTGCAAACTAATGGAAACACCTTAGGTTAACTTCCCACATGATTATGAGTAGTTTGAAAGTTGTTTCATGGCTGTACACATCAACACAAAAAAGTTGTTATCTCAGTGCATGCAATGCTCAGACAATACAAATAGAATACATTTCAATTTTACACCAAAGCACTTACTGCAAACCTAATGGAAACAACTTAGATTAACTTCACACATGATTCTGAGATGTCTGAAAGTTGTTTCATACCTGTGCACATCAAGACAAAAAAGTTGTTTTCTCAGTGCATTCAATGCTTTTACAATACAAATAGTATACATTTCAATTTTACACCAAAGCATTTACTGCAGACCTAATGGAAACACCTTAGGTTAACTTTCCACATGATTATGAGTAGTTTGAAAGTTGTTTCATGGCTGTACACATCAACAGAAAAAAGTTGTTATCTCAGTCAATGCAATGCTTAGACAATACAAATAGTATACATTTCAATTTTACTACAAAGCACTTACTGCAAACCTAATGGAAACACCTTAGGTTGACTTCCCACATGATTCTGAGATGTTTGAAAGTTGTTACATACCTGTGCACATAAAGACAAAAAAGTTGATTTCACAGTGAATAGAATGCTTTGACATAAAAGTAGTATACATTTCAATTGTACTCAAAAGTCCTGACTGCAAACCTAATGCAAACACATTTGGTTAACTTCCCAGATGAATATGACTAGGTTTAAAGTTGTTTCATGCCTCAGTTCATCAAGACAAAAAGGTTACTTTCTCAGTACTACTATGCTCTGACATTAAGGAAGTACACATCTGAATTTTACACCAAAATACTTACTGCAAACTAATGGAAACACCTTAGGTTAACTTCCCACATGATTATGAGTAGTTTGAAAGTTGTTTCATGGCTGTACACATCAACACAAAAAAGTTGTTATCTCAGTGCATGCAATGCTTAGACAATACAAATAGTATACATTTCAATTTTACACCAAAGCATTTACTGCAGACCTAATGGAAACACCTTACGTTAACTTTCCACATGATTATGAGTAGTTTGAAAGTTGTTTCATGGCTGTACACATAAAGACAAAAAAGTTGATTTCACGGTGAATAGAATGCTTTGACATAAAAGTAGTAAACATTTCAATTTTACAACAAAGTACTTACTGCAACCTAATGGAAACACTTTAGGTTAACTTTCCACATGATTATGAGTAGTTTGAAAGTTGTTTCATGGCTGCACACATCAACACAAAAAAGTTGTAATCTCAGTGCATGCAATGCTTAGACAATACAAATAGTATACATTTCAATTTTACACCAAAGCACTTACTGCAAACCTAATGGAAACAACTTAGATTAACTTCCCACATGATTCTGAGATGTCTGACAGTTGTTTCATACCTGTGCAAATCAAGACAAAAAAGTTGTTTTCTCAGTGCATGCAATGCTTTTACAATACAAATAGTATACATTTCAATTTTACACCAAAGCATTTACTGCAGACCTAATGGAAACACCTTAGGTTAACTTTCCACATGATTATGTGTAGTTTGAAAGTTGTTTCATGGCTGTACACATCAACAGAAAAAAGTTGTTATCTCAGTGCATGCAATGCTTAGACAATACAAATAGTGTACATTTCAATTTTACACCAAAGCACTTACTGCAAACCTAATGGAAACAACTTAGATTAACGTCCCACATGATTCTGAGATGTCTGAAAGTTGTTTCATACCTGTGCACATCAAGACAAAAAAGTTGTTTTCTCAGTGCATGCAATGCTTTTACAATACAAATAGTATACATTTCAACTTTACACCAAAGCATTTACTGCAGACCTAATGGAAACACCTTAGGTTAACTTTCCACATGATTATGAGTAGTTTGAAAGTTGTTTCATGGCTGTACACATCAACAGAAAAAAGTTGTTATCTCAGTGAATGCAATGCTTTGGCAATACAAATAGTATACATTTCTATTTTACTACAAAGCACTTACTGCAAACCTAATGGAAACACCTTAGGTTAACTTCCCACATGATTCTGAGATGTCTGAAAGTTGTTACATACCTGTGCACATAAAGACAAAAAAGTTGATTTCACAGTGAATAGAATGCTTTGACATAAAAGTAGTATACATTTCAATTGTACTCAAAAGTCCTGACTGCAAACCTAATGCAAACACATTTGGTTAACTTCTCAGATGAATATGACTAGGTTTAAAGTTGTTTCATGCCTCAGTTCATCAAGACAAAAAAGTTACTTTCTCAGTACTACTATGCTCTGACATTAAGGAAGTACAGATATGAATTTTACACCAAAGTACTTACTGCAAACTAATGGAAACACCTTAGGTTAACTTCCCACATGATTATGAGTAGTTTGAAAGTTGTTTCATGGCTGTACACATCAACACAAAAAAGTTGTTATCTCAGTGCATGCAATGCTCAGACAATACAAATAGAATACATTTCAATTTTACACCAAAGCACTTACTGCAAACCTAATGGAAACAACTTAGATTAACTTCACACATGATTCTGAGATGTCTGAAAGTTGTTTCATACCTGTGCACATCAAGACAAAAAAGTTGTTTTCTCAGTGCATTCAATGCTTTTACAATACAAATAGTATACATTTCAATTTTACACCAAAGCATTTACTGCAGACCTAATGGAAACACCTTAGGTTAACTTTCCACATGATTATGAGTAGTTTGAAAGTTGTTTCATGGCTGTACACATCAACAGAAAAAAGTTGTTATCTCAGTCAATGCAATGCTTAGACAATACAAATAGTATACATTTCAATTTTACTACAAAGCACTTACTGCAAACCTAATGGAAACACCTTAGGTTGACTTCCCACATGATTCTGAGATGTTTGAAAGTTGTTACATACCTGTGCACATAAAGACAAAAAAGTTGATTTCACAGTGAATAGAATGCTTTGACATAAAAGTAGTATACATTTCAATTGTACTCAAAAGTCCTGACTGCAAACCTAATGCAAACACATTTGGTTAACTTCCCAGATGAATATGACTAGGTTTAAAGTTGTTTCATGCCTCAGTTCATCAAGACAAAAAGGTTACTTTCTCAGTACTACTATGCTCTGACATTAAGGAAGTACACATCTGAATTTTACACCAAAATACTTACTGCAAACTAATGGAAACACGTTAGGTTAACTTCCCACATGATTATGAGTAGTTTGAAAGTTGTTTCATGGCTGTACACATCAACACAAAAAAGTTGTTATCTCAGTGCATGCAATGCTTAGACAATACAAATAGTATACATTTCAATTTTACACCAAAGCACTTACTGCAAACCTAATGGAAACAACTTGGATTAACTTCCCACATGATTCTGAGATGTCTGAAAGTTTTTTCATACCTGTGCAAATCAAGACAAAAAAGTTGTTTTCTCAGTGCATGCAATGCTTTTACAATACAAATAGTATACATTTCAATTTTACACCAAAGCATTTACTGCAGACCTAACGGAAACACCTTAGGTTAACTTTCCACATGATTATGAGTAGTTTGAAAGTTGTTTCATGGCTGTACACATAAAGACAAAAAAGTTGATTTCACGGTGAATAGAATGCTTTGACATAAAAGTAGTAAACATTTCAATTTTACAACAAAGTACTTACTGCAAACCTAATGGAAACACTTTAGGTTAACTTTCCACATGATTATGAGTAGTTTGAAAGTTGTTTCATGGCTGCACACATCAACACAAAAAAGTTGTAATCTCAGTGCATGCAATGCTTAGACAATACAAATAGTATACATTTCAATTTTACACCAAAGCACTTACTGCAAACCTAATGGAAACACTTTAGGTTAACTTCCCACATGATTCTGAGATGTCTGAAAGTTGTTTCATACCTGTGCACATAAAGACAAAAAAGTTGATTTCACAGTGAATAGAAAGCTTTGACATAAAAGTAGTATACATTTCATTTGTACTCAAAAGTCCTGACTGCAAACCTAATGCAAACACATTTGGTTAACTTCCCAGATGAATATGACTAGGTTTAAAGTTGTTTCATTCCTCAGTTCATCAAGACAAAAAAGTTACTTTCTCAGTACTACTATGCTCTGACATTAAGGAAGTACACATCTGAATTTTACACCAAAGTGCTTACTGCAAACTAATGGAAACACCTTAGGTTAACTTCCCACATGATTATGAGTAGTTTGAATGTTGTTTCATGGCTGTACACATCAACACAAAAAAGTTGTTATCTCAGTGCATGCAATGCTTAGACAATACAAATAGTATAGATTTCAATTTTACACCAAAGCACTTACTGCAAACCTAATGGAAACACCTTAGGTTAACTTCCCACATGATTCTGAGATGTCTGAAAGTTGTTTCATACTTGTGCACATAAAGACAAAAAAGTTGATTTCACAGTGAATAGAATGCTTTGACATAAAGGTAGTATACATTTCAATTTTAAAACAAAGTACTTACTGCAAACCTAATGGAAACACTTTAGGTTAACTTTCCACATGATTATGAGTAGTTTGAAAGTTGTTTCATGGCTGTACACATCAACACAAAAAAGTTGTTATCTCAGTGCATGCAATGCTTAGACAATACAAATAGTGTACATTTCAATTTTACACCAAAGCACTTACTGCAAACCTAATGGAAACAACTTAGATTAACGTCCCACATGATTCTGAGATGTCTGAAAGTTGTTTCATACCTGTGCACATCAAGACAAAAAAGTTGTTTTCTCAGTGCATGCAATGCTTTTACAATACAAATAGTATACATTTCAACTTTACACCAAAGCATTTACTGCAGACCTAATGGAAACACCTTAGGTTAACTTTCCACATGATTATGAGTAGTTTGAAAGTTGTTTCATGGCTGTACACATCAACACAAAAAAGTTGTAATCTCAGTGAATGCAATGCTTTGACAATACAAATAGTATACATTTCAATTTTACTACAAACCACTTACTGCAAACCTAATGGAAACACCTTAGGTTAACTTCCCACATGATTCTGAGATGTCTGAAAGTTGTTACATACCTGTGCACATAAAGACAAAAAAGTTGATTTCACAGTGAATAGAATGCTTTGACATAAAAGTAGTATACATTTCAATTGTACTCAAAAGTCCTGACTGCAAACCTAATGCAAACACATTTGGTTAACTTCTCAGATGAATATGACTAGGTTTAAAGTTGTTTCATGCCTCAGTTCATCAAGACAAAAAAGTTACTTTCTCAGTACTACTATGCTCTGACATTAAGGAAGTACAGATATGAATTTTACACCAAAGTACTTACTGCAAACTAATGGAAACACCTTAGGTTAACTTCCCACATGATTATGAGTAGTTTGAAAGTTGTTTCATGGCTGTACACATCAACACAAAAAAGTTGTTATCTCAGTGCATGCAATGCTCAGACAATACAAATAGAATACATTTCAATTTTACACCAAAGCACTTACTGCAAACCTAATGGAAACAACTTAGATTAACTTCACACATGATTCTGAGATGTCTGAAAGTTGTTTCATACCTGTGCACATCAAGACAAAAAAGTTGTTTTCTCAGTGCATTCAATGCTTTTACAATACAAATAGTATACATTTCAATTTTACACCAAAGCATTTACTGCAGACCTAATGGAAACACCTTAGGTTAACTTTCCACATGATTATGAGTAGTTTGAAAGTTGTTTCATGGCTGTACACATCAACAGAAAAAAGTTGTTATCTCAGTCAATGCAATGCTTAGACAATACAAATAGTATACATTTCAATTTTACTACAAAGCACTTACTGCAAACCTAATGGAAACACCTTAGGTTGACTTCCCACATGATTCTGAGATGTTTGAAAGTTGTTACATACCTGTGCACATAAAGACAAAAAAGTTGATTTCACAGTGAATAGAATGCTTTGACATAAAAGTAGTATACATTTCAATTGTACTCAAAAGTCCTGACTGCAAACCTAATGCAAACACATTTGGTTAACTTCCCAGATGAATATGACTAGGTTTAAAGTTGTTTCATGCCTCAGTTCATCAAGACAAAAAGGTTACTTTCTCAGTACTACTATGCTCTGACATTAAGGAAGTACACATCTGAATTTTACACCAAAATACTTACTGCAAACTAATGGAAACACCTTAGGTTAACTTCCCACATGATTATGAGTAGTTTGAAAGTTGTTTCATGGCTGTACACATCAACACAAAAAAGTTGTTATCTCAGTGCATGCAATGCTTAGACAATACAAATAGTATACATTTCAATTTTACACCAAAGCATTTACTGCAGACCTAATGGAAACACCTTACGTTAACTTTCCACATGATTATGAGTAGTTTGAAAGTTGTTTCATGGCTGTACACATAAAGACAAAAAAGTTGATTTCACGGTGAATAGAATGCTTTGACATAAAAGTAGTAAACATTTCAATTTTACAACAAAGTACTTACTGCAACCTAATGGAAACACTTTAGGTTAACTTTCCACATGATTATGAGTAGTTTGAAAGTTGTTTCATGGCTGCACACATCAACACAAAAAAGTTGTAATCTCAGTGCATGCAATGCTTAGACAATACAAATAGTATACATTTCAATTTTACACCAAAGCACTTACTGCAAACCTAATGGAAACAACTTAGATTAACTTCCCACATGATTCTGAGATGTCTGACAGTTGTTTCATACCTGTGCAAATCAAGACAAAAAAGTTGTTTTCTCAGTGCATGCAATGCTTTTACAATACAAATAGTATACATTTCAATTTTACACCAAAGCATTTACTGCAGACCTAATGGAAACACCTTAGGTTAACTTTCCACATGATTATGTGTAGTTTGAAAGTTGTTTCATGGCTGTACACATCAACAGAAAAAAGTTGTTATCTCAGTGCATGCAATGCTTAGACAATACAAATAGTGTACATTTCAATTTTACACCAAAGCACTTACTGCAAACCTAATGGAAACAACTTAGATTAACGTCCCACATGATTCTGAGATGTCTGAAAGTTGTTTCATACCTGTGCACATCAAGACAAAAAAGTTGTTTTCTCAGTGCATGCAATGCTTTTACAATACAAATAGTATACATTTCAATTTTACACCAAAGCATTTACTGCAGACCTAATGGAAACACCTTAGGTTAACTTTCCACATGATTATGAGTAGTTTGAAAGTTGTTTCATGGCTGTACACATCAACAGAAAAAAGTTGTTATCTCAGTGAATGCAATGCTTTGGCAATACAAATAGTATACATTTCAATTTTACTACAAAGCACTTACTGCAAACCTAATGGAAACACCTTAGGTTGACTTCCCACATGATTCTGAGATGTTTGAAAGTTGTTACATACCTGTGCACATAAAGACAAAAAAGTTGATTTCACAGTGAATAGAATGCTTTGACATAAAAGTAGTATACATTTCAATTGTACTCAAAAGTCCTGACTGCAAACCTAATGCAAACACATTTGGTTAACTTCCCAGATGAATATGACTAGGTTTAAAGTTGTTTCATGCCTCAGTTCATCAAGACAAAAAGGTTACTTTCTCAGTACTACTATGCTCTGACATTAAGGAAGTACACATCTGAATTTTACACCAAAATACTTACTGCAAACTAATGGAAACACCTTAGGTTAACTTCCCACATGATTATGAGTAGTTTGAAAGTTGTTTCATGGCTGTACACATCAACACAAAAAAGTTGTTATCTCAGTGCATGCAATGCTTAGACAATACAAATAGTATACATTTCAATTTTACACCAAAGCATTTACTGCAGACCTAATGGAAACACCTTACGTTAACTTTCCACATGATTATGAGTAGTTTGAAAGTTGTTTCATGGCTGTACACATAAAGACAAAAAAGTTGATTTCACGGTGAATAGAATGCTTTGACATAAAAGTAGTAAACATTTCAATTTTACAACAAAGTACTTACTGCAACCTAATGGAAACACTTTAGGTTAACTTTCCACATGATTATGAGTAGTTTGAAAGTTGTTTCATGGCTGCACACATCAACACAAAAAAGTTGTAATCTCAGTGCATGCAATGCTTAGACAATACAAATAGTATACATTTCAATTTTACACCAAAGCACTTACTGCAAACCTAATGGAAACAACTTAGATTAACTTCCCACATGATTCTGAGATGTCTGACAGTTGTTTCATACCTGTGCAAATCAAGACAAAAAAGTTGTTTTCTCAGTGCATGCAATGCTTTTACAATACAAATAGTATACATTTCAATTTTACACCAAAGCATTTACTGCAGACCTAATGGAAACACCTTAGGTTAACTTTCCACATGATTATGAGTAGTTTGAAAGTTGTTTCATGGCTGTACACATCAACAGAAAAAAGTTGTTATCTCAGTGAATGCAATGCTTTGACAATACAAATAGTATACATTTCAATTTTACTACAAAGCACTTACTGCAAACCTAATGGAAACACCTTAGGTTAACTTCCCACATGATTCTGAGATGTCTGAAAGTTGTTACATACCTGTGCACATAAAGACAAAAAAGTTGATTTCACAGTGAATAGAATGCTTTGACATAAAAGTAGTATACATTTCAATTGTACTCAAAAGTCCTGACTGCAAACCTAATGCAAACACATTTGGTTAACTTCTCAGATGAATATGACTAGGTTTAAAGTTGTTTCATGCCTCAGTTCATCAAGACAAAAAAGTTACTTTCTCAGTACTACTATGCTCTGACATTAAGGAAGTACAGATATGAATTTTACACCAAAGTACTTACTGCAAACTAATGGAAACACCTTAGGTTAACTTCCCACATGATTATGAGTAGTTTGAAAGTTGTTTCATGGCTGTACACATCAACACAAAAAAGTTGTTATCTCAGTGCATGCAATGCTTAGACAATACAAATAGTATAGATTTCAATTTTACACCAAAGCACTTACTACAAACCTAATGGAAACACCTTAGGTTAACTTCCCACATGATTCTGAGATGTCTGAAAGTTGTTTCATACTTGTGCACATAAAGACAAAAAAGTTGATTTCACAGTGAATAGAATGCTTTGACAGAAAGGTAGTATACATTTCAATTTTACAACAAAGTACTTACTGCAAACCTAATGGAAACACTTTAGGTTAACTTTCCACATGATTATGAGTAGTTTCAAAGTTGTTTCATGGCTGTACACATCAACACAAAAAAGTTGTTATCTCAGTGCATGCAATGCTTAGACAATACAAATAGTGTACATTTCAATTTTACACCAAAGCACTTACTGCAAACCTAATGGAAACAACTTAGATTAACGTCCCACATGATTCTGAGATGTCTGAAAGTTGTTTCATACCTGTGCACATCAAGACAAAAAAGTTGTTTTCTCAGTGCATGCAATGCTTTTACAATACAAATAGTATACATTTCAACTTTACACCAAAGCATTTACTGCAGACCTAATGGAAACACCTTAGGTTAACTTTCCACATGATTATGAGTAGTTTGAAAGTTGTTTCATGGCTGTACACATCAACAGAAAAAAGTTGTTATCTCAGTCAATGCAATGCTTAGACAATACAAATAGTATACATTTCAATTTTACTACAAAGCACTTACTGCAAACCTAATGGAAACACCTTAGGTTAACTTCCCACATGATTCTGAGATGTCTGAAAGTTGTTACATACCTGTGCACATAAAGACAAAAAAGTTGATTTCACAGTGAATAGAATGCTTTGACATAAAAGTAGTATACATTTCAATTGTACTCAAAAGTCCTGACTGCAAACCTAATGCAAACACATTTGGTTAACTTCCCAGATGAATATGACTAGGTTTAAAGTTGTTTCATGCCTCAGTTCATCAAGACAAAAAAGTTACTTTCTCAGTACTACTATGCTCTGACATTAAGGAAGTACACATATGAATTTTACACCAAAGTACTTACTGCAAACTAATGGAAACACCTTAGGCTAACTTCCCACATGATTATGAGTAGTTTGAAGGTTGTTTCATGGCTGTACACATCAACACAAAAAAGTTGTTATCTCAGTGCATGCAATGCTCAGACAATACAAATAGAATACATTTCAATTTTACACCAAAGCACTTACTGCAAACCTAATGGTAACAACTTAGATTAACTTCCCACATGATTCTGAGATGTCTGAAAGTTGTTTCATACCTGTGCACATCAAGACAAAAAAGTTGTTTTCTCAGTGCATGCAATGCTTTTACAATACAAATAGTATACATTTCAATTTTACACCAAAGCATTTACTGCAGACCTAATGGAAACACCTTAGGTTAACTTTCCACATGATTATGAGTAGTTTGAAAGTTGTTTCATGGCTGTACACATCAACAGAAAAAAGTTGTTATCTCAGTCAATGCAATGCTTAGACAATACAAATAGTATACATTTCAATTTTACTACAAAGCACTTACTGCAAACCTAATGGAAACACCTTAGGTTGACTTCCCACATGATTCTGAGATGTTTGAAAGTTGTTACATACCTGTGCACATAAAGACAAAAAAGTTGATTTCACAGTGAATAGAATGCTTTGACATAAAAGTAGTATACATTTCAATTGTACTCAAAAGTCCTGACTGCAAACCTAATGCAAACACATTTGGTTAACTTCCCAGATGAATATGACTAGGTTTAAAGTTGTTTCATGCCTCAGTTCATCAAGACAAAAAGGTTACTTTCTCAGTACTACTATGCTCTGACATTAAGGAAGTACACATCTGAATTTTACACCAAAATACTTACTGCAAACTAATGGAAACACCTTAGGTTAACTTCCCACATGATTATGAGTAGTTTGAAAGTTGTTTCATGGCTGTACACATCAACACAAAAAAGTTGTTATCTCAGTGCATGCAATGCTTAGACAATACAAATAGTATACATTTCAATTTTACACCAAAGCACTTACTGCAAACCTAATGGAAACAACTTAGATTAACTTCCCACATGATTCTGAGATGTCTGAAAGTTTTTTCATACCTGTGCAAATCAAGACAAAAAAGTTGTTTTCTCAGTGCATGCAATGCTTTTACAATACAAATAGTATACATTTCAATTTTACACCAAAGCATTTACTGCAGACCTAACGGAAACACCTTAGGTTAACTTTCCACATGATTATGAGTAGTTTGAAAGTTGTTTCATGGCTGTACACATAAAGACAAAAAAGTTGATTTCACGGTGAATAGAATGCTTTGACATAAAAGTAGTAAACATTTCAATTTTACAACAAAGTACTTACTGCAAACCTAATGGAAACACTTTAGGTTAACTTTCCACATGATTATGAGTAGTTTGAAAGTTGTTTCATGGCTGCACACATCAACACAAAAAAGTTGTAATCTCAGTGCATGCAATGCTTAGACAATACAAATAGTATACATTTCAATTTTACACCAAAGCACTTACTGCAAACCTAATGGAAACACTTTAGGTTAACTTCCCACATGATTCTGAGATGTCTGAAAGTTGTTTCATACCTGTGCACATAAAGACAAAAAAGTTGATTTCACAGTGAATAGAAAGCTTTGACATAAAAGTAGTATACATTTCATTTGTACTCAAAAGTCCTGACTGCAAACCTAATGCAAACACATTTGGTTAACTTCCCAGATGAATATGACTAGGTTTAAAGTTGTTTCATTCCTCAGTTCATCAAGACAAAAAAGTTACTTTCTCAGTACTACTATGCTCTGACATTAAGGAAGTACACATCTGAATTTTACACCAAAGTGCTTACTGCAAACTAATGGAAACACCTTAGGTTAACTTCCCACATGATTATGAGTAGTTTGAATGTTGTTTCATGGCTGTACACATCAACACAAAAAAGTTGTTATCTCAGTGCATGCAATGCTTAGACAATACAAATAGTATAGATTTCAATTTTACACCAAAGCACTTACTGCAAACCTAATGGAAACACCTTAGGTTAACTTCCCACATGATTCTGAGATGTCTGAAAGTTGTTTCATACTTGTGCACATAAAGACAAAAAAGTTGATTTCACAGTGAATAGAATGCTTTGACATAAAGGTAGTATACATTTCAATTTTAAAACAAAGTACTTACTGCAAACCTAATGGAAACACTTTAGGTTAACTTTCCACATGATTATGAGTAGTTTGAAAGTTGTTTCATGGCTGTACACATCAACACAAAAAAGTTGTTATCTCAGTGCATGCAATGCTTAGACAATACAAATAGTGTACATTTCAATTTTACACCAAAGCACTTACTGCAAACCTAATGGAAACAACTTAGATTAACGTCCCACATGATTCTGAGATGTCTGAAAGTTGTTTCATACCTGTGCACATCAAGACAAAAAAGTTGTTTTCTCAGTGCATGCAATGCTTTTACAATACAAATAGTATACATTTCAACTTTACACCAAAGCATTTACTGCAGACCTAATGGAAACACCTTAGGTTAACTTTCCACATGATTATGAGTAGTTTGAAAGTTGTTTCATGGCTGTACACATCAACACAAAAAAGTTGTAATCTCAGTGCATGCAATGCTTAGACAATACAAATAGTATACATTTCAATTTTACACCAAAGCACTTACTGCAAACCTAATGGAAACACTTTAGGTTAACTTCCCACATGATTCTGAGATGTCTGAAAGTTGTTTCATACCTGTGCACATAAAGACAAAAAAGTTGATTTCACAGTGAATAGAAAGCTTTGACATAAAAGTAGTATACATTTCATTTGTACTCAAAAGTCCTGACTGCAAACCTAATGCAAACACATTTGGTTAACTTCCCAGATGAATATGACTAGGTTTAAAGTTGTTTCATGCCTCAGTTCATCAAGACAAAAAAGTTACTTTCTCAGTACTACTATGCTCTGACATTAAGGAAGTACAGATATGAATTTTACACCAAAGTACTTACTGCAATCTAATGGAAACACCTTAGGTTAACTTCCCACATGATTATGAGTAGTTTGAAAGTTGTTTCATGGCTGTACACATCAACACAAAAAAGTTGTTATCTCAGTGCATGCAATGCTCAGACAATACAAATAGAATACATTTCAATTTTACACCAAAGCACTTACTGCAAACCTAATGGAAACAACTTAGATTAACTTCACACATGATTCTGAGATGTCTGAACGTTGTTTCATACCTGTGCACATCAAGACAAAAAAGTTGTTTTCTCAGTGCATTCAATGCTTTTACAATACAAATAGTATACATTTCAATTTTACACCAAAGCATTTACTGCAGACCTAATGGAAACACCTTAGGTTAACTTTCCACATGATTATGAGTAGTTTGAAAGTTGTTTCATGGCTGTACACATCAACAGAAAAAAGTTGTTATCTCAGTCAATGCAATGCTTAGACAATACAAATAGTATACATTTCAATTTTACTACAAAGCACTTACTGCAAACCTAATGGAAACACCTTAGGTTGACTTCCCACATGATTCTGAGATGTTTGAAAGTTGTTACATACCTGTGCACATAAAGACAAAAAAGTTGATTTCACAGTGAATAGAATGCTTTGACATAAAAGTAGTATACATTTCAATTGTACTCAAAAGTCCTGACTGCAAACCTAATGCAAACACATTTGGCTAACTTCCCAGATGAATATGACTAGGTTTAAAGTTGTTTCATGCCTCAGTTCATCAAGACAAAAAGGTTACTTTCTCAGTACTACTATGCTCTGACATTAAGGAAGTACACATCTGAATTTTACACCAAAATACTTACTGCAAACTAATGGAAACACCTTAGGTTAACTTCCCACATGATTATGAGTAGTTTGAAAGTTGTTTCATGGCTGTACACATCAACACAAAAAAGTTGTTATCTCAGTGCATGCAATGCTTAGACAATACAAATAGTATACATTTCAATTTTACACCAAAGCACTTACTGCAAACCTAATGGAAACAACTTAGATTAACTTCCCACATGATTCTGAGATGTCTGAAAGTTTTTTCATACCTGTGCAAATCAAGACAAAAAAGTTGTTTTCTCAGTGCATGCAATGCTTTTACAATACAAATAGTATACATTTCAATTTTACACCAAAGCATTTACTGCAGACCTAACGGAAACACCTTAGGTTAACTTTCCACATGATTATGAGTAGTTTGAAAGTTGTTTCATGGCTGTACACATAAAGACAAAAAAGTTGATTTCACGGTGAATAGAATGCTTTGACATAAAAGTAGTAAACATTTCAATTTTACAACAAAGTACTTACTGCAAACATAATGGAAACACTTTAGGTTAACTTTCCACATGATTATGAGTAGTTTGAAAGTTGTTTCATGGCTGCACACATCAACACAAAAAAGTTGTAATCTCAGTGCATGCAATGCTTAGACAATACAAATAGTATACATTTCAATTTTACACCAAAGCACTTACTGCAAACCTAATGGAAACACTTTAGGTTAACTTCCCACATGATTCTGAGATGTCTGAAAGTTGTTTCATACCTGTGCACATAAAGACAAAAAAGTTGATTTCACAGTGAATAGAAAGCTTTGACATAAAAGTAGTATACATTTCATTTGTACTCAAAAGTCCTGACTGCAAACCTAATGCAAACACATTTGGTTAACTTCCCAGATGAATATGACTAGGTTTAAAGTTGTTTCATTCCTCAGTTCATCAAGACAAAAAAGTTACTTTCTCAGTACTACTATGCTCTGACATTAAGGAAGTACACATCTGAATTTTACACCAAAGTGCTTACTGCAAACTAATGGAAACACCTTAGGTTAACTTCCCACATGATTATGAGTAGTTTGAATGTTGTTTCATGGCTGTACACATCAACACAAAAAAGTTGTTATCTCAGTGCATGCAATGCTTAGACAATACAAATAGTATAGATTTCAATTTTACACCAAAGCACTTACTGCAAACCTAATGGAAACACCTTAGGTTAACTTCCCACATGATTCTGAGATGTCTGAAAGTTGTTTCATACTTGTGCACATAAAGACAAAAAAGTTGATTTCACAGTGAATAGAATGCTTTGACATAAAGGTAGTATACATTTCAATTTTAAAACAAAGTACTTACTGCAAACCTAATGGAAACACTTTAGGTTAACTTTCCACATGATTATGAGTAGTTTGAAAGTTGTTTCATGGCTGTACACATCAACACAAAAAAGTTGTTATCTCAGTGCATGCAATGCTTAGACAATACAAATAGTGTACATTTCAATTTTACACCAAAGCACTTACTGCAAACCTAATGGAAACAACTTAGATTAACGTCCCACATGATTCTGAGATGTCTGAAAGTTGTTTCATACCTGTGCACATCAAGACAAAAAAGTTGTTTTCTCAGTGCATGCAATGCTTTTACAATACAAATAGTATACATTTCAACTTTACACCAAAGCATTTACTGCAGACCTAATGGAAACACCTTAGGTTAACTTTCCACATGATTATGAGTAGTTTGAAAGTTGTTTCATGGCTGTACACATCAACACAAAAAAGTTGTAATCTCAGTGCATGCAATGCTTAGACAATACAAATAGTATACATTTCAATTTTACACCAAAGCACTTACTGCAAACCTAATGGAAACACTTTAGGTTAACTTCCCACATGATTCTGAGATGTCTGAAAGTTGTTTCATACCTGTGCACATAAAGACAAAAAAGTTGATTTCACAGTGAATAGAAAGCTTTGACATAAAAGTAGTATACATTTCATTTGTACTCAAAAGTCCTGACTGCAAACCTAATGCAAACACATTTGGTTAACTTCCCAGATGAATATGACTAGGTTTAAAGTTGTTTCATTCCTCAGTTCATCAAGACAAAAAAGTTACTTTCTCAGTACTACTATGCTCTGACATTAAGGAAGTACACATCTGAATTTTACACCAAAGTGCTTACTGCAAACTAATGGAAACACCTTAGGTTAACTTCCCACATGATTATGAGTAGTTTGAATGTTGTTTCATGGCTGTACACATCAACACAAAAAAGTTGTTATCTCAGTGCATGCAATGCTTAGACAATACAAATAGTATAGATTTCAATTTTACACCAAAGCACTTACTGCAAACCTAATGGAAACACCTTAGGTAACTTCCCACATGATTCTGAGATGTCTGAAAGTTGTTTCATACTTGTGCACATAAAGACAAAAAAGTTGATTTCACAGTGAATAGAATGATTTGACATAAAGGTAGTATACATTTCAATTTTACAACAAAATACTTACTGCAAACCTAATGGAAACACTTTAGGTTAACTTTCCACATGATTATGAGTAGTTTCAAAGTTGTTTCATGGCTGTACACATCAACACAAAAAAGTTGTTATCTCAGTGCATGCAATGCTTAGACAATACAAATAGTGTACATTTCAATTTTACACCAAAGCACTTACTGCAAACCTAATGGAAACAACTTAGATTAACGTCCGACATGATTCTGAGATGTCTGAAAGTTGTTTCATACCTGTGCACATCAAGACAAAAAAGTTGTTTTCTCAGTGCATGCAATGCTTTTACAATACAAATAGTATACATTTCAACTTTACACCAAAGCATTTACTGCAGACCTAATGGAAACACCTTAGGTTAACTTTCCACATGATTATGAGTAGTTTGAAAGTTGTTTCATGGCTGTACACATCAACAGAAAAAAGTTGTTATCTCAGTGAATGCAATGCTTTGACAATACAAATAGTATACATTTCAATTTTACTACAAAGCACTTACTGCAAACCTAATGGAAACACCTTAGGTTAACTTCCCACATGATTCTGAGATGTCTGAAAGTTGTTACATACCTGTGCACATAAAGACAAAAAAGTTGATTTCACAGTGAATAGAATGCTTTGACATAAAAGTAGTATACATTTCAATTGTACTCAAAAGTCCTGACTGCAAACCTAATGCAAACACATTTGGTTAACTTCTCAGATGAATATGACTAGGTTTAAAGTTGTTTCATGCCTCAGTTCATCAAGACAAAAAAGTTACTTTCTCAGTACTACTATGCTCTGACATTAAGGAAGTACAGATATGAATTTTACACCAAAGTACTTACTGCAAACTAATGGAAACACCTTAGGTTAACTTCCCACATGATTATGAGTAGTTTGAAAGTTGTTTCATGGCTGTACACATCAACACAAAAAAGTTGTTATCTCAGTGCATGCAATGCTCAGACAATACAAATAGAATACATTTCAATTTTACACCAAAGCACTTACTGCAAACCTAATGGAAACAACTTAGATTAACTTCACACATGATTCTGAGATGTCTGAAAGTTGTTTCATACCTGTGCACATCAAGACAAAAAAGTTGTTTTCTCAGTGCATTCAATGCTTTTACAATACAAATAGTATACATTTCAATTTTACACCAAAGCATTTACTGCAGACCTAATGGTAACACCTTAGGTTAACTTTCCACATGATTATGAGTAGTTTGAAAGTTGTTTCATGGCTGTACACATCAACAGAAAAAAGTTGTTATCTCAGTCAATGCAATGCTTAGACAATACAAATAGTATACATTTCAATTTTACTACAAAGCACTTACTGCAAACCTAATGGAAACACCTTAGGTTGACTTCCCACATGATTCTGAGATGTTTGAAAGTTGTTACATACCTGTGCACATAAAGACAAAAAAGTTGATTTCACAGTGAATAGAATGCTTTGACATAAAGGTAGTATACATTTCAATTTTACAACAAAATACTTACTGCAAACCTAATGGAAACACTTTAGGTTAACTTTCCACATGATTATGAGTAGTTTCAAAGTTGTTTCATGGCTGTACACATCAACACAAAAAAGTTGTTATCTCAGTGCATGCAATGCTTAGACAATACAAATAGTGTACATTTCAATTTTACACCAAAGCACTTACTGCAAACCTAATGGAAACAACTTAGATTAACGTCCGACATGATTCTGAGATGTCTGAAAGTTGTTTCATACCTGTGCACATCAAGACAAAAAAGTTGTTTTCTCAGTGCATGCAATGCTTTTACAATACAAATAGTATACATTTCAACTTTACACCAAAGCATTTACTGCAGACCTAATGGAAACACCTTAGGTTAACTTTCCACATGATTATGAGTAGTTTGAAAGTTGTTTCATGGCTGTACACATCAACAGAAAAAAGTTGTTATCTCAGTGAATGCAATGCTTTGACAATACAAATAGTATACATTTCAATTTTACTACAAAGCACTTACTGCAAACCTAATGGAAACACCTTAGGTTAACTTCCCACATGATTCTGAGATGTCTGAAAGTTGTTACATACCTGTGCACATAAAGACAAAAAAGTTGATTTCACAGTGAATAGAATGCTTTGACATAAAAGTAGTATACATTTCAATTGTACTCAAAAGTCCTGACTGCAAACCTAATGCAAACACATTTGGTTAACTTCTCAGATGAATATGACTAGGTTTAAAGTTGTTTCATGCCTCAGTTCATCAAGACAAAAAAGTTACTTTCTCAGTACTACTATGCTCTGACATTAAGGAAGTACAGATATGAATTTTACACCAAAGTACTTACTGCAAACTAATGGAAACACCTTAGGTTAACTTCCCACATGATTATGAGTAGTTTGAAAGTTGTTTCATGGCTGTACACATCAACACAAAAAAGTTGTTATCTCAGTGCATGCAATGCTCAGACAATACAAATAGAATACATTTCAATTTTACACCAAAGCACTTACTGCAAACCTAATGGAAACAACTTAGATTAACTTCACACATGATTCTGAGATGTCTGAAAGTTGTTTCATACCTGTGCACATCAAGACAAAAAAGTTGTTTTCTCAGTGCATTCAATGCTTTTACAATACAAATAGTATACATTTCAATTTTACACCAAAGCATTTACTGCAGACCTAATGGTAACACCTTAGGTTAACTTTCCACATGATTATGAGTAGTTTGAAAGTTGTTTCATGGCTGTACACATCAACAGAAAAAAGTTGTTATCTCAGTCAATGCAATGCTTAGACAATACAAATAGTATACATTTCAATTTTACTACAAAGCACTTACTGCAAACCTAATGGAAACACCTTAGGTTGACTTCCCACATGATTCTGAGATGTTTGAAAGTTGTTACATACCTGTGCACATAAAGACAAAAAAGTTGATTTCACAGTGAATAGAATGCTTTGACATAAAAGTAGTATACATTTCAATTGTACTCAAAAGTCCTGACTGCAAACCTAATGCAAACACATTTGGTTAACTTCCCAGATGAATATGACTAGGTTTAAAGTTGTTTCATGCCTCAGTTCATCAAGACAAAAAGGTTACTTTCTCAGTACTACTATGCTCTGACATTAAGGAAGTACACATCTGAATTTTACACCAAAATACTTACTGCAAACTAATGGAAACACCTTAGGTTAACTTCCCACATGATTATGAGTAGTTTGAAAGTTGTTTCATGGCTGTACACATCAACACAAAAAAGTTGTTATCTCAGTGCATGCAATGCTTAGACAATACAAATAGTATACATTTCAATTTTACACCAAAGCATTTACTGCAGACCTAATGGAAACACCTTACGTTAACTTTCCACATGATTATGAGTAGTTTGAAAGTTGTTTCATGGCTGTACACATAAAGACAAAAAAGTTGATTTCACGGTGAATAGAATGCTTTGACATAAAAGTAGTAAACATTTCAATTTTACAACAAAGTACTTACTGCAACCTAATGGAAACACTTTAGGTTAACTTTCCACATGATTATGAGTAGTTTGAAAGTTGTTTCATGGCTGCACACATCAACACAAAAAAGTTGTAATCTCAGTGCATGCAATGCTTAGACAATACAAATAGTATACATTTCAATTTTACACCAAAGCACTTACTGCAAACCTAATGGAAACAACTTAGATTAACTTCCCACATGATTCTGAGATGTCTGACAGTTGTTTCATACCTGTGCAAATCAAGACAAAAAAGTTGTTTTCTCAGTGCATGCAATGCTTTTACAATACAAATAGTATACATTTCAATTTTACACCAAAGCATTTACTGCAGACCTAATGGAAACACCTTAGGTTAACTTTCCACATGATTATGAGTAGTTTGAAAGTTGTTTCATGGCTGTACACATCAACAGAAAAAAGTTGTTATCTCAGTGAATGCAATGCTTTGACAATACAAATAGTATACATTTCAATTTTACTACAAAGCACTTACTGCAAACCTAATGGAAACACCTTAGGTTAACTTCCCACATGATTCTGAGATGTCTGAAAGTTGTTACATACCTGTGCACATAAAGACAAAAAAGTTGATTTCACAGTGAATAGAATGCTTTGACATAAAAGTAGTATACATTTCAATTGTACTCAAAAGTCCTGACTGCAAACCTAATGCAAACACATTTGGTTAACTTCTCAGATGAATATGACTAGGTTTAAAGTTGTTTCATGCCTCAGTTCATCAAGACAAAAAAGTTACTTTCTCAGTACTACTATGCTCTGACATTAAGGAAGTACAGATATGAATTTTACACCAAAGTACTTACTGCAAACTAATGGAAACACCTTAGGTTAACTTCCCACATGATTATGAGTAGTTTGAAAGTTGTTTCATGGCTGTACACATCAACACAAAAAAGTTGTTATCTCAGTGCATGCAATGCTCAGACAATACAAATAGAATACATTTCAATTTTACACCAAAGCACTTACTGCAAACCTAATGGAAACAACTTAGATTAACTTCACACATGATTCTGAGATGTCTGAAAGTTGTTTCATACCTGTGCACATCAAGACAAAAAAGTTGTTTTCTCAGTGCATTCAATGCTTTTACAATACAAATAGTATACATTTCAATTTTACACCAAAGCATTTACTGCAGACCTAATGGAAACACCTTAGGTTAACTTTCCACATGATTATGAGTAGTTTGAAAGTTGTTTCATGGCTGTACACATCAACAGAAAAAAGTTGTTATCTCAGTCAATGCAATGCTTAGACAATACAAATAGTATACATTTCAATTTTACTACAAAGCACTTACTGCAAACCTAATGGAAACACCTTAGGTTGACTTCCCACATGATTCTGAGATGTTTGAAAGTTGTTACATACCTGTGCACATAAAGACAAAAAAGTTGATTTCACAGTGAATAGAATGCTTTGACATAAAAGTAGTATACATTTCAATTGTACTCAAAAGTCCTGACTGCAAACCTAATGCAAACACATTTGGTTAACTTCCCAGATGAATATGACTAGGTTTAAAGTTGTTTCATGCCTCAGTTCATCAAGACAAAAAGGTTACTTTCTCAGTACTACTATGCTCTGACATTAAGGTAGTACACATCTGAATTTTACACCAAAATACTTACTGCAAACTAATGGAAACACCTTAGGTTAACTTCCCACATGATTATGAGTAGTTTGAAAGTTGTTTCATGGCTGTGCACATCAACACAAAAAAGTTGTTATCTCAGTGCATGCAATGCTTAGACAATACAAATAGTATACATTTCAATTTTACACCAAAGCACTTACTGCAAACCTAATGGAAACAACTTAGATTAACTTCCCACATGATTCTGAGATGTCTGAAAGTTTTTTCATACCTGTGCAAATCAAGACAAAAAAGTTGTTTTCTCAGTGCATGCAATGCTTTTACAATACAAATAGTATTCATTTCAATTTTACACCAAAGCATTTACTGCAGACCTAACGGAAACACCTTAGGTTAACTTTCCACATGATTATGAGTAGTTTGAAAGTTGTTTCATGGCTGTACACATAAAGACAAAAAAGTTGATTTCACGGTGAATAGAATGCTTTGACATAAAAGTAGTAAACATTTCAATTTTACAACAAAGTACTTACTGCAAACCTAATGGAAACACCTTAGGTTAACTTTCCACATGATTATGAGTAGTTTGAAAGTTGTTTCATGGCTGCACACATCAACACAAAAAAGTTGTAATCTCAGTGCATGCAATGCTTAGACAATACAAATAGTATACATTTCAATTTTACACCAAAGCACTTACTGCAAACCTAATGGAAACACTTTAGGTTAACTTCCCACATGATTCTGAGATGTCTGAAAGTTGTTTCATACCTGTGCACATAAAGACAAAAAAGTTGATTTCACAGTGAATAGAAAGCTTTGACATAAAAGTAGTATACATTTCATTTGTACTCAAAAGTCCTGACTGCAAACCTAATGCAAACACATTTGGTTAACTTCCCAGATGAATATGACTAGGTTTAAAGTTGTTTCATTCCTCAGTTCATCAAGACAAAAAAGTTACTTTCTCAGTACTACTATGCTCTGACATTAAGGAAGTACACATCTGAATTTTACACCAAAGTGCTTACTGCAAACTAATGGAAACACCTTAGGTTAACTTCCCACATGATTATGAGTAGTTTGAATGTTGTTTCATGGCTGTACACATCAACACAAAAAAGTTGTTATCTCAGTGCATGCAATGCTTAGACAATACAAATAGTATAGATTTCAATTTTACACCAAAGCACTTACTGCAAACCTAATGGAAACACCTTAGGTTAACTTCCCACATGATTCTGAGATGTCTGAAAGTTGTTTCATACTTGTGCACATAAAGACAAAAAAGTTGATTTCACAGTGAATAGAATGCTTTGACATAAAGGTAGTATACATTTCAATTTTAAAACAAAGTACTTACTGCAAACCTAATGGAAACACTTTAGGTTAACTTTCCACATGATTATGAGTAGTTTGAAAGTTGTTTCATGGCTGTACACATCAACACAAAAAAGTTGTTATCTCAGTGCATGCAATGCTTAGACAATACAAATAGTGTACATTTCAATTTTACACCAAAGCACTTACTGCAAACCTAATGGAAACAACTTAGATTAACGTCCCACATGATTCTGAGATGTCTGAAAGTTGTTTCATACCTGTGCACATCAAGACAAAAAAGTTGTTTTCTCAGTGCATGCAATGCTTTTACAATACAAATAGTATACATTTCAACTTTACACCAAAGCATTTACTGCAGACCTAATGGAAACACCTTAGGTTAACTTTCCACATGATTATGAGTAGTTTGAAAGCTGTTTCATGGCTGTACACATCAACACAAAAAAGTTGTAATCTCAGTGCATGCAATGCTTAGACAATACAAATAGTATACATTTCAATTTTACACCAAAGCACTTACTGCAAACCTAATGGAAACACTTTAGGTTAACTTCCCACATGATTCTGAGATGTCTGAAAGTTGTTTCATACCTGTGCACATAAAGACAAAAAAGTTGATTTCACAGTGAATAGAAAGCTTTGACATAAAAGTAGTATACATTTCATTTGTACTCAAAAGTCCTGACTGCAAACCTAATGCAAACACATTTGGTTAACTTCCCAGATGAATATGACTAGGTTTAAAGTTGTTTCATTCCTCAGTTCATCAAGACAAAAAAGTTACTTTCTCAGTACTACTATGCTCTGACATTAAGGAAGTACACATCTGAATTTTACACCAAAGTGCTTACTGCAAACTAATGGAAACACCTTAGGTTAACTTCCCACATGATTATGAGTAGTTTGAATGTTGTTTCATGGCTGTACACATCAACACAAAAAAGTTGTTATCTCAGTGCATGCAATGCTTAGACAATACAAATAGTATAGATTTCAATTTTACACCAAAGCACTTACTGCAAACCTAATGGAAACACCTTAGGTAACTTCCCACATGATTCTGAGATGTCTGAAAGTTGTTTCATACTTGTGCACATAAAGACAAAAAAGTTGATTTCACAGTGAATAGAATGATTTGACATAAAGGTAGTATACATTTCAATTTTACAACAAAATACTTACTGCAAACCTAATGGAAACACTTTAGGTTAACTTTCCACATGATTATGAGTAGTTTCAAAGTTGTTTCATGGCTGTACACATCAACACAAAAAAGTTGTTATCTCAGTGCATGCAATGCTTAGACAATACAAATAGTGTACATTTCAATTTTACACCAAAGCACTTACTGCAAACCTAATGGAAACAACTTAGATTAACGTCCCACATGATTCTGAGATGTCTGAAAGTTGTTTCATACCTGTGCACATCAAGACAAAAAAGTTGTTTTCTCAGTGCATGCAATGCTTTTACAATACAAATAGTATACATTTCAACTTTACACCAAAGCATTTACTGCAGACCTAATGGAAACACCTTAGGTTAACTTTCCACATGATTATGAGTAGTTTGAAAGTTGTTTCATGGCTGTACACATCAACAGAAAAAAGTTGTTATCTCAGTGAATGCAATGCTTTGACAATACAAATAGTATACATTTCAATTTTACTACAAAGCACTTACTGCAAACCTAATGGAAACACCTTAGGTTAACTTCCCACATGATTCTGAGATGTCTGAAAGTTGTTACATACCTGTGCACATAAAGACAAAAAAGTTGATTTCACAGTGAATAGAATGCTTTGACATAAAAGTAGTATACATTTCAATTGTACTCAAAAGTCCTGACTGCAAACCTAATGCAAACACATTTGGTTAACTTCCCAGATGAATATGACTAGGTTTAAAGTTGTTTCATGCCTCAGTTCATCAAGACAAAAAGGTTACTTTCTCAGTACTACTATGCTCTGACATTAAGGTAGTACACATCTGAATTTTACACCAAAATACTTACTGCAAACTAATGGAAACACCTTAGGTTAACTTCCCACATGATTATGAGTAGTTTGAAAGTTGTTTCATGGCTGTGCACATCAACACAAAAAAGTTGTTATCTCAGTGCATGCAATGCTTAGACAATACAAATAGTATACATTTCAATTTTACACCAAAGCACTTACTGCAAACCTAATGGAAACAACTTAGATTAACTTCCCACATGATTCTGAGATGTCTGAAAGTTTTTTCATACCTGTGCAAATCAAGACAAAAAAGTTGTTTTCTCAGTGCATGCAATGCTTTTACAATACAAATAGTATACATTTCAATTTTACACCAAAGCATTTACTGCAGACCTAACGGAAACACCTTAGGTTAACTTTCCACATGATTATGAGTAGTTTGAAAGTTGTTTCATGGCTGTACACATAAAGACAAAAAAGTTGATTTCACGGTGAATAGAATGCTTTGACATAAAAGTAGTAAACATTTCAATTTTACAACAAAGTACTTACTGCAAACCTAATGGAAACACTTTAGGTTAACTTTCCACATGATTATGAGTAGTTTGAAAGTTGTTTCATGGCTGCACACATCAACACAAAAAAGTTGTAATCTCAGTGCATGCAATGCTTAGACAATACAAATAGTATACATTTCAATTTTACACCAAAGCACTTACTGCAAACCTAATGGAAACACTTTAGGTTAACTTCCCACATGATTCTGAGATGTCTGAAAGTTGTTTCATACCTGTGCACATAAAGACAAAAAAGTTGATTTCACAGTGAATAGAAAGCTTTGACATAAAAGTAGTATACATTTCATTTGTACTCAAAAGTCCTGACTGCAAACCTAATGCAAACACATTTGGTTAACTTCCCAGATGAATATGACTAGGTTTAAAGTTGTTTCATTCCTCAGTTCATCAAGACAAAAAAGTTACTTTCTCAGTACTACTATGCTCTGACATTAAGGAAGTACACATCTGAATTTTACACCAAAGTGCTTACTGCAAACTAATGGAAACACCTTAGGTTAACTTCCCACATGATTATGAGTAGTTTGAATGTTGTTTCATGGCTGTACACATCAACACAAAAAAGTTGTTATCTCAGTGCATGCAATGCTTAGACAATACAAATAGTATAGATTTCAATTTTACACCAAAGCACTTACTGCAAACCTAATGGAAACACCTTAGGTTAACTTCCCACATGATTCTGAGATGTCTGAAAGTTGTTTCATACTTGTGCACATAAAGACAAAAAAGTTGATTTCACAGTGAATAGAATGCTTTGACATAAAGGTAGTATACATTTCAATTTTAAAACAAAGTACTTACTGCAAACCTAATGGAAACACTTTAGGTTAACTTTCCACATGATTATGAGTAGTTTGAAAGTTGTTTCATGGCTGTACACATCAACACAAAAAAGTTGTTATCTCAGTGCATGCAATGCTTAGACAATACAAATAGTGTACATTTCAATTTTACACCAAAGCACTTACTGCAAACCTAATGGAAACAACTTAGATTAACGTCCCACATGATTCTGAGATGTCTGAAAGTTGTTTCATACCTGTGCACATCAAGACAAAAAAGTTGTTTTCTCAGTGCATGCAATGCTTTTACAATACAAATAGTATACATTTCAACTTTACACCAAAGCATTTACTGCAGACCTAATGGAAACACCTTAGGTTAACTTTCCACATGATTATGAGTAGTTTGAAAGTTGTTTCATGGCTGTACACATCAACACAAAAAAGTTGTAATCTCAGTGCATGCAATGCTTAGACAATACAAATAGTATACATTTCAATTTTACACCAAAGCACTTACTGCAAACCTAATGGAAACACTTTAGGTTAACTTCCCACATGATTCTGAGATGTCTGAAAGTTGTTTCATACCTGTGCACATAAAGACAAAAAAGTTGATTTCACAGTGAATAGAAAGCTTTGACATAAAAGTAGTATACATTTCATTTGTACTCAAAAGTCCTGACTGCAAACCTAATGCAAACACATTTGGTTAACTTCCCAGATGAATATGACTAGGTTTAAAGTTGTTTCATTCCTCAGTTCATCAAGACAAAAAAGTTACTTTCTCAGTACTACTATGCTCTGACATTAAGGAAGTACACATCTGAATTTTACACCAAAGTGCTTACTGCAAACTAATGGAAACACCTTAGGTTAACTTCCCACATGATTATGAGTAGTTTGAATGTTGTTTCATGGCTGTACACATCAACACAAAAAAGTTGTTATCTCAGTGCATGCAATGCTTAGACAATACAAATAGTATAGATTTCAATTTTACACCAAAGCACTTACTGCAAACCTAATGGAAACACCTTAGGTAACTTCCCACATGATTCTGAGATGTCTGAAAGTTGTTTCATACTTGTGCACATAAAGACAAAAAAGTTGATTTCACAGTGAATAGAATGATTTGACATAAAGGTAGTATACATTTCAATTTTACAACAAAATACTTACTGCAAACCTAATGGAAACACTTCAGGTTAACTTTCCACATGATTATGAGTAGTTTCAAAGTTGTTTCATGGCTGTACACATCAACACAAAAAAGTTGTTATCTCAGTGCATGCAATGCTTAGACAATACAAATAGTGTACATTTCAATTTTACACCAAAGCACTTACTGCAAACCTAATGGAAACAACTTAGATTAACGTCCCACATGATTCTGAGATGTCTGAAAGTTGTTTCATACCTGTGCACATCAAGACAAAAAAGTTGTTTTCTCAGTGCATGCAATGCTTTTACAATACAAATAGTATACATTTCAACTTTACACCAAAGCATTTACTGCAGACCTAATGGAAACACCTTAGGTTAACTTTCCACATGATTATGAGTAGTTTGAAAGTTGTTTCATGGCTGTACACATCAACAGAAAAAAGTTGTTATCTCAGTGAATGCAATGCTTTGACAATACAAATAGTATACATTTCAATTTTACTACAAAGCACTTACTGCAAACCTAATGGAAACACCTTAGGTTAACTTCCCACATGATTCTGAGATGTCTGAAAGTTGTTACATACCTGTGCACATAAAGACAAAAAAGTTGATTTCACAGTGAATAGAATACTTTGACATAGAATGCTTTGACATAAAAGTAGTATACATTTCAATTGTACTCAAAAGTCCTGACTGCAAACCTAATGCAAACACATTTGGTTAACTTCCCAGATGAATATGACTAGGTTTAAAGTTGTTTCATGCCTCAGTTCATCAAGACAAAAAAGTTACTTTCTCAGTACTACTATGCTCTGACATTAAGGAAGTACAGATATGAATTTTACACCAAAGTACTTACTGCAAACTAATGGAAACACCTTAGGTTAACTTCCCACATGATTATGAGTAGTTTGAAAGTTGTTTCATGGCTGTACACATCAACACAAAAAAGTTGTTATCTCAGTGCATGCAATGCTCAGACAATACAAATAGAATACATTTCAATTTTACACCAAAGCACTTACTGCAAACCTAATGGAAACAACTTAGATTAACTTCACACATGATTCTGAGATGTCTGAAAGTTGTTTCATACCTGTGCACATCAAGACAAAAAAGTTGTTTTCTCAGTGCATTCAATGCTTTTACAATACAAATACTATACATTTCAATTTTACACCAAAGGATTTACTGCAGACCTAATGGAAACACCTTAGGTTAACTTTCCACATGATTATGAGTAGTTTGAAAGTTGTTTCATGGCTGTACACATCAACAGAAAAAAGTTGTTATCTCAGTCAATGCAATGCTTAGACAATACAAATAGTATACATTTCAATTTTACTACAAAGCACTTACTGCAAACCTAATGGAAACACCTTAGGTTGACTTCCCACATGATTCTGAGATGTTTGAAAGTTGTTACATACCTGTGCACATAAAGACAAAAAAGTTGATTTCACAGTGAATAGAATGCTTTGACATAAAAGTAGTATACATTTCAATTGTACTCAAAAGTCCTGACTGCAAACCTAATGCAAACACATTTGGTTAACTTCCCAGATGAATATGACTAGGTTTAAAGTTGTTTCATGCCTCAGTTCATCAAGACAAAAAGGTTACTTTCTCAGTACTACTATGCTCTGACATTCAGGAAGTACACATCTGAATTTTACACCAAAATACTTACTGCAAACTAATGGAAACACCTTAGGTTAACTTCCCACATGATTATGAGTAGTTTGAAAGTTGTTTCATGGCTGTACACATCAACACAAAAAAGTTGTTATCTCAGTGCATGCAATGCTTAGACAATACAAATAGTATACATTTCAATTTTACACCAAAGCATTTACTGCAGACCTAATGGAAACACCTTACGTTAACTTTCCACATGATTATGAGTAGTTTGAAAGTTGTTTCATGGCTGTACACATAAAGACAAAAAAGTTGATTTCACGGTGAATAGAATGCTTTGACATAAAAGTAGTAAACATTTCAATTTTACAACAAAGTACTTACTGCAACCTAATGGAAACACTTTAGGTTAACTTTCCACATGATTATGAGTAGTTTGAAAGTTGTTTCATGGCTGCACACATCAACACAAAAAAGTTGTAATCTCAGTGCATGCAATGCTTAGACAATACAAATAGTATACATTTCAATTTTACACCAAAGCACTTACTGCAAACCTAATGGAAACAACTTAGATTAACTTCCCACATGATTCTGAGATGTCTGACAGTTGTTTCACACCTGTGCAAATCAAGACAAAAAAGTTGTTTTCTCAGTGCATGCAATGCTTTTACAATACAAATAGTATACATTTCAATTTTACACCAAAGCATTTACTGCAGACCTAATGGAAACACCTTAGGTTAACTTTCCACATGATTATGAGTAGTTTGAAAGTTGTTTCATGGCTGTACACATAAAGACAAAAAAGTTGATTTCACGGTGAATAGAATGCTTTGACATAAAAGTAGTAAACATTTCAATTTTACAACAAAGTACTTACTGCAAACCTAATGGAAACACTTTAGGTTAACTTTCCACATGATTATGAGTAGTTTGAAAGTTGTTTCATGGCTGCGCACATCAACACAAAAAAGTTGTAATCTCAGTGCATGCAATGCTTAGACAATACAAATAGTATACATTTCAATTTTACACCAAAGCTCTTACTGCAGACCTAATGGAAACATGTTAGGTTAACTTTCCAATGATTATGAGTAGTTTGAAAGTTGTTTCATGGCTGTACACATAAAGACAAAAAAGTTGATTTCACGGTGAATAGAATGCTTTGACATAAAAGTAGTAAACATTTCAATTTTACAACAAAGTACTTACTGCAAACCTAATGGAAACACTTTAGGTTAACTTTCCACATGATTATGAGTAGTTTGAAAGTTGTTTCATGGCTGCACACATCAACACAAAAAAGTTGTAATCTCAGTGCATGCAATGCTTAGACAATACAAATAGTATACATTTCAATTTTACACCAAAGCACTTACTGCAAACCTAATGGAAACACTTTAGGTTAACTTCCCACATGATTCTGAGATGTCTGAAAGTTGTTTCATACCTGTGCACATAAAGACAAACAAGTTGATTTCACAGTGAATAGAAAGCTTTGACATAAAAGTAGTATACATTTCATTTGTACTCAAAAGTCCTGACTGCAAACCTAATGCAAACACATTTGGCTAACTTCCCAGATGAATATGACTAGGTTTAAAGTTGTTTCATTCCTCAGTTCATCAAGACAAAAAAGTTACTTTCTCAGTACTACTATGCTCTGACATTAAGGAAGTACACATCTGAATTTTACACCAAAGTGCTTACTGCAAACTAATGGAAACACCTTAGGTTAACTTCCCACATGATTATGAGTAGTTTGAATGTTGTTTCATGGCTGTACACATCAACACAAAAAAGTTGTTATCTCAGTGCATGCAATGCTTGGACAATACAAATAGTATAGATTTCAATTTCACACCAAAGCACTTACTGCAAACCTAATGGAAACACCTTAGGTTAACTTCCCACATGATTCTGAGATGTCTGAAAGTTGTTTCATACTTGTGCACATAAAGACAAAAAAGTTGATTTCACAGTGAATAGAATGCTTTGACATAAAGGTAGTATACATTTCAATTTTACAACAAAGTACTTACTGCAAACCTAATGGAAACACTTTAGGTTAACTTTCCACATGATTATGAGTAGTTTCAAAGTTGTTTCATGGCTGTACACATCAACACAAAAAAGTTGTTATCTCAGTGCATGCAATGCTTAGACAATACAAATAGTGTACATTTCAATTTTACACCAAAGCACTTACTGCAAACCTAATGGAAACAACTTAGATTAACGTCCCACATGATTCTGAGATGTCTGAAAGTTGTTTCATACCTGTGCACATCAAGACAAAAAAGTTGTTTTCTCAGTGCATGCAATGCTTTTACAATACAAATAGTATACATTTCAACTTTACACCAAAGCATTTACTGCAGACCTAATGGAAACACCTTAGGTTAACTTTCCACATGATTATGAGTAGTTTGAAAGTTGTTTCATGGCTGTACACATCAACAGAAAAAAGTTGTTATCTCAGTGAATGCAATGCTTTGACAATACAAATAGTATACATTTCAATTTTACTACAAAGCACTTACTGCAAACCTAATGGAAACACCTTAGGTTAACTTCCCACATGATTCTGAGATGTCTGAAAGTTGTTACATACCTGTGCACATAAAGACAAAAAAGTTTATTTCACAGTGAATAGAATGCTTTGACATAAAAGTAGTATACATTTCAATTGTACTCAAAAGTCCTGACTGCAAACCTAATGCAAACACATTTGGTTAACTTCTCAGATGAATATGACTCGGTTTAAAGTTGTTTCATGCCTCAGTTCATCAAGACAAAAAAGTTACTTTCTCAGTACTACTATGCTCTGACATTAAGGAAGTACACATATGAATTTTACACCAAAGTACTTACTGCAAACTAATGGAAACACCTTAGGTTAACTTCCCACATGATTATGAGTAGTTTGAAAGTTGTTTCATGGCTGTACACATCAACACAAAAAAGTTGTTATCTCAGTGCATGCAATGCTCAGACAATACAAATAGAATACATTTCAATTTTACACCAAAGCACTTACTGCAAACCTAATGGAAACAACTTAGATTAACTTCCCACATGATTCTGAGATGTCTGAAAGTTGTTTCATACCAGTGCACATCAAGACAAAAAAGTTGTTTTCTCAGTGCATGCAATGCTTTTACAATACAAATAGTATACATTTCAATTTTACACCAAAGCATTTACTGCAGACCTAATGGAAACACCTTAGGTTAACTTTCCACATGATTATGAGTAGTTTGAAAGTTGTTTCATGGCTGTACACATCAACAGAAAAAAGTTGTTATCTCAGTCAATGCAATGCTTAGACAATACAAATAGTATACATTTCAATTTTACTACAAAGCACTTACTGCAAACCTAATGGAAACACCTTAGGTTGACTTCCCACATGATTCTGAGATGTTTTAAAGTTGTTACATACCTGTGCACATAAAGACAAAAAAGTTGATTTCACAGTGAATAGAATGCTTTGACATAAAAGTAGTATACATTTCAATTGTACTCAAAAGTCCTGACTGCAAACCTAATGCAAACACATTTGGTTAACTTCCGAGATGAATATGACTAGGTTTAAAGTTGTTTCATGCCTCAGTTCATCAAGGCAAAAAGGTTACTTTCTCAGTACTACTATGCTCTGACAGTAAGGAAGTACACATCTGAATTTTACACCAAAGTACTTACTGCAAACTAATGGAAACACCTTAGGTTAACTTCCCACATGATTCTGAGATGTCTGACAGTTGTTTCATACCTGTGCAAATCAAGACAAAAAAGTTGTTTTCTCAGTGCATGCAATGCTTTTACAATACAAATAGTATACATTTCAATTTTACACCAAAGCATTTACTGCAGACCTAATGGAAACACCTTAGGTTAACTTTCCACATGATTATGAGTAGTTTGAAAGTTGTTTCATGGCTGTACACATAAAGACAAAAAAGTTGATTTCACGGTGAATAGAATGCTTTGACATAAAAGTAGTAAACATTTCAATTTTACAACAAAGTACTTACTGCAAACCTAATGGAAACACTTTAGGTTAACTTTCCACATGATTATGAGTAGTTTGAAAGTTGTTTCATGGCTGCACACATCAACACAAAAAAGTTGTAATCTCAGTGCATGCAATGCTTAGACAATACAAATAGTATACATTTCAATTTTACACCAAAGCACTTACTGCAAACCTAATGGAAACACTTTAGGTTAACTTCCCACATGATTCTGAGATGTCTGAAAGTTGTTTCATACCTGTGCACATAAAGACAAAAAAGTTGATTTCACAGTGAATAGAAAGCTTTGACATAAAAGTAGTATACATTTCATTTGTACTCAAAAGTCCTGACTGCAAACCTAATGCAAACACATTTGGTTAACTTCCCAGATGAATAGACTAGGTTTAAAGTTGTTTCATTCCGCAGTTCATCAAGACAAAAAAGTTACTTTCTCAGTACTACTATGCTCTGACATTAAGGAAGTACACATCTGAATTTTACACCAAAGTGCTTACTGCAAACTAATGGAAACACCTTAGGTTAACTTCCCACATGATTATGAGTAGTTTGAATGTTGTTTCATGGCTGTACACATCAACACAAAAAAGTTGTTATCTCAGTGCATGCAATGCTTAGACAATACAAATAGTATAGATTTCAATTTTACACCAAAGCACTTACTACAAACCTAATGGAAACACCTTAGGTTAACTTCCCACATGATTCTGAGATGTCTGAAAGTTGTTTCATACTTGTGCACATAAAGACAAAAAAGTTGATTTCACAGTGAATAGAATGCTTTGACATAAAGGTAGTATACATTTCAATTTTACAACAAAGTACTTACTGCAAACCTAATGGAAACACTTTAGGTTAACTTTCCACATGATTATGAGTAGTTTCAAAGTTGTTTCATGGCTGTACACATCAACACAAAAAAGTTGTTATCTCAGTGCATGCAATGCTTAGACAATACAAATAGTGTACATTTCAATTTTACACCAAAGCACTTACTGCAAACCTAATGGAAACAACTTAGATTAACGTCCCACATGATTCTGAGATGTCTGAAAGTTGTTTCATACCTGTGCACATCAAGACAAAAAAGTTGTTTTCTCAGTGCATGCAATGCTTTTACAATACAAATAGTATACATTTCAACTTTACACCAAAGCATTTACTGCAGACCTAATGGAAACACCTTAGGTTAACTTTCCACATGATTATGAGTAGTTTCAAAGTTGTTTCATGGCTGTACACATCAACAGAAAAAAGTTGTTATCTCAGTGAATGCAATGCTTTGACAATACAAATAGTATACATTTCAATTTTACTACAAAGCACTTACTGCAAACCTAATGGAAACACCTTAGGTTAACTTCCCACATGATTCTGAGATGTCTGAAAGTTGTTACATACCTGTGCACATAAAGACAAAAAAGTTGATTTCACAGTGAATAGAATGCTTTGACATAAAAGTAGTATACATTTCAATTGTACTCAAAAGTCCTGACTGCAAACCTAATGCAAACACATTTGGTTAACTTCCCAGATGAATATGACTAGGTTTAAAGTTGTTTCATGCCTCAGTTCATCAAGACAAAAAAGTTACTTTCTCAGTACTACTATGCTCTGATATTAAGGAAGTACACATATGAATTTTACACCAAAGTACTTACTGCAAACTAATGGAAACACCTTAGGTTAACTTCCCACATGATTATGAGTAGTTTGAAAGTTGTTTCATGGCTGTACACATCAACACAAAAAAGTTGTTATCTCAGTGCATGCAATGCTCAGACAATACAAATAGAATACATTTCAATTTTACACCAAAGCACTTACTGCAAACCTAATGGAAACAACTTAGATTAACTTCCCACATGATTCTGAGATGTCTGAAAGTTGTTTCATACCTGTGCACATCAAGACAAAAAAGTTGTTTTCTCAGTGCATGCAATGCTTTTACAATACAAATAGTATACATTTCAATTTTACACCAAAGCATTTACTGCAGACCTAATGGAAACACCTTAGGTTAACTTTCCACATGATTATGAGTAGTTTGAAAGTTGTTTCATGGCTGTACACATCAACAGAAAAAAGTTGTTATCTCAGTCAATGCAATGCTTAGACAATACAAATAGTATACATTTCAATTTTACTACAAAGCACTTACTGCAAACCTAATGGAAACACCTTAGGTTAACTTCCCACATGATTCTGAGATGTTTTAAAGTTGTTACATACCTGTGCACATAAAGACAAAAAAGTTGATTTCACAGTGAATAGAATGCTTTGACATAAAAGTAGTATACATTTCAATTGTACTCAAAAGTCCTGACAGCAAACCTAATGCAAACACATCTGGTTAACTTCCCAGATGAATATGACTAGGTTTAAAGTTGTTTCATGCCTCAGTTCATCAAGACAAAAAGGTTACTTTCTCAGTACTACTATGCTCTGACATTAAGGAAGTACACATCTGAATTTTACACCAAAGTACTTACTGCAAACTAATGGAAACACCTTAGGTTAACTTCCCACATGATTATGAGTAGTTTGAAAGTTGTTTCATGGCTGTACACATCAACACAAAAAAGTTGTTATCTCAGTGCATGCAATGCTTAGACAATACAAATAGTATACATTTCAATTTTACACCAAAGCACTTACTGCAAACCTAATGGAAGCAACTTAGATTAACTTCCCACATGATTCTGAGATGTCTGAAAGTTGTTTCATACCTGTGCAAATCAAGACAAAAAAGTTGTTTTCTCAGTGCATGCAATGCTTTTACAATACAAATAGGTTAACTTTCCAAATGAATTATGAGTAGTTTGAAAGTTGTTTCATGGCTGTACACATAAAGACAAAAAAGTTGATTTCACGGTGAATAGAATGCTTTGACATAAAAGTAGTAAACATTTCAATTTTACAACAAAGTACTTACTTGCAAAACCTAATGGAAACACTTTAGGTTAACTTTTCCACATGATTATGAGTAGTTTGAAAGTTGTTTCATGGCTGCACACATCAACACAAAAAAAGTTGTAATCTCAGTGCATGCAATGCTTAGACAATACAAATAGTATACATTTCAATTTTACACCAAAGCACTTACTGCAAACCTAATGGAAACACTTTAGGTTAACTTCCCACATGATTCTGAAGATGTCTGAAAGTTGTTTCATACCTGTGCACATAAAAGACAAAAAAAGTTGATTTCACAGTGAATAGAAAGCTTTGACATAAAAAGTAGATATACATTTCATTTGTACTCAAAAGTCCTGACTGCAAACCTAATGCAAAACACATTTGGCTAACTTCCCAGATGAATATGACTAGGTTTAAAGTTTGTTTCATTCCTCAGTTCATCAAGACAAAAAAAGTTACTTTTCTCAGTACTACTATGCTCTGACATTAAGGAAGTACAACATCTGAATTTTTACACCAAAGTGCTTACTGCAAACTAATGGAAACACCTTAGGTTAACTTCCCACCATGATTATGAGTAGTTTGAATGTTGTTTCATGGCTGTACACATCAACACAAAAAAGTTGTTATCTCAGTGCATGCAATGCTCTAGAACAATACAAATAGTATAGATTTCACAATTTCACACCAAAGCACTTATCTGCAAAACCTAATGGAAACACCTTAGGTTAACTTCCCACATGATTCTGAGATGTCTGAAAGTTGTTTTCATACTTGTGCACATAAAGACAAAAAAGTTGATTTCATCAGTGAATAGAATGCTTTGACATAAAGGTAGTATACATTTCAATTTTACAACAAAGTACTTACTGCAAACCTAATGGAAGCCACTTTAGGTTAACTTTCCACATGATTATGAGTAGTTTCAAAGTTGTTTCATGGCTGTACACATCAACACAAAAAAAGTTGTTATCTCAGTGCATGCAATGCTTAGACAATACAAATAGTGTACATTTCAATTTTACACCAAAGCACTTACTGCAAACCTAATGGAAACAACTTAGATTAACGTCCCACATGATTCTGAGATGTCTGAAAGTTGTTTCATACCTGTGCACATCAAGACAAAAAGTTGTTTTCTCAGTGCATGCAATGCTTTTACAATACAAATAGTATACATTTCAACTTTACACCAAAGCATTTACTGCAGACCTAATGGAAACACCTTAGGTTAACTTTCCACATGATTATGAGTAGTTTGAAAGTTGTTTCATGGCTGTACACATCAACAGAAAAAAGTTGTTATCTCAGTGAATGCAATGCTTTGACAATACAAATAGTATACATTTCAATTTTACTACAAAGCACTTACTGCAAACCTAATGGAAACACCTTAGGTTAACTTCCCACATGATTCTGAGATGTCTGAAAGTTGTTACATACCTGTGCACATAAAGACAAAAAAGTTGATTTCACAGTGAATAGAATGCTTTTGACATAAAAGTAGTATACATTTCAATTGTACTCAAAAAGTCCTGACTGCAAACCTAATGCAAAACACATTTGGTTAACTTCTCAGATGAATATGACTCGGTTTAAAGTTGTTTCATGCCTCAGTTCATCAAGACAAAAAAGTTACTTTCCTCAGTACTACTATACTTTCTCAGTACTACTATGCTCTGACATTAAGGAAGTACACATATGAATTTTACACCAAAGCACTTACTGCAAACCTAATGGAAACAACTTAGATTAACTTCCCACATGATTCTGAGATGTCTGAAAGTTGTTTCATACCTGTGCAAATCAAGACAAAAAAGTTGTTTTCTCAGTGCATGCAATGCTTTTACAATACAAATAGTATACATTTCAATTTTACACCAAAGCATTTACTGCAGACCTAATGGAAACACCTTAGGTTAACTTTCCACATGATTATGAGTAGTTTGAAAGTTGTTTCATGGCTGTACACATAAAGACAAAAAAGTTGATTTCACGGTGAATAGAATGCTTTGACATAAAAGTGGTAAACATTTCAATTTTACACCAAAGTACTTACTGCAAACTAATGGAAACACCTTAGGTTAACTTTCCACATGATTATGAGTAGTTTGAAAGTTGTTTCATGGCTGTACACATCAACACAAAAAAGTTGTTATCTCAGTGCATGCAATGCTCAGACAATACAAATAGAATACATTTCAATTTTACACCAAAGCACTTACTGCAAACCTAATGGAAACAACTTAGATTAACTTCACACATGATTCTGAGATGTCTGAAAGTTGTTTCATACCTGTGCACATCAAGGACAAAAAAGTTGTTTTCTCAGTGCATGCAATGCTTTTACAATACAAATAGTATACATTTCAATTTTACACCAAAGCATTTACTGCAGACCTAATGGAAACACCTTAGGTTAACTTTCCACATGATTATGAGTAGTTTGAAAGTTGTTTCATGGCTGTAAACATCAACAGAAAAAAGTTGTTATCTCAGTCAATGCAATGCTTAGACAATACAAATAGTATACATTTCAATTTTACTACAAAGCACTTACTGCAAACCTAATGGAAACACCTTAGGTTAACTTCCCACATGATTCTGAGATGTTTGAAAGTTGTTACATACCTGTGCACATAAAGACAAAAAAGTTGATTTCACAGTGAATAGAATGCTTTGACATAAAAGTAGTATACATTTCAATTGTACTCAAAAGTCCTGACTGCAAACCTAATGCAAACACATTTGGTTAACTTCCCAGATGAATATGACTAGGTTTAAATTTGTTTCATGCCTCAGTTCATCAAGACAAAAAGGTTACTTTCTCAGTACTACTATGCTCTGACATTAAGGAAGTGCACATCTGAATTTTACACCAAAGTACTTACTGCAAACTAATGGAAACACCTTAGGTTAACTTCCCACATGATTATGAGTAGTTTGAAAGTTGTTTCATGGCTGTACACATCAACACAAAAAAGTTGTTATCTCAGTGCATGCAATGCTTTTACAATACAAATAGTATACATTTCAATTTTACACCAAAGCACTTACTGCAAACCTAATGGAAACAACTTAGATTAACTTCCCACATGATTCTGAGATGTCTGAAAGTTGTTTCATACCTGTGCAAATCAAGACAAAAAAGTTGTTTTCTCAGTGCATGCAATGCTTTTACAATACAAATAGTATACATTTCAATTTTACACCAAAGCATTTACTGCAGACCTAATGGAAACACCTTAGTTTAACTTTCCACATGATTATGAGTAGTTTGAAAGTTGTTTCATGGCTGTACACATAAAGACAAAAAAGTTGATTTCACGGTGAATAGAATGCTTTGACATAAAAGTAGTAAACATTTCAATTTTACAACAAAGTACTTACTGCAAACCTAATGGAAACACTTTAGGTTAACTTTCCACATGATTATGAGTAGTTTGAAAGTTGTTTCATGGCTGCACACATCAACACAAAAAAGTTGTAATCTCAGTGCATGCAATGCTTAGACAATACAAATAGTATACATTTCAATTTTACACCAAAGCACTTACTGCAAACCTAATGGAAACACTTTAGGTTAACTTCCCACATGATTCTGAGATGTCTGAAAGTTGTTTCATACCTGTGCACATAAAGACAAAAAAGTTGATTTCACAGTGAATAGAAAGCTTTGACATAAAAGTAGTATACATTTCATTTGTACTCTAAAGTCCTGACTGCAAACCTAATGCAAACACATTTGGTTAACTTCCCAGATGAATATGACTAGGTTTAAAGTTGTTTCATTCCTCAGTTCATCAAGACAAAAAAGTTACTTTCTCAGTACTACTATGCTCTGACATTAAGGAAGTACACATCTGAATTTTACACCAAAGTGCTTACTGCAAACTAATGGAAACACTTTAGGTTAACTTCCCACATGATTATGAGTAGTTTGAATGTTGTTTCATGGCTGTACACATCAACACAAAAAAGTTGTTATCTCAGTGCATGCAATGCTTAGACAATACAAATAGTATAGATTTCAATTTTACACCAAAGCACTTACTGCAAACCTAATGGAAACACCTTAGGTTAACTTCCCACATGATTCTGAGATGTCTGAAAGTTGTTTCATACTTGTGCACATAAAGACAAAAAAGTTGATTTCACAGTGAATAGAAAGCTTTGACATAAAAGTAGTATACATTTCAGTTGTACTCAAAAGTCCTGACCGCAAACCTAATGCAAACACATTTGGTTAACTTCCCAGATGAATATGACTAGGTTTAAAGTTGTTTCATTCCTCAGTTCATCAAGACAAAAAAGTTACTTTCTCAGTACTACTATGCTCTGACATTAAGGAAGTACACATCTGAATTTTACACCAAAGTGCTTACTGCAAACTAATGGAAACACCTTAGGTTAACTTCCCACATGATTATGAGTAGTTTGAATGTTGTTTCATGGCTGTACACATCAACACAAAAAAGTTGTTATCTCAGTGCATGCAATGCTTAGACAATACAAATAGTATAGATTTCAATTTTACACCAAAGCACTTACTACAAACCTAATGGAAACACCTTAGGTTAACTTCCCACATGATTCTGAGATGTCTGAAAGTTGTTTCATACTTGTGCACATAAAGACAAAAAAGTTGATTTCACAGTGAATAGAATGCTTTGACATAAAGGTAGTATACATTTCAATTTTACAACAAAGTACTTACTGCAAACCTAATGGAAACACTTTAGGTTAACTTTCCACATGATTATGAGTAGTTTCAAAGTTGTTTCATGGCTGTACACATCAACACAAAAAAGTTGTTATCTCAGTGCATGCAATGCTTAGACAATACAAATAGTGTACATTTCAATTTTACACCAAAGCACTTACTGCAAACCTAATGGAAACAACTTAGATTAACGTCCCACATGATTCTGAGATGTCTGAAAGTTGTTTCATACCTGTGCACATCAAGACAAAAAAGTTGTTTTCTCAGTGCATGCAATGCTTTTACGATACAAATAGTATACATTTCAACTTTACACCAAAGCATTTACTGCAGACCTAATGGAAACACCTTAGGTTAACTTTCCACATGATTATGAGTAGTTTGAATGTTGTTTCATGGCTGTACACATCAACAGAAAAAAGTTGTTATCTCAGTGAATGCAATGCTTTGACAATACAAATAGTATACATTTCAATTTTACTACAAAGCACTTACTGCAAACCTAATGGAAACACCTTAGGTTAACTTCCCACATGATTCTCAGATGTCTGAAAGTTGTTACATACCTGTGCACATAAAGACAAAAAAGTTGATTTCACAGTGAATAGAATACTTTGACATAAAAGTAGTATACATTTCAATTGTACTCAAAAGTCCTGACTGCAAACCTTGTGCAAACACATTTGGTTAACTTCCCAGATGAATATGACTAGGTTTAAAGTTGTTTCATGCCTCAGTTCATCAAGACAAAAAAGTTACTTTCTCAGTACTACTATGCTCTGACATTAAGGAAGTACACATATGAATTTTACACCAAAGTACTTACTGCAAACTAATGGAAACACCTTAGGTTAACTTCCCACATGATTATGAGTAGTTTGAAAGTTGTTTCATGGCTGTACACATCAACACAAAAAAGTTGTTATCTCAGTGCATGCAATGCTCAGACAATACAAATAGAATACATTTCAATTTTACACCAAAGCACTTACTGCAAACCTAATGGAAACAACTTAGATTAACTTCCCACATGATTCTGAGATGTCTGAAAGTTGTTTCATACCTGTGCACATCAAGACAAAAAAGTTGTTTTCTCAGTGCATGCAATGCTTTTACAATACAAATAGTATACATTTCAATTTTACACCAAAGCATTTACTGCAGACCTAATGGAAACACCTTAGGTTAACTTTCCACATGATTATGAGTAGTTTGAAAGTTGTTTCATGGCTGTACACATCAACAGAAAAAAGTTGTTATCTCAGTCAATGCAATGCTTAGACAATACAAATAGTATACATTTCAATTTTACTACAAAGCACTTACTGCAAACCTAATGGAAACACCTTAGGTTAACTTCCCACATGATTCTGAGATGTTTGAAAGTTGTTACATACCTGTGCACATAAAGACAAAAAAGTTGATTTCACAGTGAATAGAATGCTTTGACATAAAAGTAGTATACATTTCAATTGTACTCAAAAGTCCTGACTGCAAACCTAATGCAAACACATTTGGTTAACTTCCCAGATGAATATGACTAGGTTTAAATTTGTTTCATGCCTCAGTTCATCAAGACAAAAAGGTTACTTTCTCAGTACTACTATGCTCTGACATTAAGGAAGTACACATCTGAATTTTACACCAAAGTACTTACTGCAAAGTAATGGAAACACCTTAGGTTAACTTCCCACATGATTATGAGTAGTTTGAAAGTTGTTTCATGGCTGTACACATCAACACAAAAAAGTTGTTATCTCAGTGCATGCAATGCTTAGACAATACAAATAGTATACATTTCAATTTTACACCAAAGCACTTACTGCAAACCTAATGGAAACAACTTAGATTAACTTCCCACATGATTCTGAGATGTCTGAAAGTTTTTTCATACCTGTGCAAATCAAGACAAAAAAGTTGTTTTCTCAGTGCATGCAATGCTTTTACAATACAAATAGTATACATTTCAATTTTACACCAAAGCATTTACTGCAGACCTAACGGAAACACCTTAGGTTAACTTTCCACATGATTATGAGTAGTTTGAAAGTTGTTTCATGGCTGTACACATAAAGACAAAAAAGTTGATTTCACGGTGAATAGAATGCTTTGACATAAAAGTAGTAAACATTTCAATTTTACAACAAAGTACTTACTGCAAACCTAATGGAAACACTTTAGGTTAACTATCCACATTATTATAAGTAGTTTGAAAGTTGTTTCATGGCTGCACACATCAACACAAAAAAGTTGTAATCTCAGTGCATGCAATGCTTAGACAATACAAATAGTATACATTTCAATTTTACACCAAAGCACTTACTGCAAACCTAATGGAAACACTTTAGGTTAACTTCCCACATGATTCTGAGATGTCTGAAAGTTGTTTCATACCTGTGCACATAAAGACAAAAAAGTTGATTTCACAGTGAATAGAAAGCTTTGACATAAAAGTAGTATACATTTCATTTGTACTCAAAAGTCCTGACTGCAAACCTAATGCAAACACATTTGGTTAACTTCCCAGATGAATATGACTAGGTTTAAAGTTGTTTCATTCCTCAGTTCATCAAGACAAAAAAGTTACTTTCTCAGTACTACTATGCTCTGACATTAAGGAAGTACACATCTGAATTTTACACCAAAGTGCTTACTGCAAACTAATGGAAACACCTTAGGTTAACTTCCCACATGATTATGAGTAGTTTGAATGTTGTTTCATGGCTGTACACATCAACACAAAAAAGTTGTTATCTCAGTGCATGCAATGCTTAGACAATACAAATAGTATAGATTTCAATTTTACACCAAAGCACTTACTACAAACCTAATGGAAACACCTTAGGTTAACTTCCCACATGATTCTGAGATGTCTGAAAGTTGTTTCATACTTGTGCACATAAAGACAAAAAAGTTGATTTCACAGTGAATAGAATGCTTTGACATAAAGGTAGTATACATTTCAATTTTACAACAAAGTACTTACTGCAAACCTAATGGAAACACTTTAGGTTAACTTTCCACATGATTATGAGTAGTTTCAAAGTTGTTTCATGGCTGTACACATCAACACAAAAAAGTTGTTATCTCAGTGCATGCAATGCTTAGACAATACAAATAGTGTACATTTCAATTTTACACCAAAGCACTTACTGCAAACCTAATGGAAACAACTTAGATTAACGTCCCACATGATTCTGAGATGTCTGAAAGTTGTTTCATACCTGTGCACATCAAGACAAAAAAGTTGTTTTCTCAGTGCATGCAATGCTTTTACAAAACAAATAGTATACATTTCAACTTTACACCAAAGCATTTACTGCAGACCTAATGGAAACACCTTAGGTTAACTTTCCACATGATTATGAGTAGTTTGAAAGTTGTTTCATGGCTGTACACATCAACAGAAAAAAGTTGTTATCTCAGTGAATGCAATGCTTTGACAATACAAATAGTATACATTTCAATTTTACTACAAAGCACTTACTGCAAACCTAATGGAAACACCTTAGGTTAACTTCCCACATGATTCTGAGATGTCTGAAAGTTGTTACATACCTGTGCAGATAAAGACAAAAAAGTTGATTTCACAGTGAATAGAATGCTTTGACATAAAAGTAGTATACATTTCAATTGTACTCAAAAGTCCTGACTGCAAACCTAATGCAAACACATTTGGTTAACTTCCCAGATGAATATGACTAGGTTTAAAGTTGTTTCATGCCTCAGTTCATCAAGACAAAAAAGTTACTTTCTCAGTACTACTATGCTCTGACATTAAGGAAGTACACATATGAATTTTACACCAAAGTACTTACTGCAAACTAATGGAAACACCTTAGGTTAATTTCCCACATGATTATGAGTAGTTTGAAAGTTGTTTCATGGCTGTACACATCAACACAAAAAAGTTGTTATCTCAGTGCATGCAATGCTCAGACAATACAAATAGAATACATTTCAATTTTACACCAAAGCACTTACTGCAAACCTAATGGAAACAACTTAGATTAACTTCCCACATGATTCTGAGATGTCTGAAAGTTGTTTCATACCTGTGCACATCAAGACAAAAAAGTTGTTTTCTCAGTGCATGCAATGCTTTTACAATACAAATAGTATACATTTCAATTTTACACCAAAGCATTTACTGCAGACCTAATGGAAACACCTTAGGTTAACTTTCCACATGATTATGAGTAGTTTGAAAGTTGTTTCATGGCTGTACACATCAACAGAAAAAAGTTGTTATCTCAGTCAATGCAATGCTTAGACAATACAAATAGTATACATTTCAATTTTACTACAAAGCACTTACTGCAAACCTAATGGAAACACCTTAGGTTAACTTCCCACATGATTCTGAGATGTTTTAAAGTTGTTACATACCTGTGCACATAAAGACAAAAAAGTTGATTTCACAGTGAATAGAATGCTTTGACATAAAAGTAGTATACATTTCAATTGTACTCAAAAGTCCTGACAGCAAACCTAATGGAAACACATCTGGTTAACTTCCCAGATGAATATGACTAGGTTTAAAGTTGTTTCATGCCTCAGTTCATCAAGACAAAAAGGTTACTTTCTCAGTACTACTATGCTCTGACATTAAGGAAGTACAGATCTGAATTTTACACCAAAGTACTTACTGCAAACTAATGGAAACACCTTAGGTTAACTTCCCACATGATTATGAGTAGTTTGAAAGTTGTTTCATGGCTGTACACATCAACACAAAAAAGTTGTTATCTCAGTGCATGCAATGCTTAGACAATACAAATAGTATACATTTCAATTTTACACCAAAGCACTTACTGCAAACCTAATGGAAGCAACTTAGATTAACTTCCCACATGATTCTGAGATGTCTGAAAGTTGTTTCATACCTGTGCAAATCAAGACAAAAAAGTTGTTTTCTCAGTGCATGCAATGCTTTTACAATACAGATAGTACACATTTCAATTTTACACCAAAGCATTTACTGCAGACCTAATGGAAACACCTTAGGTTAACTTTCCAATGATTATGAGTAGTTTGAAAGTTGTTTCATGGCTGTACACATAAAGACAAAAAAGTTGATTTCACGGTGAGTAGAATGCTTTGACATAAAAGTAGTAAACATTTCAATTTTACAACAAAGTACTTACTGCAAACCTAATGGAAACACTTTAGGTTAACTTTCCACATGATTATGAGTAGTTTGAAAGTTGTTTCATGGCTGCACACATCAACACAAAAAAGTTGTAATCTCAGTGCATGCAATGCTTAGACAATACAAATAGTATACATTTCAATTTTACACCAAAGCACTTACTGCAAACCTAATGGAAACACTTTAGGTTAACTTCCCACATGATTCTGAGATGTCTGAAAGTTGTTTCATACCTGTGCACATAAAGACAAAAAAGTTGATTTCACATTGAATAGAAAGCTTTGACATAAAAGTAGTATACATTTCATTTGTACTCAAAAGTCCTGACTGCAAACCTAATGCAAACACATTTGGCTAACTTCCCAGATGAATATGACTAGGTTTAAAGTTGTTTCATTCCTCAGTTCATCAAGACAAAAAAGTTACTTTCTCAGTACTACTATGCTCTGACATTAAGGAAGTACACATCTGAATTTTACACCAAAGTGCTTACTGCAAACTAATGGAAACACCTTAGGTTAACTTCCCACATGATTTTGAGTAGTTTGAATGTTGTTTCATGGCTGTACACATCAACACAAAAAAGTTGTTATCTCAGTGCATGCAATGCTTAGACAATACAAATAGTATAGATTTCAATTTCACACCAAAGCACTTACTGCAAACCTAATGGAAACACCTTAGGTTAACTTCCCACATGATTCTGAGATGTCTGAAAGTTGTTTCATACTTGTGCACATAAAGACAAAAAAGTTGATTTCACAGTGAATAGAATGCTTTGACATAAAGGTAGTATACATTTCAATTTTACAACAAAGTACTTACTGCAAACCTAATGGAAACACTTTAGGTTAACTTTCCACATGATTATGAGTAGTTTCAAAGTTGTTTCATGGCTGTACACATCAACACAAAAAAGTTGTTATCTCAGTGCATGCAATGCTTAGACAATACAAATAGTGTACATTTCAATTTTACACCAAAGCACTTACTGCAAACCTAATGGAAACAACTTAGATTAACGTCCCACATGATTCTGAGATGTCTGAAAGTTGTTTCATACCTGTGCACATCAAGACAAAAAAGTTGTTTTCTCAGTGCATGCAATGCTTTTACAATACAAATAGTATACATTTCAACTTTACACCAAAGCATTTACTGCAGACCTAATGGAAACACCTTAGGTTAACTTTCCACATGATTATGAGTAGTTTGAAAGTTGTTTCATGGCTGTACACATCAACAGAAAAAAGTTGTTATCTCAGTGAATGCAATGCTTTGACAATACAAATAGTATACATTTCAATTTTACTACAAAGCACTTACTGCTAACCTAATGGAAACACCTTAGGTTAACTTCCCACATGATTCTGAGATGTCTGAAAGTTGTTACATACCTGTGCACATAAAGACAAAAAAGTTGATTTCACAGTGAATAGAATGCTTTGACATAAAAGTAGTATACATTTCAATTGTACTCAAAAGTCCTGACTGCAAACCTAATGCAAACACATTTGGTTAACTTCTCAGATGAATATGACTCGGTTTAAAGTTGTTTCATGCCTCAGTTCATCAAGACAAAAAAGTTACTTTCTCAGTACTACTATGCTCTGACATTAAGGAAGTACACATATGAATTTTACACCAAAGTACTTACTGCAAACTAATGGAAACACCTCAGGTTAACTTCCCACATGATTATGAGTAGTTTGAAAGTTGTTTCATGTCTGTACACATCAACACAAAAAAGTTGTTATCTCAGTGCATGCAATGCTCAGACAATACAAATAGAATACATTTCAATTTTACACCAAAGCATTTACTGCAGACCTAATGGAAACACCTTAGGTTAACTTTCCACATGATTATGAGTAGTTTGAAAGTTGTTTCATGGCTGTACACATAAAGACAAAAAAGTTGATTTCACGGTGAATAGAATGCTTTGACATAAAAGTAGTAAACATTTCAATTTTACAACAAAGTACTTACTGCAAACCTAATGGAAACACTTTAGGTTAACTTTCCACATGATTATGAGTAGTTTGAAAGTTGTTTCATGGCTGCACACATCAACACAAAAAAGTTGTAATCTCAGTGCATGCAATGCTTAGACAATACAAATAGTATACATTTCAATTTTACACCAAAGCACTTACTGCAAACCTAATGGAAACAACTTAGATTAACTTCCCACATGATTCTGAGATGTCTGAAAGTTGTTTCATACCTGTGCAAATCAAGACAAATAAGTTGTTTTCTCAGTGCATGCAATGCTTTTACAATACAAATAGTATACATTTCAATTTTACACCAAAGCATTTACTGCAGACCTAATGGAAACACCTTAGGTTAACTTTCCACATGATTATGAGTAGTTTGAAAGTTGTTTCATGGCTGTACACATAAAGACAAAAAAGTTGATTTCACGGTGAATAGAATGCTTTGACATAAAAGTGGTAAACATTTCAATTTTACAACAAAGTACTTACTGCAAACCTAATGGAAACACTTTAGGTTAACTTTCCACATGATTATGAGTAGTTTGAAAGTTGTTTCATGGCTGCACACATCAACACAAAAAAGTTGTAATCTCAGTGCATGCAATGCTTAGACAATACAAATAGTATACATTTCAATTTTACACCAAAGCACTTACTGCAAACCTAATGGAAACACTTTAGGTTAACTTCCCACATGATTCTGAGATGTCTGAAAGTTGTTTCATACCTGTGCACATTAAGACAAAAAAGTTGATTTCACAGTGAATAGAAAGCTTTGACATAAAAGTAGTATACATTTCATTTGTACTCAAAAGTCCTGACTGCAAACCTAATGCAAACACATTTGGTTAACTTCCCAGATGAATATGACTAGGTTTAAAGTTGTTTCATTCCTCAGTTCATCAAGACAAAAAAGTTACTTTCTCAGTACTACTATGCTCTGACATTAAGGAAGTACACATCTGAATTTTACACCAAAGTGCTTACTGCAAACTAATGGAAACACCTTAGGTTAACTTCCCACATGATTATGAGTAGTTTGAATGTTGTTTCATGGCTGTACACATCAACACAAAAAAGTTGTTATCTCAGTGCATGCAATGCTTAGACAATACAAATAGTATAGATTTCAATTTTACACCAAAGCACTTACTGCAAACTAAATGGAAACACCTTAGGTTAACTTCCCACATGATTCTGAGATGTCTGAAAGTTGTTTCATACTTGTGCACATAAAGACAAAAAAGTTGATTTCACAGTGAATAGAATGCTTTGACATAAAGGTAGTATACATTTCAATTTTACAACAAAGTACTTACTGCAAACCTAATGGAAACACTTTAGGTTAACTTTCCACATGATTATGAGTAGTTTCAAAGTTGTTTCATGGCTGTACACATCAACACAAAAAAGTTGTTATCTCAGTGCATGCAATGCTTAGACAATACAAATAGTATACATTTCAATTTTACTACAAAGCACTTACTGCAAACCAAATGGAAACACCTTAGGTTAACTTCCCACATGATTCTGAGATGTCTGAAACTTGTTACATACCTGTGCACATAAAGACAAAAAAGTTGATTTCACAGTGAATAGAATGCTTTGACATAAAAGTAGTATACATTTCAATTGTACTCAAAAGTCCTGACTGCAAACCTAATGCAAACACATTTGGTTAACTTCCCAGATGAATATGACTAGGTTTAAAGTTGTTTCATGCCTCAGTTCATCAAGACAAAAAAGTTACTTTCTCAGTACTACTATGCTCTGACATTAAGGAAGTACACATCTGAATTTTACACCAAAGTGACTACTGCAAACTAATGGAAACACCTTAGGTTAACTTCCCACATGATTATGAGTAGTTTGAATGTTGTTTCATGGCTGTACACATCAACACAAAAAAGTTGTTATCTCAGTGCATGCAATGCTTAGACAATACAAATAGTATAGATTTCAATTTTACACCAAAGCACTTACTACAAACCTAATGGAAACACCTTAGGTTAACTTCCCACATGATTCTGAGATGTCTGAAAGTTGTTTCATACTTGTGCACATAAAGACAAAAAAGTTGATTTCACAGTGAATAGAATGCTTTGACATAAAGGTAGTATACATTTCAATTTTACAACAAAGTACTTACTGCAAACCTAATGGAAACACTTTAGGTTAACTTTCCACATGATTATGAGTAGTTTCAAAGTTGTTTCATGGCTGTACACATCAACACAAAAAAGTTGTTATCTCAGTGCATGCAATGCTTAGACAATACAAATAGTGTACATTTCAATTTTACACCAAAGCACTTACTGCAAACCTAATGGAAACAACTCAGATTAACGTCCCACATGATTCTGAGATGTCTGAAAGTTGTTTCATACCTGTGCACATCAAGACAAAAAAGTTGTTTTCTCAGTGCATGCAATGCTTTTACAATACAAATAGTATACATTTCAACTTTACACCAAAGCATTTACTGCAGACCTAATGGAAACACCTTAGGTTAACTTTCCACATGATTATGAGTAGTTTGAAAGTTGTTTCATGGCTGTACACATCAACAGAAAAAAGTTGTTATCTCAGTGAATGCAATGCTTTGACAATACAAATAGTATACATTTCAATTTTACTACAAAGCACTTACTGCAAACCTAATGGAAACACCTTAGGTTAACTTCCCACATGATTCTCAGATGTCTGAAAGTTGTTACATACCTGTGCACATAAAGACAAAAAAGTTGATTTCACAGTGAATAGAATGCTTTGACATAAAAGTAGTATACATTTCAATTGTACTCAAAAGTCCTGACTGCAAACCTTGTGCAAACACATTTGGTTAACTTCCCAGATGAATATGACTAGGTTTAAAGTTGTTTCATGCCTCAGTTCATCAAGACAAAAAAGTTACTTTCTCAGTACTACTATGCTCTGACATTAAGGAAGTACACATATGAATTTTACACCAAAGTACTTACTGCAAACTAATGGAAACACCTTAGGTTAACTTCCCACATGATTATGAGTAGTTTGAAAGTTGTTTCATGGCTGTACACATCAACACAAAAAAGTTGTTATCTCAGTGCATGCAATGCTCAGACAATACAAATAGAATACATTTCAATTTTACACCAAAGCACTTACTGCAAACCTAATGGAAACAACTTAGATTAACTTCCCACATGATTCTGAGATGTCTGAAAGTTGTTTCATACCTGTGCACATCAAGACAAAAAAGTTGTTTTCTCAGTGCATGCAATGCTTTTACAATACAAATAGTATACATTTCAATTTTACACCAAAGCATTTACTGCAGACCTAATGGAAACACCTTAGGTTAACTTTCCACATGATTATGAGTAGTTTGAAAGTTGTTTCATGGCTGTACACATCAACACAAAAAAGTTGTTATCTCAGTGCATGCAATGCTTAGACAATACAAATAGTATACATTTCAATTTTACACCAAAGCACTTACTGCAAACCTAATGGAAACAACTTAGATTAACTTCCCACATGATTCTGAGATGTCTGAAAGTTTTTTCATACCTGTGCAATTCAAGACAAAAAAGTTGTTTTCTCAGTGCATGCAATGCTTTTACAATACAAATAGTATACATTTCAATTTTACACCAAAGCATTTACTGCAGACCTAACGGAAACACCTTAGGTTAACTTTCCACATGATTATGAGTAGTTTGAAAGTTGTTTCATGGCTGTACACATAAAGACAAAAAAGTTGATTTCACGGTGAATAGAATGCTTTGACATAAAAGTAGTAAACATTTCAATTTTACAACAAAGTACTTACTGCAAACCTAATGGAAACACTTTAGGTTAACTTTCCACATTATTATGAGTAGTTTGCAAGTTGTTTCATGGCTGCACACATCAACACAAAAAAGTTGTAATCTCAGTGCATGCAATGCTTAGACAATACAAATAGTATACATTTCAATTTTACACCAAAGCACTTACTGCAAACCTAATGGAAACACTTTAGGTTAACTTCCCACATGATTCTGAGATGTCTGAAAGTTGTTTCATACCTGTGCACATAAAGACAAAAAAGTTGATTTCACAGTGAATAGAAAGCTTTGACATAAAAGTAGTATACATTTCATTTGTACTCAAAAGTCCTGACTGCAAACCTAATGCAAACACATTTGGTTAACTTCCCAGATGAATATGACTAGGTTTAAAGTTGTTTCATTCCTCAGTTCATCAAGACAAAAAAGTTACTTTCTCAGTACTACTATGCTCTGACATTAAGGAAGTACACATCTGAATTTTACACCAAAGTGCTTACTGCAAACTAATGGAAACACCTTAGGTTAACTTCCCACATGATTATGAGTAGTTTGAATGTTGTTTCATGGCTGTACACATCAACACAAAAAAGTTGTTATCTCAGTGCATGCAATGCTTAGACAATACAAATAGTATAGATTTCAATTTTACACCAAAGCACTTACTGCAAAGCTAATGGAAACACCTTAGGTTAACTTCCCACATGATTCTGAGATGTCTGAAAGTTGTTTCATACTTGTGCACATAAAGACAAAAAAGTTGATTTCACAGTGAATAGAATGCTTTGACATAAAGGTAGTATACATTTCAATTTTAAAACAAAGTACTTACTGCAAACCTAATGGAAACACTTTAGGTTAACTTTCCACATGATTATGAGTAGTTTCAAAGTTGTTTCATGGCTGTACACATCAACACAAAAAAGTTGTTATCTCAGTGCATGCAATGCTTAGACAATACAAATAGTGTACATTTCAATTTTACACCAAAGCACTTACAGCAAACCTAATGGAAACAACTTAGATTAACGTCCCACATGATTCTGAGATGTCTGAAAGTTGTTTCATACCTGTGCACATCAAGACAAAAAAGTTGTTTTCTCAGTGCATGCAATGCTTTTACAATACAAATAGTATACATTTCAACTTTACACCAAAGCATTTACTGCAGACCTAATGGAAACACCTTAGGTTAACTTTCCACATGATTATCAGTAGTTTGAAAGTTGTTTCATGGCTGTACACATCAACACAAAAAAGTTGTAATCTCAGTGCATGCAATGCTTAGACAATACAAATAGTATACATTTCAATTTTACACCAAAGCACTTACTGCAAACCTAATGGAAACACTTTAGGTTAACTTCCCACATGATTCTGAGATGTCTGAAAGTTGTTTCATACCTGTGCACATAAAGACAAAAAAGTTGATTTCACAGTGAATAGAAAGCTTTGACATAAAAGTAGTATACATTTGATTTGTACTCAAAAGTGCTGACTGCAAACCTAATGCAAACACATTTGGTTAACTTCCCAGATGAATATGACTAGGTTTAAAGTTGTTTCATGCCTCAGTTCATCAAGACAAAAAGGTTACTTTCTCAGTACTACTATGCTCTGACATTAAGGAAGTACACATCTGAATTTTACACCAAAATACTTACTGCAAACTAATGGAAACACGTTAGGTTAACTTCCCACATGATTATGAGTAGTTTGAAAGTTGTTTCATGGCTGTACACATCAACACAAATAAGTTGTTATCTCAGTGCATGCAATGCTTGGACAATACAAATAGTATACATTTCAATTTTACACCAAAGCATTTAATGCAGACCTAATGGAAACACCTTACGTTAACTTTCCAGATGATTATGAGTAGTTTGAAAGTTGTTTCATGGCTGTACACATAAAGACAAAAAAGTTGATTTCACGGTGAATAGAATGCTTTGACATAAAAGTAGTAAACATTTCAATTTTACAACAAAGTACTTACTGCAAACCTAATGGAAACACTTTAGGTTAACTTTCCACATGATTATGAGTAGTTTGAAAGTTGTTTCATGGCTGCACACATCAACACAAAAAAGTTGTAATCTCAGTGCATGCAATGCTTAGACAATACAAATAGTATACATTTCAATTTTACACCAAAGCACTTACTGCAAACCTAATGGAAACAACTTAGATTAACTTCCCACATGATTCTGAGATGTCTGAAAGTTGTTTCATACCTGTGCAAATCAAGACAAAAAAGTTGTTTTCTCAGTGCATGCAATGCTTTTACAATACAAATAGTATACATTTCAATTTTACACCAAAGCATTTACTGCAGACCTAATGGAAACACCTTAGGTTAACTTTCCACATGATTATGAGTAGTTTGAAAGTTGTTTCATGGCTGTACACATAAAGACAAAAAAGTTGATTTCACGGTGAATAGAATGCTTTGACATAAAAGTAGTAAACATTTCAATTTTACAACAAAGTACTTACTGCAAACCTAATGGAAACACTTTAGGTTAACTTTCCACATGATTATGAGTAGTTTGAAAGTTGTTTCATGGCTGCACACATCAACACAAAAAAGTTGTAATCTCAGTGCATGCAATGCTTAGACAATACAAATAGTATACATTTCAATTTTACACCAAAGCACTTACTGCAAACCTAATGGAATCACTTTAGGTTAACTTCCCACATGATTCTGAGATGTCTGAAAGTTGTTTCATACCTGTGCACATAAAGACAAAAAAGTTGATTTCACAGTGAATAGAAAGCTTTGACATAAAAGTAGTATACATTTCATTTGTACTCAAAAGTCCTGACTGCAAACCTAATGCAAACACATTTGGTTAACTTCCCAGATGAATATGACTAGGTTTAAAGTTGTTTCATTCCGCAGTTCATCAAGACAAAAAAGTTACTTTCTCAGTACTACTATGCTCTGACATTAAGGAAGTACACATCTGAATTTTACACCAAAGTGCTTACTGCAAACTAATGGAAACACCTTAGGTTAACTTCCCACATGATTATGAGTAGTTTGAATGTTGTTTCATGGCTGTACACATCAACACAAAAAAGTTGTTATCTCAGTGCATGCAATGCTTAGACAATACAAATAGTATAGATTTCAATTTTACACCAAAGCACTTACTACAAACCTAATGGAAACACCTTAGGTTAACTTCCCACATGATTCTGAGATGTCTGAAAGTTGTTTCATACTTGTGCACATAAAGACAAAAAAGTTGATTTCACAGTGAATAGAATGCTTTGACATAAAGGTAGTATACATTTCAATTTTACAACAAAGTACTTACTGCAAACCTAATGGAAACACTTTAGGTTAACTTTCCACATGATTATGAGTAGTTTCAAAGTTGTTTCATGGCTGTACACATCAACACAAAAAAGTTGTTATCTCAGTGCATGCAATGCTTAGACAATACAAATAGTGTACATTTCAATTTTACACCAAAGCACTTACTGCAAACCTAATGGAAACAACTTAGATTAACGTCCCACATGATTCTGAGATGTCTGAAAGTTGTTTCATACCTGTGCACATCAAGACAAAAAAGTTGTTTTCTCAGTGCATGCAATGCTTTTACAATACAAATAGTATACATTTCAACTTTACACCAAAGCATTTACTGCAGACCTAATGGAAACACCTTAGGTTAACTTTCCACATGATTATGAGTAGTTTGAAAGTTGTTTCATGGCTGTACACATCAACAGAAAAAAGTTGTTATCTCAGTGAATGCAATGCTTTGACAATACAAATAGTATACATTTCAATTTTACACCAAAGCACTTACTGCAAACCAAATGGAAACACTTTAGGTTAACTTCCCACATGATTCTGAGATGTCTGAAAGTTGTTTCATACCTGTGCACATAAAGACAAAAAAGTTGATTTCACAGTGAATAGAAAGCTTTGACATAAAAGTAGTATACATTTCATTTGTACTCTAAAGTCCTGACTGCAAACCTAATGCAAACACATTTGGTTAACTTCCCAGATGAATATGACTAGGTTTAAAGTTGTTTCATTCCTCAGTTCATCAAGACAAAAAAGTTACTTTCTCAGTACTACTATGCTCTGACATTAAGGAAGTACACATCTGAATTTTACACCAAAGTGCTTACTGCAAACTAATGGAAACACTTTAGGTTAACTTCCCACATGATTATGAGTAGTTTGAATGTTGTTTCATGGCTGTACACATCAACACAAAAAAGTTGTTATCTCAGTGCATGCAATGCTTAGACAATACAAATAGTATAGATTTCAATTTTACACCAAAGCACTTACTGCAAACCTAATGGAAACACCTTAGGTTAACTTCCCACATGATTCTGAGATGTCTGAAAGTTGTTTCATACTTGTGCACATAAAGACAAAAAAGTTGATTTCACAGTGAATAGAAAGCTTTGACATAAAAGTAGTATACATTTCATTTGTACTCAAAAGTCCTGACTGCAAACCTAATGCAAACACATTTGGTTAACTTCCCAGATGAATATGACTAGGTTTAAAGTTGTTTCATTCCTCAGTTCATCAAGACAAAAAAGTTACTTTCTCAGTACTACTATGCTCTGACATTAAGGAAGTACACATCTGAATTTTACACCAAAGTGACTACTGCAAACTAATGGAAACACCTTAGGTTAACTTCCCACATGATTATGAGTAGTTTGAATGTTGTTTCATGGCTGTACACATCAACACAAAAAAGTTGTTATCTCAGTGCATGCAATGCTTAGACAATACAAATAGTATAGATTTCAATTTTACACCAAAGCACTTACTACAAACCTAATGGAAACACCTTAGGTTAACTTCCCACATGATTCTGAGATGTCTGAAAGTTGTTTCATACTTGTGCACATAAAGACAAAAAAGTTGATTTCACAGTGAATAGAATGCTTTGACATAAAGGTAGTATACATTTCAATTTTACAACAAAGTACTTACTGCAAACCTAATGGAAACACTTTAGGTTAACTTTCCACATGATTATGAGTAGTTTCAAAGTTGTTTCATGGCTGTACACATCAACACAAAAAAGTTGTTATCTCAGTGCATGCAATGCTTAGACAATACAAATAGTGTACATTTCAGTTTTACACCAAAGCACTTACTGCAAACCTAATGGAAACAACTTAGATTAACGTCCCACATGATTCTGAGATGTCTGAAAGTTGTTTCATACCTGTGCACATCAAGACAAAAAAGTTGTTTTCTCAGTGCATGCAATGCTTTTACAATACAAATACTATACATTTCAACTTTACACCAAAGCATTTACTGCAGACCTAATGGAAACACCTTAGGTTAACTTTCCACATGATTATGAGTAGTTTGAAAGTTGTTTCATGGCTGTACACATCAACAGAAAAAAGTTGTTATCTCAGTGAATGCAATGCTTTGACAATACAAATAGTATACATTTCAATTTTACTACAAAGCACTTACTGCAAACCTAATGGAAACACCTTAGGTTAACTTCCCACATGATTCTCAGATGTCTGAAAGTTGTTACATACCTGTGCACATAAAGACAAAAAAGTTGATTTCACAGTGAATAGAATGCTTTGACATAAAAGTAGTATACATTTCAATTGTACTCAAAAGTCCTGACTGCAAACCTTGTGCAAACACATTTGGTTAACTTCCCAGATGAATATGACTAGGTTTAAAGTTGTTTCATGCCTCAGTTCATCAAGACAAAAAAGTTACTTTCTCAGTACTACTATGCTCTGACATTAAGGAAGTACACATATGAATTTTACACCAAAGTACTTACTGCAAACTAATGGAAACACCTTAGGTTAACTTCCCACATGATTATGAGTAGTTTGAAAGTTGTTTCATGGCTGTACACATCAACACAAAAAAGTTGTTATCTCAGTGCATGCAATGCTCAGACAATACAAATAGAATACATTTCAATTTTACACCAAAGCACTTACTGCAAACCTAATGGAAACAACTTAGATTAACTTCCCACATGATTCTGAGATGTCTGAAAGTTGTTTCATACCTGTGCACATCAAGACAAAAAAGTTGTTTTCTCAGTGCATGCAATGCTTTTACAATACAAATAGTATACATTTCAATTTTACACCAAAGCATTACCTGCAGACCTAATGGAAACACCTTAGGTTAACTTTCCACATGATTATGAGTAGTTTGAAAGTTGTTTCATGGCTGTACACATCAGCACAAAAAAGTTGTTATCTCAGTGCATGCAATGCTTAGACAATACAAATAGTATACATTTCAATTTTACACCAAAGCACTTACTGCAAACCTAATGGAAACAACTTAGATTAACTTCCCACATGATTCTGAGATGTCTGAAAGTTTTTTCATACCTGTGCAATTCAAGACAAAAAAGTTGTTTTCTCAGTGCATGCAATGCTTTTACAATACAAATAGTATACATTTCAATTTTACACCAAAGCACTTACTGCAAACCTAATGGAAACACTTTAGGTTAACTTCCCACATGATTCTGAGATGTCTGAAAGTTGTTTCATACCTGTGCACATAAAGACAAAAAAGTTGATTTCACAGTGAATAGAAAGCTTTGACATAAAAGTAGTATACATTTCATTTGTACTCAAAAGTCCTGACTGCAAACCTAATGCAAACACATTTGGTTAACTTCCCAGATGAATATGACTAGGTTTAAAGTTGTTTCATTCCTCAGTTCATCAAGACAAAAAAGTTACTTTCTCAGTACTACTATGCTCTGACATTAAGGAAGTACACATCTGAATTTTACACCAAAGTGCTTACTGCAAACTAATGGAAACACCTTAGGTTAACTTCCCACATGATTATGAGTAGTTTGAATGTTGTTTCATGGCTGTACACATCAACACAAAAAAGTTGTTATCTCAGTGCATGCAATGCTTAGACAATACAAATAGTATACATTTCAATTTTACACCAAAGCATTTAATGCAGACCTAATGGAAACACCTTACGTTAACTTTCCAGATGATTATGAGTAGTTTGAAAGTTGTTTCATGGCTGTACACATAAAGACAAAAAAGTTGATTTCACGGTGAATAGAATGCTTTGACATAAAAGTAGTAAACATTTCAATTTTACAACAAAGTACTTACTGCAAACCTAATGGAAACACTTTAGGTTAACTTTCCACATGATTATGAGTAGTTTGAAAGTTGTTTCATGGCTGCACACATCAACACAAAAAAGTTGTAATCTCAGTGCATGCAATGCTTAGACAATACAAATAGTATACATTTCAATTTTACACCAAAGCACTTACTGCAAACCTAATGGAAACAACTTAGATTAACTTCCCACATGATTCTGAGATGTCTGAAAGTTGTTTCATACCTGTGCAAATCAAGACAAAAAAGTTGTTTTCTCAGTGCATGCAATGCTTTTACAATACAAATAGTATACATTTCAATTTTACACCAAAGCATTTACTGCAGACCTAATGGAAACACCTTAGGTTAACTTTCCACATGATTATGAGTAGTTTGAAAGTTGTTTCATGGCTGTACACATAAAGACAAAAAAGTTGATTTCACGGTGAATAGAATGCTTTGACATAAAAGTAGTAAACATTTCAATTTTACAACAAAGTACTTACTGCAAACCTAATGGAAACACTTTAGGTTAACTTTCCACATGATTATGAGTAGTTTGAAAGTTGTTTCATGGCTGCACACATCAACACAAAAAAGTTGTAATCTCAGTGCATGCAATGCTTAGACAATACAAATAGTATACATTTCAATTTTACACCAAAGCACTTACTGCAAACCTAATGGAAACACTTTAGGTTAACTTCCCACATGATTCTGAGATGTCTGAAAGTTGTTTCATACCTGTGCACATAAAGACAAAAAGTTGATTTCACAGTGAATAGAAAGCTTTGACATAAAAGTAGTATACATTTCATTTGGTACTCAAAAGTCCTGACTGCAAACCTAATGCAAACACATTTGGTTAACTTCCCAGATGAATATGACTAGGTTTAAAGTTGTTTCATTCCGCAGTTCATCAAGACAAAAAAGTTACTTTCTCAGTACTACTATGCTCTGACATTAAGGAAGTACACATCTGAATTTTACACCAAAGTGCTTACTGCAAACTAATGGAAACACCTTAGGTTAACTTCCCACATGATTATGAGTAGTTGAATGTTGTTTCATGGCTGTACACATCAACACAAAAAAGTTGTTATCTCAGTGCATGCAATGCTTAGACAATACAAATAGTATAGATTTCAATTTTACACCAAAGCACTTACTACAAACCTAATGGAAACACCTTAGGTTAACTTCCCACATGATTCTGAGATGTCTGAAAGTTGTTTCATACGCACATAAAGACAAAAAAGTTGATTTCACAGTGAATAGAATGCTTTGACATAAAGGTAGTATACATTTCAATTTTACAACAAAGTACTTACTGCAAACCTAATGGAAACACTTTAGGTTAACTTTCCACATGATTATGAGTAGTTTCAAAGTTGTTTCATGGCTGTACACATCAACACAAAAAAGTTGTTATCTCAGTGCATGCAATGCTTAGACAATACAAATAGTGTACATTTCAATTTTACACCAAAGCACTTACTGCAAACCTAATGGAAACAACTTAGATTAACGTCCCACATGATTCTGAGATGTCTGAAAGTTGTTTCATACCTGTGCACATCAAGACAAAAAAGTTGTTTTCTCAGTGCATGCAATGCTTTTACAATACAAATAGTATACATTTCAACTTTACACCAAAGCATTTACTGCAGACCTAATGGAAACACCTTAGGTTAACTTTCCACATGATTATGAGTAGTTTGAAAGTTGTTTCATGGCTGTACACATCAACAGAAAAAAGTTGTTATCTCAGTGAATGCAATGCTTTGACAATACAAATAGTATACATTTCAATTTTACTACAAAGCACTTACTGCAAACCTAATGGAAACACCTTAGGTTAACTTCCCACATGATTCTGAGATGTCTGAAACTTGTTACATACCTGTGCACATAAAGACAAAAAAGTTGATTTCACAGTGAATAGAATGCTTTGACATAAAAGTAGTATACATTTCAAGTGTACTCAAAAGTCCTGACTGCAAACCTAATGCAAACACATTTGGTTAACTTCCCAGATGAATATGACTAGGTTTAAAGTTGTTTCAAGCCTCAGTTCATCAAGACAAAAAAGTTACTTTCTCAGTACTACTATGCTCTGACATTAAGGAAGTACAGATATGAATTTTACACCAAAGTACTTACTGCAAACTAATGGAAACACCTTAGGTTAACTTCCCACATGATTATGAGTAGTTTGAAAGTTGTTTCATGGCTGTACACATCAACACAAAAAAGTTGTTATCTCAGTGCATGCAATGCTCAGACAATACAAATAGAATACATTTCAATTTTACACCAAAGCACTTACTGCAAACCTAATGGAAACAACTTAGATTAACTTCCCACATGATTCTGAGATGTCTGAAAGTTTTTTCATACCTGTGCAAATCAAGACAAAAAAGTTGTTTTCTCAGTGCATGCAATGCTTTTACAATACAAATAGTATACATTTCAATTTTACACCAAAGCATTTACTGCAGACCTAACGGAAACACCTTAGGTTAACTTTCCACATGATTATGAGTAGTTTGAAAGTTGTTTCATGGCTGTACACATAAAGACAAAAAAGTTGATTTCACGGTGAATAGAATGCTTTGACATAAAAGTAGTAAACATTTCAATTTTACAACAAAGTACTTACTGCAAACCTAATGGAAACACTTTAGGTTAACTTTCCACATTATTATGAGTAGTTTGAAAGTTGTTTCATGGCTGCACACATCAACACAAAAAAGTTGTAATCTCAGTGCATGCAATGCTTAGACAATACAAATAGTATAGATTTCAATTTTACACCAAAGCACTTACTGCAAACCTAATGGAAACACCTTAGGTTAACTTCCCACATGATTCTGAGATGTCTGAAAGTTGTTTCATACTTGTGCACATAAAGACAAAAAAGTTGATTTCACAGTGAATACAATGCTTTGACATAAAGGTAGTATACATTTCAATTTTAAAACAAAGTACTTACTGCAAACCTAATGGAAACACTTTAGGTTAACTTTCCACATGATTATGAGTAGTTTCAAAGTTGTTTCATGGCTGTACACATCAACACAAAAAAGTTGTTATCTCAGTGCATGCAATGCTTAGACAATACAAATAGTGTACATTTCAATTTTACACCAAAGCACTTACTGCAAACCTAATGGAAACAACTTAGATTAACGTCCCACATGATTCTGAGATGTCTGAAAGTTGTTTCATACCTGTGCACATCAAGACAAAAAAGTTGTTTTCTCAGTGCATGCAATGCTTTTACAATACAAATAGTATACATTTCAACTTTACACCAAAGCATTTACTGCAGACCTAATGGAAACACCTTAGGTTAACTTTCCACATGATTATGAGTAGTTTGAAAGTTGTTTCATGGCTGTACACATCAGCACAAAAAAGTTGTTATCTCAGTGCATGCAATGCTTAGACAATACAAATAGTATACATTTCAATTTTACACCAAAGCACTTACTGCAAACCTAATGGAAACAACTTAGATTAACTTCCCACATGATTCTGAGATGTCTGAAAGTTTTTTCATACCTGTGCAATTCAAGACAAAAAAGTTGTTTTCTCAGTGCATGCAATGCTTTTACAATACAAATAGTATACATTTCAATTTTACACCAAAGCACTTACTGCAAACCTAATGGAAACACTTTAGGTTAACTTCCCACATGATTCTGAGATGTCTGAAAGTTGTTTCATACCTGTGCACATAAAGACAAAAAAGTTGATTTCACAGTGAATAGAAAGCTTTGACATAAAAGTAGTATACATTTCATTTGTACTCAAAAGTCCTGACTGCAAACCTAATGCAAACACATTTGGTTAACTTCCCAGATGAATATGACTAGGTTTAAAGTTGTTTCATTCCTCAGTTCATCAAGACAAAAAAGTTACTTTCTCAGTACTACTATGCTCTGACATTAAGGAAGTACACATCTGAATTTTACACCAAAGTGCTTACTGCAAACTAATGGAAACACCTTAGGTTAACTTCCCACATGATTATGAGTAGTTTGAATGTTGTTTCATGGCTGTACACATCAACACAAAAAAGTTGTTATCTCAGTGCATGCAATGCTTAGACAATACAAATAGTATACATTTCAATTTTACACCAAAGCATTTAATGCAGACCTAATGGAAACACCTTACGTTAACTTTCCAGATGATTATGAGTAGTTTGAAAGTTGTTTCATGGCTGTACACATAAAGACAAAAAAGTTGATTTCACGGTGAATAGAATGCTTTGACATAAAAGTAGTAAACATTTCAATTTTACAACAAAGTACTTACTGCAAACCTAATGGAAACACTTTAGGTTAACTTTCCACATGATTATGAGTAGTTTGAAAGTTGTTTCATGGCTGCACACATCAACACAAAAAAGTTGTAATCTCAGTGCATGCAATGCTTAGACAATACAAATAGTATACATTTCAATTTTACACCAAAGCACTTACTGCAAACCTAATGGAAACAACTTAGATTAACTTCCCACATGATTCTGAGATGTCTGAAAGTTGTTTCATACCTGTGCAAATCAAGACAAAAAAGTTGTTTTCTCAGTGCATGCAATGCTTTTACAATACAAATAGTATACATTTCAATTTTACACCAAAGCATTTACTGCAGACCTAATGGAAACACCTTAGGTTAACTTTCCACATGATTATGAGTAGTTTGAAAGTTGTTTCATGGCTGTACACATAAAGACAAAAAAGTTGATTTCACGGTGAATAGAATGCTTTGACATAAAAGTAGTAAACATTTCAATTTTACAACAAAGTACTTACTGCAAACCTAATGGAAACACTTTAGGTTAACTTTCCACATGATTATGAGTAGTTTGAAAGTTGTTTCATGGCTGCACACATCAACACAAAAAAGTTGTAATCTCAGTGCATGCAATGCTTAGACAATACAAATAGTATACATTTCAATTTTACACCAAAGCACTTACTGCAAACCTAATGGAAACACTTTAGGTTAACTTCCCACATGATTCTGAGATGTCTGAAAGTTGTTTCATACCTGTGCACATAAAGACAAAAAAGTTGATTTCACAGTGAATAGAAAGCTTTGACATAAAAGTAGTATACATTTCATTTGTACTCAAAAGTCCTGACTGCAAACCTAATGCAAACACATTTGGTTAACTTCCCAGATGAATATGACTAGGTTTAAAGTTGTTTCATTCCGCAGTTCATCAAGACAAAAAAGTTACTTTCTCAGTACTACTATGCTCTGACATTAAGGAAGTACACATCTGAATTTTACACCAAAGTGCTTACTGCAAACTAATGGAAACACCTTAGGTTAACTTCCCACATGATTATGAGTAGTTTGAATGTTGTTTCATGGCTGTACACATCAACACAAAAAAGTTGTTATCTCAGTGCATGCAATGCTTAGACAATACAAATAGTATAGATTTCAATTTTACACCAAAGCACTTACTACAAACCTAATGGAAACACCTTAGGTTAACTTCCCACATGATTCTGAGATGTCTGAAAGTTGTTTCATACTTGTGCACATAAAGACAAAAAAGTTGATTTCACAGTGAATAGAATGCTTTGACATAAAGGTAGTATACATTTCAATTTTACAACAAAGTACTTACTGCAAACCTAATGGAAACACTTTAGGTTAACTTTCCACATGATTATGAGTAGTTTCAAAGTTGTTTCATGGCTGTACACATCAACACAAAAAAGTTGTTATCTCAGTGCATGCAATGCTTAGACAATACAAATAGTGTACATTTCAATTTTACACCAAAGCACTTACTGCAAACCTAATGGAAACAACTTAGATTAACGTCCCACATGATTCTGAGATGTCTGAAAGTTGTTTCATACCTGTGCACATCAAGACAAAAAAGTTGTTTTCTCAGTGCATGCAATGCTTTTACAATACAAATAGTATACATTTCAACTTTACACCAAAGCATTTACTGCAGACCTAATGGAAACACCTTAGGTTAACTTTCCACATGATTATGAGTAGTTTGAAAGTTGTTTCATGGCTGTACACATCAACAGAAAAAAGTTGTTATCTCAGTGAATGCAATGCTTTGACAATACAAATAGTATACATTTCAATTTTACTACAAAGCACTTACTGCAAACCTAATGGAAACACCTTAGGTTAACTTCCCACATGATTCTGAGATGTCTGAAACTTGTTACATACCTGTGCACATAAAGACAAAAAAGTTGATTTCACAGTGAATAGAATGCTTTGACATAAAAGTAGTATACATTTCAAGTGTACTCAAAAGTCCTGACTGCAAACCTAATGCAAACACATTTGGTTAACTTCCCAGATGAATATGACTAGGTTTAAAGTTGTTTCAAGCCTCAGTTCATCAAGACAAAAAAGTTACTTTCTCAGTACTACTATGCTCTGACATTAAGGAAGTACAGATATGAATTTTACACCAAAGTACTTACTGCAAACTAATGGAAACACCTTAGGTTAACTTCCCACATGATTATGAGTAGTTTGAAAGTTGTTTCATGGCTGTACACATCAACACAAAAAAGTTGTTATCTCAGTGCATGCAATGCTCAGACAATACAAATAGAATACATTTCAATTTTACACCAAAGCACTTACTGCAAACCCAATGGAAACAACTTAGATTAACTTCCCACATGATTCTGAGATGTCTGAAAGTTTTTTCATACCTGTGCAAATCAAGACAAAAAAGTTGTTTTCTCAGTGCATGCAATGCTTTTACAATACAAATAGTATACATTTCAATTTTACACCAAAGCATTTACTGCAGACCTAACGGAAACACCTTAGGTTAACTTTCCACATGATTATGAGTAGTTTGAAAGTTGTTTCATGGCTGTACACATAAAGACAAAAAAGTTGATTTCACGGTGAATAGAATGCTTTGACATAAAAGTAGTAAACATTTCAATTTTACAACAAAGTACTTACTGCAAACCTAATGGAAACACTTTAGGTTAACTTTCCACATTATTATGAGTAGTTTGAAAGTTGTTTCATGGCTGCACACATCAACACAAAAAAGTTGTAATCTCAGTGCATGCAATGCTTAGACAATACAAATAGTATAGATTTCAATTTTACACCAAAGCACTTACTGCAAACCTAATGGAAACACCTTAGGTTAACTTCCCACATGATTCTGAGATGTCTGAAAGTTGTTTCATACTTGTGCACATAAAGACAAAAAAGTTGATTTCACAGTGAATACAATGCTTTGACATAAAGGTAGTATACATTTCAATTTTAAAACAAAGTACTTACTGCAAACCTAATGGAAACACTTTAGGTTAACTTTCCACATGATTATGAGTAGTTTCAAAGTTGTTTCATGGCTGTACACATCAACACAAAAAAGTTGTTATCTCAGTGCATGCAATGCTTAGACAATACAAATAGTGTACATTTCAATTTTACACCAAAGCACTTACTGCAAACCTAATGGAAACAACTTAGATTAACGTCCCACATGATTCTGAGATGTCTGAAAGTTGTTTCATACCTGTGCACATCAAGACAAAAAAGTTGTTTTCTCAGTGCATGCAATGCTTTTACAATACAAATAGTATACATTTCAACTTTACACCAAAGCATTTACTGCAGACCTAATGGAAACACCTTAGGTTAACTTTCCACATGATTATGAGTAGTTTGAAAGTTGTTTCATGGCTGTACACATCAACATAAAAAAGTTGTAATCTCAGTGCATGCAATGCTTAGACAATACAAATAGTATACATTTCAATTTTACACCAAAGCACTTACTGCAAACCTAATGGAAACACTTTAGGTTAACTTCCCACATGATTCTGAGATGTCTGAAAGTTGTTTCATACCTGTGCACATAAAGACAAAAAAGTTGATTTCACAGTGAATAGAAAGCTTTGACATAAAAGTAGTATACATTTCATTTGTACTCAAAAGTGCTGACTGCAAACCTAATGCAAACACATTTGGTTAACTTCCCAGATGAATATGACTAGGTTTAAAGTTGTTTCATTCCTCAGTTCATCAAGACAAAAAAGTTACTTTCTCAGTACTACTATGCTCTGACATTAAGGAAGTACACATCTGAATTTTACACCAAAGTGCTTACTGCAAACTAATGGAAACACCTTAGGTTAACTTCCCACATGATTATGAGTAGTTTGAATGTTGTTTCATGGCTGTACACATCAACACAAAAAAGTTGTTATCTCAGTGCATGCAATGCTTAGACAATACAAATAGTATAGATTTCAATTTTACACCAAAGCACTTACTGCAAACCTAATGGAAACACCTTAGGTTAACTTCCCACATGATTCTGAGATGTCTGAAAGTTGTTTCATACTTGTGCACATAAAGACAAAAAAGTTGATTTCACAGTGAATAGAATGCTTTGACATAAAGGTAGTATACATTTCAATTTTACAACAAAGTACTTACTGCAAACCTAATGGAAACACTTTAGGTTAACTTTCCACATGATTATGAGTAGTTTCAAAGTTGTTTCATGGCTGTACAAATCAACACAAAAAAGTTGTTATCTCAGTGCATGCAATGCTTAGACAATACAAATAGTGTACATTTCAATTTTACACCAAAGCACTTACTGCAAACCTAATGGAAACAACTTAGATTAACGTCCCACATGATTCTGAGATGTCTGAAAGTTGTTTCATACCTGTGCACATCAAGACAAAAAAGTTGTTTTCTCAGTGCATGCAATGCTTAGACAATACAAATAGTATACATTTCAACTTTACACCAAAGCATTTACTGCAGACCTAATGGAAACACCTTAGGTTAACTTTCCACATGATTATGAGTAGTTTGAAAGTTGTTTCATGGCTGTACACATCAACAGAAAAAAGTTGTTATCTCAGTGAATGCAATGCTTTGACAATACAAATAGTATACATTTCAATTTTACTACAAAGCACTTACTGCAAACCTAATGGAAACACCTTAGGTTAACTTCCCACATGATTCTGAGATGTCTGAAACTTGTTACATACCTGTGCACATAAAGACAAAAAAGTTGATTTCACAGTGAATAGAATGCTTTGACATAAAAGTAGTATACATTTCAATTGTACTCAAAAGTCCTGACTGCAAACCCAATGCAAACACATTTGGTTAACTTCTCAGATGAATATGACTAGGTTTAAAGTTGTTTCATGCCTCAGTTCATCAAGACAAAAAAGTTACTTTCTCAGTACTACTATGCTCTGACATTAAGGAAGTACACATATGAATTTTACACCAAAGTACTTACTGCAAACTAATGGAAACACCTTAGGTTAACTTCCCACATGATTATGAGTAGTTTGAAAGTTGTTTCATGGCTGTACACATCAACACAAAAAAGTTGTTATCTCAGTGCATGCAATGCTCAGACAATACAAATAGAATACATTTCAATTTTACACCAAAGCACTTACTGCAAACCTAATGGAAACAACTTAGATTAACTTCACACATGATACTGAGATGTCTGAAAGTTGTTTCATACCTGTGCACATCAAGACAAAAAAGTTGTTTTCTCAGTGCATGCAATGCTTTTACAATACAAATAGTATACATTTCAATTTTACACCAAAGCATTTACTGCAGACCTAATGGAAACACCTAAGGTTAACTTTCCACATGATTATGAGTAGTTTGAAAGTTGTTTCATGGCTGTACACATCAACAGAAAAAAGTTGTTATCTCAGTCAATGCAATGCTTAGACAATACAAATAGTATACATTTCAATTTTACTACAAAGCACTTACTGCAAACCTAATGGAAACACCTTAGGTTGACTTCCCACATGACTACGAGATGTTTGAAAGTTCTTACATACCTGTGCACATAAAGACAAAAAAGTTGATTTCACAGTGAATAGAATGCTTTGACATAAAAGTAGTATACATTTCAATTGTACTCAAAAGTCCTGACTGCAAACCTAATGCAAACACATTTGGTTAACTTCCCAGATGAATATGACTAGGTTTAAAGTTGTTTCATGCCTCAGTTCATCAAGACAAAAAGGTTACTTTCTCAGTACTACTATGCTCTGACATTAAGGAAGTACACATCTGAATTTTACACCAAAATACTTACTGCAAACTAATGGAAACACCTTAGGTTAACTTCCCACATGATTATGAGTAGTTTGAAAGTTGTTTCATGGCTGTACACATCAACACAAAAAAGTTGTTATCTCAGTGCATGCAATGCTTAGACAATACAAATAGTATACATTTCAATTTTAAACCAAAGCAATTACTGCAGACCTAATGGAAACACCTTACGTTAACTTTCCACATGATTATGAGTAGTTTGAAAGTTGCTTCATGGCTGTACACATAAAGACAAAAAAGTTGATTTCACGGTGAATAGAATGCTTTGACATAAAAGTAGTAAACATTTCAATTTTACAACAAAGTACTTACTGCAAACCTAATGGAAACACTTTAGGTTAACTTTCCACATGATTATGAGTAGTTTGATAGTTGTTTCATGGCTGCACACATCAACACAAAAAAGTTGTTATCTCAGTGCATGCAATGCTCAGAGAATACAAATAGAATACATTTCAATTTTACACCAAAGCACTTACTGCAAACCTAATGGAAACTACTTAGATTAACTTCACACATGATTCTGAGATGTCTGAAAGTTGTTTCATACCTGTGCACATCAAGACAAAAAAGTTGTTTTCTCAGTGCATGCAATGCTTTTACAATACAAATAGTATACATTTCAATTTTACACCAAAGCATTTACTGCAGACCTAATGGAAACACCTTAGGTTAACTTTCCACATGATTATGAGTAGTTTGAAAGTTGTTTCATGGCTGTACACATCAACAGAAAAAAGTTGTTATCTCAGTCAATGCAATGCTTAGACAATACAAATAGTATACATTTCAATTTTACTACAAGGCACTTACTGCAAACCTAATGGAAACACCTTAGGTTGACTTCCCACATGATTCTGAGATGTTTGAAAGTTGTTACATACCTGTGCACATAAAGACAAAAAAGTTGATTTCACAGTGAATAGAATGCTTTGACATAAAAGTAGTATACATTTCAATTGTACTCAAAAGTCCTGACTGCAAACCTAATGCAAACACATTTGGTTATCTTCCCAGATGAATATGACTAGGTTTAAAGTTGTTTCATGCCTCAGTTCATCAAGACAAAAAGGTTACTTTCTCAGTACTACTATGCTCTGACATTAAGGAAGTACACATCTGAATTTTACACCAAAATACTTACTGCAAACTAATGGAAACACCTTAGGTTAACTTCCCACATGATTATGAGTAGTTTGAAAGTTGTTTCATGGCTGTACACATCAACACAAAAAAGTTGTTATCTCAGTGCATGCAATGCTTAGACAATACAAATAGTATACATTTCAATTTTACACCAAAGCATTTACTGCGGACCTAATGGAAACACCTTACGTTAACTTTCCAGATGATTATGAGTAGTTTGAAAGTTGTTTCATGGCTGTACACATAAAGACAAAAAAGTTGATTTCACGGTGAATAGAATGCTTTGACATAAAAGTAGTAAACATTTCAATTTTACAACAAAGTACTTACTGCAAACCTAATGGAAACACTTTAGGTTAACTTTCCACATGATTATGAGTAGTTTGAAAGTTGTTTCATGGCTGCACACATCAACACAAAAAAGTTGTAATCTCAGTGCATGCAATGCTTAGACAATACAAATAGTATACATTTCAATTTTACACCAAAGCACTTACTGCAAACCTAATGGAAACAACTTAGATTAACTTCCCACATGATTCTGAGATGTCTGAAAGTTGTTTCATACCTGTGCAAATCAAGACAAAAAAGTTGTTTTCTCAGTGCATGCAATGCTTTTACAATACAAATAGTATACATTTCAATTTTACACCAAAGCATTTACTGCAGACCTAATGGAAACACCTTAGGTTAACTTTCCACATGATTATGAGTAGTTTGAAAGTTGTTTCATGGCTGTACACATAAAGACAAAAAAGTTGATTTCACGGTGAATAGAATGCTTTGACATAAAAGTAGTAAACATTTCAATTTTACAACAAAGTACTTACTGCAAACCTAATGGAAACACTTTAGGTTAACTTTCCACATGATTATGAGTAGTTTGAAAGTTGTTTCATGGCTGCACACATCAACACAAAAAAGTTGTAATCTCAGTGCATGCAATGCTTAGACAATACAAATAGTATACATTTCAATTTTACACCAAAGCACTTACTGCAAACCTAATGGAAACACTTTAGGTTAACTTCCCACATGATTCTGAGATGTCTGAAAGTTGTTTCATACCTGTGCACATAAAGACAAAAAAGTTGATTTCACAGTGAATAGAAAGCTTTGACATAAAAGTAGTATACATTTCATTTGTACTCAAAAGTCCTGACTGCAAACCTAATGCAAACACATTTGGTTAACTTCCCAGATGAATATGACTAGGTTTAAAGTTGTTTCATTCCGCAGTTCATCAAGACAAAAAAGTTACTTTCTCAGTACTACTATGCTCTGACATTAAGGAAGTACACATCTGAATTTTACACCAAAGTGCTTACTGCAAACTAATGGAAACACCTTAGGTTAACTTCCCACATGATTATGAGTAGTTTGAATGTTGTTTCATGGCTGTACACATCAACACAAAAAAGTTGTTATCTCAGTGCATGCAATGCTTAGACAATACAAATAGTATAGATTTCAATTTTACACCAAAGCACTTACTACAAACCTAATGGAAACACCTTAGGTTAACTTCCCACATGATTCTGAGATGTCTGAAAGTTGTTTCATACTTGTGCACATAAAGACAAAAAAGTTGATTTCACAGTGAATAGAATGCTTTGACATAAAGGTAGTATACATTTCAATTTTACAACAAAGTACTTACTGCAAACCTAATGGAAACACTTTAGGTTAACTTTCCACATGATTATGAGTAGTTTCAAAGTTGTTTCATGGCTGTACACATCAACACAAAAAAGTTGTTATCTCAGTGCATGCAATGCTTAGACAATACAAATAGTGTACATTTCAATTTTACACCAAAGCACTTACTGCAAACCTAATGGAAACAACTTAGATTAACGTCCCACATGATTCTGAGATGTCTGAAAGTTGTTTCATACCTGTGCACATCAAGACAAAAAAGTTGTTTTCTCAGTGCATGCAATGCTTTTACAATACAAATAGTATACATTTCAACTTTACACCAAAGCATTTACTGCAGACCTAATGGAAACACCTTAGGTTAACTTTCCACATGATTATGAGTAGTTTGAAAGTTGTTTCATGGCTGTACACATCAACAGAAAAAAGTTGTTATCTCAGTGAATGCAATGCTTTGACAATACAAATAGTATACATTTCAATTTTACTACAAAGCACTTACTGCAAACCTAATGGAAACACCTTAGGTTAACTTCCCACATGATTCTGAGATGTCTGAAACTTGTTACATACCTGTGCACATAAAGACAAAAAAGTTGATTTCACAGTGAATAGAATGCTTTGACATAAAAGTAGTATACATTTCAATTGTACTCAAAAGTCCTGACTGCAAACCTAATGCAAACACATTTGGTTAACTTCCCAGATGAATATGACTAGGTTTAAAGTTGTTTCATGCCTCAGTTCATCAAGACAAAAAAGTTACTTTCTCAGTACTACTATGCTCTGACATTAAGGAAGTACAGATATGAATTTTACACCAAAGTACTTACTGCAAACTAATGGAAACACCTTAGGTTAACTTCCCACATGATTATGAGTAGTTTGAAAGTTGTTTCATGGCTGTACACATCAACACAAAAAAGTTGTTATCTCAGTGCATGCAATGCTCAGACAATACAAATAGAATACATTTCAATTTTACACCAAAGCACTTACTGCAAACCTAATGGAAACAACTTAGATTAACTTCCCACATGATTCTGAGATGTCTGAAAGTTTTTTCATACCTGTGCAAATCAAGACAAAAAAGTTGTTTTCTCAGTGCATGCAATGCTTTTACAATACAAATAGTATACATTTCAATTTTACACCAAAGCATTTACTGCAGACCTAACGGAAACACCTTAGGTTAACTTTCCACATGATTATGAGTAGTTTGAAAGTTGTTTCATGGCTGTACACATAAAGACAAAAAAGTTGATTTCACGGTGAATAGAATGCTTTGACAGAAAAGTAGTAAACATTTCAATTTTACAACAAAGTACTTACTGCAAACCTAATGGAAACACTTTAGGTTAACTTTCCACATTATTATGAGTAGTTTGAAAGTTGTTTCATGGCTGCACTCATCAACACAAAAAAGTTGTAATCTCAGTGCATGCAATGCTTAGACAATACAAATAGTATAGATTTCAATTTTACACCAAAGCACTTACTGCAAACCTAATGGAAACACCTTAGGTTAACTTCCCACATGATTCTGAGATGTCTGAAAGTTGTTTCATACTTGTGCACATAAAGACAAAAAAGTTGATTTCACAGTGAATAGAATGCTTTGACATAAAGGTAGTATACATTTCAATTTTAAAACAAAGTACTTACTGCAAACCTAATGGAAACACTTTAGGTTAACTTTCCACATGATTATGAGTAGTTTCAAAGTTGTTTCATGGCTGTACACATCAACACAAAAAAGTTGTTATCTCAGTGCATGCAATGCTTAGACAATACAAATAGTGTACATTTCAATTTTACACCAAAGCACTTACTGCAAACCTAATGGAAACAACTTAGATTAACGTCCCACATGATTCTGAGATGTCTGAAAGTTGTTTCATACCTGTGCACATCAAGACAAAAAAGTTGTTTTCTCAGTGCATGCAATGCTTTTACAATACAAATAGTATACATTTCAACTTTACACCAAAGCATTTACTGCAGACCTAATGGAAACACCTTAGGTTAACTTTCCACATGATTATGAGTAGTTTGAAAGTTGTTTCATGGCTGTACACATCAACACAAAAAAGTTGTAATCTCAGTGCATGCAATGCTTAGACAATACAAATAGTATACATTTCAATTTTACACCAAAGCACTTACTGCAAACCTAATGGAAACACTTTAGGTTAACTTCCCACATGATTCTGAGATGTCTGAAAGTTGTTTCATACCTGTGCACATAAAGACAAAAAAGTTGATTTCACAGTGAATAGAAAGCTTTGACATAAAAGTAGTATACATTTCATTTGTACTCAAAAGTGCTGACTGCAAACCTAATGCAAACACATTTGGTTAACTTCCCAGATGAATATGACTAGGTTTAAAGTTGTTTCATTCCTCAGTTCATCAAGACAAAAAAGTTACTTTCTCAGTACTACTATGCTCTGACATTAAGGAAGTACACATCTGAATTTTACACCAAAGTGCTTACTGCAAACTAATGGAAACACCTTAGGTTAACCTCCCACATGATTATGAGTAGTTTGAATGTTGTTTCATGGCTGTACACATCAACACAAAAAAGTTGTTATCTCAGTGCATGCAATGCTTAGACAATACAAATAGTATATATTTCAATTTTACACCAAAGCACTTACTGCAAACCTAATGGAAACACCTTAGGTTAACTTCCCACATGATTCTGAGATGTCTGAAAGTTGTTTCATACTTGTGCACATAAAGACAAAAAAGTTGATTTCACAGTGAATAGAATGCTTTGACATAAAGGTAGTATACATTTCAATTTTACAACAAAGTACTTACTGCAAACTTAATGGAAACACTTTAGGTTAACTTTCCACATGATTATGAGTAGTTTCAAAGTTGTTTCATGGCTGTACACATCAACACAAAAAAGTTGTTATCTCAGTGCATGCAATGCTTAGACAATACAAATAGTGTACATTTCAATTTTACACCAAAGCACTTACTGCAAACCTAATGGAAACAACTTAGATTAACGTCCCACATGATTCTGAGATGTCTGAAAGTTGTTTCATACCTGTGCAAATCAAGACAAAAAAGTTGTTTTCTCAGTGCATGCAATGCTTTTACAATACAAATAGTATACATTTCAATTTTACACCAAAGCATTTACTGCAGACCTAATGGAAACACCTTAGGTTAACTTTCCACATGATTATGAGTAGTTTGAAAGTTGTTTCATGGCTGTACACATAAAGACAAAAAAGTTGATTTCACGGTGAATAGAATGCTTTGACATAAAAGTAGTAAACATTTCAATTTTACAACAAAGTACTTACTGCAAACCTAATGGAAACACTTTAGGTTAACTTTCCACATGATTATGAGTAGTTTGAAAGTTGTTTCATGGCTGCACACATCAACACAAAAAAGTTGTAATCTCAGTGCATGCAATGCTTAGACAATACAAATAGTATACATTTCAATTTTACACCAAAGCACTTACTGCAAACCTAATGGAAACACTTTAGGTTAACTTCCCACATGATTCTGAGATGTCTGAAAGTTGTTTCATACCTGTGCACATAAAGACAAAAAAGTTGATTTCACAGTGAATAGAAAGCTTTGACATAAAAGTAGTATACATTTCATTTGTACTCAAAAGTCCTGACTGCAAACCTAATGCAAACACATTTGGTTAACTTCCCAGATGAATATGACTAGGTTTAAAGTTGTTTCATTCCGCAGTTCATCAAGACAAAAAAGTTACTTTCTCAGTACTACTATGCTCTGACATTAAGGAAGTACACATCTGAATTTTACACCAAAGTGCTTACTGCAAACTAATGGAAACACCTTAGGTTAACTTCCCACATGATTATGAGTAGTTTGAATGTTGTTTCATGGCTGTACACATCAACACAAAAAAGTTGTTATCTCAGTGCATGCAATGCTTAGACAATACAAATAGTATAGATTTCAATTTTACACCAAAGCACTTACTACAAACCTAATGGAAACACCTTAGGTTAACTTCCCACATGATTCTGAGATGTCTGAAAGTTGTTTCATACTTGTGCACATAAAGACAAAAAAGTTGATTTCACAGTGAATAGAATGCTTTGACATAAAGGTAGTATACATTTCAATTTTACAACAAAGTACTTACTGCAAACCTAATGGAAACACTTTAGGTTAACTTTCCACATGATTATGAGTAGTTTCAAAGTTGTTTCATGGCTGTACACATCAACACAAAAAAGTTGTTATCTCAGTGCATGCAATGCTTAGACAATACAAATAGTGTACATTTCAATTTTACACCAAAGCACTTACTGCAAACCTAATGGAAACAACTTAGATTAACGTCCCACATGATTCTGAGATGTCTGAAAGTTGTTTCATACCTGTGCACATCAAGACAAAAAAGTTGTTTTCTCAGTGCATGCAATGCTTTTACAATACAAATAGTATACATTTCAACTTTACACCAAAGCATTTACTGCAGACCTAATGGAAACACCTTAGGTTAACTTTCCACATGATTATGAGTAGTTTGAAAGTTGTTTCATGGCTGTACACATCAACAGAAAAAAGTTGTTATCTCAGTGAATGCAATGCTTTGACAATACAAATAGTATACATTTCAATTTTACTACAAAGCACTTACTGCAAACCTAATGGAAACACCTTAGGTTAACTTCCCACATGATTCTGAGATGTCTGAAACTTGTTACATACCTGTGCACATAAAGACAAAAAAGTTGATTTCACAGTGAATAGAATGCTTTGACATAAAAGTAGTATACATTTCAATTGTACTCAAAAGTCCTGACTGCAAACCTAATGCAAACACATTTGGTTAACTTCCCAGATGAATATGACTAGGTTTAAAGTTGTTTCATGCCTCAGTTCATCAAGACAAAAAAGTTACTTTCTCAGTACTACTATGCTCTGACATTAAGGAAGTACAGATATGAATTTTACACCAAAGTACTTACTGCAAACTAATGGAAACACCTTAGGTTAACTTCCCACATGATTATGAGTAGTTTGAAAGTTGTTTCATGGCTGTACACATCAACACAAAAAAGTTGTTATCTCAGTGCATGCAATGCTCAGACAATACAAATAGAATACATTTCAATTTTACACCAAAGCACTTACTGCAAACCTAATGGAAACAACTTAGATTAACTTCCCACATGATTCTGAGATGTCTGAAAGTTTTTTCATACCTGTGCAAATCAAGACAAAAAAGTTGTTTTCTCAGTGCATGCAATGCTTTTACAATACAAATAGTATACATTTCAATTTTACACCAAAGCATTTACTGCAGACCTAACGGAAACACCTTAGGTTAACTTTCCACATGATTATGAGTAGTTTGAAAGTTGTTTCATGGCTGTACACATAAAGACAAAAAAGTTGATTTCACGGTGAATAGAATGCTTTGACAGAAAAGTAGTAAACATTTCAATTTTACAACAAAGTACTTACTGCAAACCTAATGGAAACACTTTAGGTTAACTTTCCACATTATTATGAGTAGTTTGAAAGTTGTTTCATGGCTGCACTCATCAACACAAAAAAGTTGTAATCTCAGTGCATGCAATGCTTAGACAATACAAATAGTATAGATTTCAATTTTACACCAAAGCACTTACTGCAAACCTAATGGAAACACCTTAGGTTAACTTCCCACATGATTCTGAGATGTCTGAAAGTTGTTTCATACTTGTGCACATAAAGACAAAAAAGTTGATTTCACAGTGAATAGAATGCTTTGACATAAAGGTAGTATACATTTCAATTTTAAAACAAAGTACTTACTGCAAACCTAATGGAAACACTTTAGGTTAACTTTCCACATGATTATGAGTAGTTTCAAAGTTGTTTCATGGCTGTACACATCAACACAAAAAAGTTGTTATCTCAGTGCATGCAATGCTTAGACAATACAAATAGTGTACATTTCAATTTTACACCAAAGCACTTACTGCAAACCTAATGGAAACAACTTAGATTAACGTCCCACATGATTCTGAGATGTCTGAAAGTTGTTTCATACCTGTGCACATCAAGACAAAAAAGTTGTTTTCTCAGTGCATGCAATGCTTTTACAATACAAATAGTATACATTTCAACTTTACACCAAAGCATTTACTGCAGACCTAATGGAAACACCTTAGGTTAACTTTCCACATGATTATGAGTAGTTTGAAAGTTGTTTCATGGCTGTACACATCAACACAAAAAAGTTGTAATCTCAGTGCATGCAATGCTTAGACAATACAAATAGTATACATTTCAATTTTACACCAAAGCACTTACTGCAAACCTAATGGAAACACTTTAGGTTAACTTCCCACATGATTCTGAGATGTCTGAAAGTTGTTTCATACCTGTGCACATAAAGACAAAAAAGTTGATTTCACAGTGAATAGAAAGCTTTGACATAAAAGTAGTATACATTTCATTTGTACTCAAAAGTGCTGACTGCAAACCTAATGCAAACACATTTGGTTAACTTCCCAGATGAATATGACTAGGTTTAAAGTTGTTTCATTCCTCAGTTCATCAAGACAAAAAAGTTACTTTCTCAGTACTACTATGCTCTGACATTAAGGAAGTACACATCTGAATTTTACACCAAAGTGCTTACTGCAAACTAATGGAAACACCTTAGGTTAACCTCCCACATGATTATGAGTAGTTTGAATGTTGTTTCATGGCTGTACACATCAACACAAAAAAGTTGTTATCTCAGTGCATGCAATGCTTAGACAATACAAATAGTATATATTTCAATTTTACACCAAAGCACTTACTGCAAACCTAATGGAAACACCTTAGGTTAACTTCCCACATGATTCTGAGATGTCTGAAAGTTGTTTCATACTTGTGCACATAAAGACAAAAAAGTTGATTTCACAGTGAATAGAATGCTTTGACATAAAGGTAGTATACATTTCAATTTTACAACAAAGTACTTACTGCAAACTTAATGGAAACACTTTAGGTTAACTTTCCACATGATTATGAGTAGTTTCAAAGTTGTTTCATGGCTGTACACATCAACACAAAAAAGTTGTTATCTCAGTGCATGCAATGCTTAGACAATACAAATAGTGTACATTTCAATTTTACACCAAAGCACTTACTGCAAACCTAATGGAAACAACTTAGATTAACGTCCCACATGATTCTGAGATGTCTGAAAGTTGTTTCATACCTGTGCACATCAAGACAAAAAAGTTGTTTTCTCAGTGCATGCAATGCTTTTACAATACAAATAGTATACATTTCAACTTTACACCAAATCATTTACTGCAGACCTAATGGAAACACCTTAGGTTAACTTTCCACATGATTATGAGTAGTTTGAAAGTTGTTTCATGGCTGTACACATCAACAGAAAAAAGTTGTTATCTCAGTCAATGCAATGCTTTGACAATACAAATAGTATACATTTCAATTTTACTACAAAGCACTTACTGCAAACCTAATGGAAACACCTTAGGTTGACTTCACACATGATTCTGAGATGTTTGAAAGTTGTTACATACCTGTGCACATAAAGACAAAAAAGTTGATTTCACAGTGAATAGAATGCTTTGACATAAAAGTAGTATACATTTCAATTGTACTCAAAAGTCCTGACTGCAAACCTAATGCAAACACATTTGGTTAACTTCCCAGATGAATATGACTAGGTTTAAAGTTGTTTCATGCCTCAGTTCATCAAGACAAAAAGGTTACTTTCTCAGTACTACTATGCTCTGACATTAAGGAAGTACACATCTGAATTTTACACCAAAATACTTACTGCAAACTAATGGAAACACCTTAGGTTAACTTCCCACATGATTATGAGTAGTTTGAAAGTTGTTTCATGGCTGTACACATCAACACAAAAAAGTTGTTATCTCAGTGCATGCAATGCTTAGACAATACAAATAGTATACATTTCAATTTTAAACCAAAGCATTTACTGCAGACCTAATGGAAACACCTTACGTTAACTTTCCACATGATTATGAGTAGTTTGAAAGTTGTTTCATGGCTGTACACATAAAGACAAAAAAGTTGATTTCACGGTGAATAGAATGCTTTGACATAAAAGTAGTAAACATTTCAATTTTACAACAAAGTACTTACTGCAAACCTAATGGAAACACTTTAGGTTAACTTTCCACATGATTATGAGTAGTTTGAAAGTTGTTTCATGGCTGCACACATCAACACAAAAAAGTTGTAATCTCAGTGCATGCAATGCTTAGACAATACAAATAGTATACATTTCAATTTTACACCAAAGCACTTACTGCAAACCTAATGGAAACAACTTAGATTAACTTCCCACATGATTCTGAGATGTCTGAAAGTTGTTTCATACCTGTGCAAATCAAGACAAAAAAGTTGTTTTCTCAGTGCATGCAATGCTTTTACAATACAAATAGTATACATTTCAATTTTACACCAAAGCATTTACTGCAGACCTAATGGAAACACCTTAGGTTAACTTTCCACATGATTATGAGTAGTTTGAAAGTTGTTTCATGGCTGTACACATAAAGACAAAAAAGTTGATTTCACGGTGAATAGAATGCTTTGACATAAAAGTAGTAAACATTTCAATTTTACAACAAAGTACTTACTGCAAACCTAATGGAAACACTTTAGGTTAACTTTCCACATGATTATGAGTAGTTTGAAAGTTGTTTCATGGCTGCACACATCAACACAAAAAAGTTGTAATCTCAGTGCATGCAATGCTTAGACAATACAAATAGTATACATTTCAATTTTACACCAAAGCACTTACTGCAAACCTAATGGAAACACTTTAGGTTAACTTCCCACATGATTCTGAGATGTCTGAAAGTTGTTTCATACCTGTGCACATAAAGACAAAAAAGTTGATTTCACAGTGAATAGAAAGCTTTGACATAAAAGTAGTATACATTTCATTTGTACTCAAAAGTCCTGACTGCAAACCTAATGCAAACACATTTGGTTAACTTCCCAGATGAATATGACTAGGTTTAAAGTTGTTTCATTCCGCAGTTCATCAAGACAAAAAAGTTACTTTCTCAGTACTACTATGCTCTGACATTAAGGAAGTACACATCTGAATTTTACACCAAAGTGCTTACTGCAAACTAATGGAAACACCTTAGGTTAACTTCCCACATGATTATGAGTAGTTTGAATGTTGTTTCATGGCTGTACACATCAACACAAAAAAGTTGTTATCTCAGTGCATGCAATGCTTAGACAATACAAATAGTATAGATTTCAATTTTACACCAAAGCACTTACTACAAACCTAATGGAAACACCTTAGGTTAACTTCCCACATGATTCTGAGATGTCTGAAAGTTGTTTCATACTTGTGCACATAAAGACAAAAAAGTTGATTTCACAGTGAATAGAATGCTTTGACATAAAGGTAGTATACATTTCAATTTTACAACAAAGTACTTACTGCAAACCTAATGGAAACACTTTAGGTTAACTTTCCACATGATTATGAGTAGTTTCAAAGTTGTTTCATGGCTGTACACATCAACACAAAAAAGTTGTTATCTCAGTGCATGCAATGCTTAGACAATACAAATAGTGTACATTTCAATTTTACACCAAAGCACTTACTGCAAACCTAATGGAAACAACTTAGATTAACGTCCCACATGATTCTGAGATGTCTGAAAGTTGTTTCATACCTGTGCACATCAAGACAAAAAAGTTGTTTTCTCAGTGCATGCAATGCTTTTACAATGCAAATAGTATACATTTCAACTTTACACCAAAGCATTTACTGCAGACCTAATGGAAACACCTTAGGTTAACTTTCCACATGATTATGAGTAGTTTGAAAGTTGTTTCATGGCTGTACACATCAACAGAAAAAAGTTGTTATCTCAGTGAATGCAATGCTTTGACAATACAAATAGTATACATTTCAATTTTACTACAAAGCACTTACTGCAAACCTAATGGAAACACCTTAGGTTAACTTCCCACATGATTCTGAGATGTCTGAAACTTGTTACATACCTGTGCACATAAAGACAAAAAAGTTGATTTCACAGTGAATAGAATGCTTTGACATAAAAGTAGTATACATTTCAATTGTACTCAAAAGTCCTGACTGCAAACCTAATGCAAACACATTTGGTTAACTTCCCAGATGAATATGACTAGGTTTAAAGTTGTTTCATGCCTCAGTTCATCAAGACAAAAAAGTTACTTTCTCAGTACTACTATGCTCTGACATTAAGGAAGTACAGATATGAATTTTACACCAAAGTACTTACTGCAAACTAATGGAAACACCTTAGGTTAACTTCCCACATGATTATGAGTAGTTTGAAAGTTGTTTCATGGCTGTACACATCAACACAAAAAAGTTGTTATCTCAGTGCATGCAATGCTCAGACAATACAAATAGAATACATTTCAATTTTACACCAAAGCACTTACTGCAAACCTAATGGAAACAACTTAGATTAACTTCCCACATGATTCTGAGATGTCTGAAAGTTGTTTCATACCTGTGCACATCAAGACAAAAAAGTTGTTTTCTCAGTGCATGCAATGCTTTTACAATACAAATAGTATACATTTCAATTTTACACCAAAGCATTTACTGCAGACCTAATGGAAACACCTTAGGTTAACTTTCCACATGATTATGAGTAGTTTGAAAGTTGTTTCATGGCTGTACACATCAACAGAAAAAAGTTGTTATCTCAGTCAATGCAATGCTTAGACAATACAAATAGTATACATTTCAATTTTACTACAAAGCACTTACTGCAAACCTAATGGAAACACCTTAGGTTAACTTCCCACATGATTCTGAGATGTTTGAAAGTTGTTACATACCTGTGCACATAAAGACAAAAAAGTTGATTTCACAGTGAATAGAATGCTTTGACATAAAAGTAGTATACATTTCAATTGTACTCAAAAGTCCTGACTGCAAACCTAATGCAAACACATTTGGTTAACTTCCCAGATGAATATGACTAGGTTTAAATTTGTTTCATGCCTCAGTTCATCAAGACAAAAAGGTTACTTTCTCAGTACTACTATGCTCTGACATTAAGGAAGTACACATCTGAATTTTACACCAAAGTACTTACTGCAAACTAATGGAAACACCTTAGGTTAACTTCCCACATGATTATGAGTAGTTTGAAAGTTGTTTCATGGCTGTACACATCAACACAAAAAAGTTGTTATCTCAGTGCATGCAATGCTTAGACAATACAAATAGTATACATTTCAATTTTACACCAAAGCACTTACTGCAAACCTAATGGAAACAACTTAGATTAACTTCCCACATGATTCTGAGATGTCTGAAAGTTGTTTCATACCTGTGCAAATCAAGACAAAAAAGTTGTTTTCTCAGTGCATGCAATGCTTTTACAATACAAATAGTATACATTTCAATTTTACACCAAAGCATTTACTGCAGACCTAATGGAAACACCTTAGGTTAACTTTCCACATGATTATGAGTAGTTTGAAAGTTGTTTCATGGCTGTACACATAAAGACAAAAAAGTTGATTTCACGGTGAATAGAATGCTTTGACATAAAAGTAGTAAACATTTCAATTTTACAACAAAGTACTTACTGCAAACCTAATGGAAACACTTTAGGTTAACTTTCCACATGATTATGAGTAGTTTGAAAGTTGTTTCATGGCTGCACACATCAACACAAAAAAGTTGTAATCTCAGTGCATGCAATGCTTAGGCAATACAAATAGTATACATTTCAATTTTACACCAAAGCACTTACTGCAAACCTAATGGAAACACTTTAGGTTAACTTCCCACATGATTCTGAGATGTCTGAAAGTTGTTTCATACCTGTGCACATAAAGACAAAAAAGTTGATTTCACAGTGAATAGAAAGCTTTGACATAAAAGTAGTATACATTTCATTTGTACTCTAAAGTCCTGACTGCAAACCTAATGCAAACACATTTGGTTAACTTCCCAGATGAATATGACTAGGTTTAAAGTTGTTTCATTCCTCAGTTCATCAAGACAAAAAAGTTACTTTCTCAGTACTACTATGCTCTGACATTAAGGAAGTACACATCTGAATTTTACACCAAAGTGCTTACTGCAAACTAATGGAAACACCTTAGGTTAACTTCCCACATGATTATGAGTAGTTTGAATGTTGTTTCATGGCTGTACACATCAACACAAAAAAGTTGTTATCTCAGTGCATGCAATGCTTAGACAATACAAATAGTATAGATTTCAATTTTACACCAAAGCACTTACTGCAAACCTAATGGAAACACCTTAGGTTAACTTCCCACATGATTCTGAGATGTCTGAAAGTTGTTTCATACTTGTGCACATAAAGACAAAAAAGTTGATTTCACAGTGAATAGAATGCTTTGACATAAATGTAGTATACATTTCAATTTTACAACAAAGTACTTACTGCAAACCTAATGGAAACACTTTAGGTTAACTTTCCACATGATTATGAGTAGTTTCAAAGTTGTTTCATGGCTGTACACATCAACACAAAAAAGTTGTTATCTCAGTGCATGCAATGCTTAGACAATACAAATAGTGTACATTTCAATTTTACACCAAAGCACTTACTGCAAACCTAATGGAAACAACTTAGATTAACGTCCCACATGATTCTGAGATGTCTGAAAGTTGTTTCATACCTGTGCACATCAAGACAAAAAAGTTGTTTTCTCAGTGCATGCAATGCTTTTACAATACAAATAGTATACATTTCAACTTTACACCAAAGCATTTACTGCAGACTTAATGGAAACACCTTAGGTTAACTTTCCACATGATTATGAGTAGTTTGAAAGTTGTTTCATGGCTGTACACATGAACAGAAAAAAGTTGTTATCTCAGTGAATGCAATGCTTTGACAATACAAATAGTATACATTTCAATTTTACTACAAAGCACTTACTGCAAACCTAATGGAAACACCTTAGGTTAACTTCCCACATGATTCTGAGATGTCTGAAAGTTGTTACATACCTGCGCACATAAAGACAAAAAAGTTGATATCACAGTGATTAGAATGCTTTGACATAAAAGTAGTATACATTTCAATTGTACTCAAAAGTCCTGACTGCAAACCTAATGCAAACACATTTGGTTAACTTCCCAGAAAATATGACTAGGTTTAAAGTTGTTTCATGCCTCAGTTCATCAAGACAAAAAAGTTACTTTCTCAGTACTACTATGCTCTGACATTAAGGAAGTACACATATGAATTTTACACCAAAGTACTTACTGCAAACTAATGGAAACACCTTAGGTTAACTTCCCACATGATTATGAGTAGTTTGAAAGTTGTTTCATGGCTGTACACATCAACACAAAAAAGTTGTTATCTCAGTGCATGCAATGCTCAGACAATACAAATAGAATACATTTCAATTTTACACCAAAGCACTTACTGCAAACCTAATGGAAACAACTTAGATTAACTTCCCACATGATTCTGAGATGTCTGAA